>NC_088384.1:94917500-95253750 GCF_037993035.2 Macaca fascicularis | reverse complement strand
GGTTAAGGAAAGGATGGGAAGCATGCTGGGTGATCAGTGGAGGGCTGTGTTGAGCAGGATTCTGAGGCTGTGTCTGGATTCAGTGGGAAAGTTTGGTGATCCCTTAGCAAGTCTGCTCTGAGCACAAGAAGGGGCAGGGTGATGCTTGCGCCTCACACTAAACGTTAAAGGGTAGCACTCTGAGTCATGGAGCTTTGTCCCAAGTGTGGATTTGCAGGTCCTGTTGGAGCCCCAGAGCAGAAGGCACACGTTTGATGGGAAGAGGAGGAAGAACCAGACGTGGAGCTGAACCCACAACTCAAGGAGCCCTGTCTTAGGTGGGGGACCCAGTAGGAGGCTGAGTGTGGGCACAGGACACTCTAGGACTGGAACAAGTCTTGAAATGCATAGCACAAGAACCACGAGTTAATGAGACAAAGCCAGGCTGCACCCCCACCATTCTAACCAGAGCCCATCCTGCCACTCATAGGATGTGGCAAACACACAGGAATCGTCCATCCAGAAAATCCCTACCTCCGGAAATTCCAGCTCCTTTATTGCCATGTTCATTTCATATCTGTAAAGTGGAAACATTAAAACCCAGTCCTGGAAGGAATTGAGAACACATTCATATTAATAGCGTAGTGCCGAGCACAGTCCACTGCTGATGGATGCCAACTTCCTGAATGGTGATGAGATGCCCAACATGCCACCAGCACTATCCTGCCAGCCTCTTCTCTCAGCTCCCACCACCCAAAACCCCATGTTCTCTCTTACCTCTGGCCTCTGTTCATGCTTTCCTCCATCGGTGATCTCTCCCCACACCTTTGCCAAAATTCCTGAACTCACTATTTAGGTCTTGGAGTAGACACTGCCTACTCCAGGAAGACTTCCCTGATCCCACCTCCCACCAAAGCCAAGCACTTACTTCTGTCACAGTATTGTCACACTACATTGTCATTGCCTATTTATCTGTTCATCTGTTTATGTTTCTCTTTTCCACTAGACAATAGACTGGCAAACTTTTTCTACAATAAGCCAATAGTAAATAGTTTAGGCAGTAGGGGCCATAGAGTCTCTGTCACAACTACTCAGTGCTGCCATTGTAATGTTAAAATAGCTATAGACAATATGTAAACAAATGAGCATGGCTGCATTCCAATAAAACTTTATTTACAAAAACAGATGGTGGGTCATATTTGGCCCGTAGGCAATAGTTTACCAAACTGCACTAAGAGGGAGAGCTTCTCAAAGCAGAAAATGTTTCCTGTTCAACCATTCCTTACATAGTTCCTAGCACAGAGAAGGTACTTGATACTTAATGAACAAAGGAACAGTGTTAAAAAGGTTGTTTGCAAACCCTGTCATGACCTGACAGGAATAAATGAACCCATCACATTCCTGAAGCATAGAGGGGCTGCCTAAGCATTATGCCTTAGCCTGAATATGGCTGGGCCCATTGCATGTGCTAGAGAGTGTGCTGAGCCTGGAGTGTGCCCAGGGTACAGGCCACATCTCCAAGCAGGACACCCTGCCCTGTTCCTCAGTCTTGCCTCTCCCTACCTGTCCAGATCCCTGCCATTCCTAATAGGCGGGCACCAATATTGCTTCCCCTGGTACAGCTGCTTTTCTTGGACACTGCTTCTGCCACCACTGAGTATGCCATATCCTACCCGCTGCCAGCCACAGTCATTTCAGATGTCTGGGGCCACAGGGGTTCAAAGCCCCAAGGTGAAGACCTCTGATCTGGGGGGAAAAAAGAACCTCTTCCTCTTCATGTTTAACTCCCCCAGAAGGGACTCACAGCACTGGTGTTTAGGCCCCAACATCTCGCAATGTTTTCTTGGAATAATCAACTCCCCCCAGGGACTAGTCGTGAGTCAATGGTGGGGATAGGGGTCACACAGGGAAGAAACCAGAGACTTCCATCATGGAGTACTCAGAAATGCCCCTCTCTTCAAGGACTGTGATTGTGTTACTTGGATAAGCTCCTTGGCCCAGCTCTGTATTACCCCAGAAGGAGCTCACTCTCCTAAGAACCCTCAGTTCCTCCTTTCAGTAGCCCCTGCTGATTCAGCCTAGCCATCTATCAGACATTCCTAGATAAATACAAACCTTCACTTGCACACAACATAGGTTTAACCCCAATACCTCAACCTCCCACCCCCTTTGAGTAAATATGGTAGACTCTGTCTCAATTCTTACTCCACCATACTAAGATTAGACATCTCAACTTTTGCCACGTAACTTGCAGTGCCTGCAGTGCCCTCCCACTGGGAGAAAAGTTTATGTCTCTACCCCATGGATGTTTCGCTTGGCCACGTGACTCACATTGGCTGATAGGATGATAGTAGGCATGACCAGGTAGAAGCCTCATGGGTGCCCAGATGGTTTACCTGCCCTCTGATCTCCTCCTATTCTCCAGGAGAAGTTCATGCTCTGGAGAGCCACTGCTCCAAGGAGAATAAAGCTCTGTGGAACAGATCCGAACCCCACATCCTCCCTGGAGTCCAGCCTGGCCCAGCCAAAATCTCCTGAACCCCAGCCAACCCACAGACCCATAAGAAAGAAAAATAAATGCTTGTTGTTGTTTACCACTGACTTTGAGGTGCTTTGTTATGCAGCATTATAGTAGCAGTGACTAAAATAATGAAGTAGGAAATTTGCTCCAAACCTTCCTGGTGGGCTTCCAGGGACTGATTTACCAGGTTAATAAAATGCTTGGAGGTACTTACCACCCTATACTTCCCTGGCAACAGTTCCAACTATTTGGATCTGGCTGTACTCTCCTTTCATCCAGTTACTGGGAAAGCTCTGAGCTTTAGAAGTCTTTCATTTTCAGTTGGTTTTTACTTTTTGAACATCTAAGCAGGCTATGGAGCTCTGTGGAGGCTCCCCTGTTCACTGAGGGCTTTGAGGAGGGAGTCTGGCTTGGCATCTTCTAAAGATGATCGAAAAGTTAATTGTATAATGGTTCTCATTAACAGACAGGGCTACATAGTCAGAGCTATCCTTGAGTCAACTGCTTATGGCAAATGAATGGAGAATTACAGCTCTTGCCTCCATGATTCGTGACTGAAAGAACAATTTATTCAGAAATATCCACTGATTTTAGGAGGAAAAAAATCTCATTTGAAATTATCAGGCATTAGCCTTGATTCCACAATTTCCAGCATAGTCTAGTTTTGCAGGTGTGAACCAGAGCCTTTGAAACTCATGAATTGGGTGAGCCCATTGGAGCAAATCTCAAATGCAAATTCCTTCTGTCTGACATGAAAGCTTGTTGAAAAGTTGTTATGCTAGATTTTGGGGAAAAAAAAAATCGTTGTAATTATTCACTTCTCATATCCACATCCCTTTGCAATTTGCCTTTGCAGACCTTCCTATCAAGAGACAGAGATTTCCCCACACTTTAAATCTGGACTAACCTGGTGACTTACTTTGACTAGCGGAATTCAGAGGAAGTAATGTTGTCCCACTTCTACTGCATGCTTTAGTTTGTTCTCTTGGAACCCTGCCTAGCCTTCATGTGAGCAAGCCTGGCCTTCTGGTGAGAGATGGCATGAAGCACCAATGAGTCACCCCAGCTGAAGTCTTCCTAGACAAGTCAACACAAAGCTTGCCCTAGACCACATGGGTAAGTCTGGCCAAGACCAGAAGAGCCACTCAGCTGAGCTCAGTCCATATTGCCAACGCAAGAGAATCATGAGCTGAGTAAATAGTGGTTGTTTCAAGCCCCTGATTTTAAAGTAGTTTTTATGGAGCAAAACTGATACAACTGTCATTACTAAGAACACATTAGGACTACCTCACATCCATCAGGATGGCTACTAGAAAAAAAAAAAACACAGAAAATAACAAATGTTAGTGAGGATATGGAGAAATCAGAACTCTTGCACACTGTTGGGGGGGAACGTAAAATGGCATAGTCACTGTGGAAAACACTATGGCAGTTCCTCAAAAAATTAAAAATAGAATTACTGTATGATCCAACAATCCCACTTCTGGATATACAGCCAAAGTAACTTCAATTAGTATGCCGAAGAGATGTCTGCACACCCATGTTCACTGCAGCATTATTCACAATAGCTATCACATAGAAGCAATCCAAGTGTTTATCAACAGATAAACAAAATGTGGTATATACATACAATGGAACATTATTTAGCCTTAAAAAAGAATGAAATTATGATACATGTTACAACATGGATAAACCTTGGGGACATTATGCTAAGTGAGATAAGCCAGTCACAAAAGGACAAATATTATATGATTCCATTTATATGAGTTGCTTAGAATAGTCAAATTTACAGATAGAAACTAGAATGGTAGTAACTAGGGGCTGGGGAGAGGAGGGTAGGCAGGGGACGGGAGTTATTGTTTAATGGGTACAGAGCTTTAGTTTTGTAAAATGAAAAGAGTTTTGGAGATGGATGAGGATTTGGTGATGATTTGCATAACAGTATGAATAGACAATACCACTGAAATATACTTAAAAATGGTTAAGATGATAAATTGTATATGTGTATTCTACCATAATTTTTAAAAGATAAATGCATTCAGATGGTGTTGGGAACTTTCTAGGAGTGACTAGCGTTCAGAGAATCCTCAGCCAATCTGTGAAAAGGCATGAACTGCAGCAGAGGAGAAAGGAGGCACAAACACCACTGGGAAATACCAGTGGGATGGTGGGTGGTTCAGACAGGACTCAGAGTAGAGGGACTGTGATGGATGTACTCTACTCTGAGTAGAGGGAATGTGTTGGATGCTGAATTCATCAGGATCCTTTGGTTGCAAGTGACAGAAAGCTAATTCAAACTAGCCTAAAGTAAAAAATGAGAACTATTTTCTGCCATAGCTGAGAGCGGTACATGCTCAGGCACCTCACAGAACTGAAGAAGGACCTGCCAACAAGACTGGGTCACCAGGTTTTACTTTCTCTCCTCTTCTTTGTTCTCTCCTAGAGCTCTGGCTGTGAGCAACCCCTCACCTCCTTCCAGATCAGTGACCCCAGAGGCATGTCAGCTTCTCCAGCTTCTAACTGGAAATGCTGGGGAGGCACCTGATTGGTCTGACTTGAGTCTGAGGGTCCACTCCCAGACTAATCAAGGTCTAGGGCAAAGGAGGATTCTGATTGGCCAGACCTGGGTCAGGTGACCCTCAGTACCTACCCTCATACCTACCCTCAGTACAGCGGAAAGGTAAAGAGCTCAAGCCATGGAGAACATTAGGCATCACGACTAGCAGTGTGAATACGGACGAGACCTTCACCTTTCAAAGCTTCCATTTCCCCGTTTACAAATTGAACTATTACATGGCTGATGCAAGGGTGAAAGATGAGAATGTTTATAAATTGTTTCCCACTGTGTCTTGCACCTTATAAGCATCAATAAATAAATTCATAATAGCAGTAATAAAAATGACTATGAATATTGCCTACAACGTGTTCTCTTTGCTGTCTGCCCCATGGGACACCAGGAGGCAGATCTCTATGGCTTTCATTCATTCTTTCAAGCCCCATCTGAGCATTTCTGTATGCAGCCAAACCCCAGAGTGTAGCTGGGTGTTGGTTTTCATATGGTTAGTGCCTGGGCCAGGACCAGAGTGAGGCCAGTGAGGGGCCTACAGTATAAAATTCCAGGAGGCTTCACTCTCAAGGCCGTGTAAGTACACGTCCAAGTACTCGCTGGCTTCGCCCTAGTTCCAGCCTAGCCTAGCCTAGCCTACTGGGTTAGAATCATTTGCGGATCTTGTTAAAAGTACATTCTCGGGTGAAATCCAGATCTAGGAAATCTGAATGTTCATAGGTGGGCCTGGGACTTTGAGAAGGTCTCATTCCTAGGAATTCTTCTGTTGTCCATGCTGGGCTGGCATTTTTTTTTTTTTTTTTTTTTTTTTGAGACGGAGTCTCGCTCTGTCACCCAGGCTGGAGTGCAGTGGCCGGATCTCAGCTCACTGCAAGCTCCGCCTCCCGGGTTCATGCCATTCTCCTGCCTCAGCCTCCCAAGTAGCTGGGACTACAGGCGCCCGCCACCTCGCCCGGCTAGTTTTTTGTATTTTTTAGTAGAGACGGGGTTTCACCGTGTTAACCAGGATGGTCTCGATCTCCCGACCTCGTGATCCGCCCGTCTCGGCCTCCCAAAGTGCTGGGATTACAGGCTTGAGCCACCGCGCCCGGCCAGGCAACTAACTTTTAAGGACAGGGCTGTCCAGTGTGCTAATGCAGTGGTTTTCAAAGCATGTCTACAAAGAGGATTTCTGCAGAGAGGCCTCTGGGTACCACGGCGGGGAGGGCTTAGGAGGCACGTGAGAAGCACCCTGCACTGACCACTTCAACGGTGTTTAAATTTCATAGATACCATACTTTCACTCAAATAAGATGTCACTTGATAAAACGGTTTCATCGCTTTAAAACAAAGTTTGAAAACTTCTGGGCTACAAGTGTTAGAGAACTTGAGATGCTTTTTTTTTTCTTTTTTTTTTTTAAATGAGATGGAGTCTCGCTCTGTTGCCAGGCTAGTGCAGGGGCGTGATCTCGGCTCACTGCAATCTCCGCCTCCTGGGTTCAAGCAATTCTCCTGCCTCAGCCTCCGGAGTAGGTGGGATTACAGGCACACGCCACTACACCCAGCTAATTTTTGTATTTTTAGTAGAGATGGGATTTCACCATGTTGGCCAGGATGGTCTCGATCTCCTGACCTCGTGATCCACCCACCTCAGCCTCCCAAAGTGTTGGATTACAGGTGTGAGCCACTACGTCCAGCCAAGAGGTTCTTTAATATGCAAATGACTGGCCTCTTCAAGCTGTTTCCTCACTCACCCAACTCTCCTCTTCACTCTCACCTCTCTCTCTCTCTCCTTTATCCCTGGATAAATCCTGACTGGGATCTGGAAAGCTGCCCCTGCCCAGAAAGAACAAGGTGGAAGGAGAGGGGTAGCTGAGCCTCATGGCATGCATGCCAGCCCCCACGTGGCTGGAGCCAGATCCCAGCTTGCCCCTCTGCTGAACCCTCATCCCCGCATGCCACCCTGCAGGACTGACCCCCGAGGCTGCCTGAGCTCAGCCTCCCCACTGCTGGCCTCACTCAAAGTTCTTCTCTGGGCTGGGCTGGGAGTTAGAGCAGGGAGAAGTCTCAATCTGTTGCACCTTTACCTTCCCCTCCCACCCCAGAAAATCCAGGTCTCCCTGTTCCCATGGGGAGTTCTGCTTCCACCAACGCACTGAGTACAACAGGAGGAGGACAAATTCTAGGGACTAGGGAGTTCCATTCTGGGTCCGATGGGGCCCAATTCAGCCAGTGTCCTCCTGCGAGTCCCTTCTCCTCTGACTTAAAAAGCCAGGATGCTAACTCAACTTCACCATTCCACAATGTACACATATCATATTGTACATGATAAATATATATAATTTTGTCAATTTAAAAAAATTTAAGCTCAGGTTTATATGTGATTTTATAAATACACATAGTTGTCTCATATAATTAGAAAATTATCCAATTTTTTTTAATAAAAATATATTAAGATATGTTATTTCAATGCTTCTAGACTGTGACTAGGAAAAGCATATATTCTTTCAAGCACATTCCTGATTTCGATGTTGCTTACTTGAAGCAGCATTAATGGAGAACTTAATTTCATTTCCACAACTCAGTTTAGCTGTCCTGGAGATAAATATCTAAGGGTTTTATGATGGAGGTTAGAGTTGTGTTGTTTTGTTTTCTAGAAAATTAATGCCCAAAAAAGCAAAGAATCACAGAGAAATGGCCCCTCCATGAATGATCAATGAGGAACGGATCAGGGGCTCCAGGCTGTCACAGGGCTCTAGGCTGCAAACTCCAAAAACGGAAACATCAGCTTTAGAAGTGCTCAGAAGCCACCCCGCAACCCTTGCCAGCCACAGCGCCTAACACTTGGATGGAATCCTTTTCGATACTAAAACAAAAATAGATTATATCTCAGAAAGAGACACGAAAATGATTTGACACTATGTGTATAATCTAATTCAAACCATAGACCCCTAATCGACATTTAATTGATGCAATAATGTTTTTCATGACGGTAAATAAACAAAATATATAAACAGAAACATCTTCTTTGATGTTTAATGACTGCTTAGCAGCTATTTGGGTCAGAGCTACTGAGCCCTAATAAACAAATGCTTAATAATCAATTGAAATGCATTTCTCTGGTTATTGCCTTATTAAATCAGACGCAACTTCAGCTGAGGAATATTCCTTCCAACAGGAAGAAAACGGTTGGGAATGAAAAAGGTTGTGATGGCAGGTCCCTGTGTACCCTGTAAGTGAAATGGGAGAGTTTCTCTCTCTATCCCTGCAATTAGCTGGAGCCTATGAGAAAGCCACACTCCAGCCTGCAGGTACCCCGGGCCTTGTTGTGCTAAAACAAAGTGTCTCTTTTTCAGGTTTGACTGTCATTATAAATCCTCTTCTATATTACCTCCACTGTGGGGCAATCCATGTAAACAAAACAATCCATGTTAAAAAAAAAAAAAAAAAAAGCAGTGTCTGGCATGTTCCATAAATCCTCAAAAAGATCGTTATTATTATTGTTATTTGCTACTGTCATTATTATCATAATATTAGTATAATCCTAACTTGCCACTGCTCTCTGAGCATGCATGAAATTCACTCTGGTCACCTGAGTTTTCGTTTTTCATAAAAGCAAGCCTTATTTTTCACTGCCTGAGTCAAGCCACATCCCGCTGTCCCAAACAGCAGCTCCATCAGCTCCAAGCCGTGTCTGGGGAGGGCCAACGCTGGCCACGGCCAAGTCTACAGTCAGGGCCACCTCCAGCTGGAACTCTGAGCTCCTGCTCCTTTCTCAGGTGCGTGGAAGTTCACGCCAGCCTTTTCTGTGTCACTTTCAGTCCTCATGCTTCCAGGTAAGCCCTGTGTTTGGGGCCCTGGAATGGACATCCAACCTGTTTCTCATTCCTAAAGATTCCCCAGAGCCCAGCTCCGGGCGGCTGAGCCCATCGGTGACTCCAGAAAGTCCCTTCCTACAGCTGCGCAGCCACTAGCCCCCTGGCAAGCCCCTCACTTCTCTCCTTTCTGCTCCCCTCCTGCTCTTCTCCCCACTCCACTCCTCTCTAACACAACCCCAGTGACTGGGCTCTCTCTACCCAGGGTGAGCAGGAAACCCAGAAGTTGGCTGCCCTGCTACAGAGATAAGGAAGAGGCGCATGTGTGCAACACTTAAGGGAAGGAATAATCACCAGAGGCCCATTGAAGAGACTGGGCAGGCGCTTGATGGTCCCAGGGCGCCATCGTGTGGCCAGTCTACATAATGACAAAAGGGTCCCTCTCCTGTGACCATCCGGTCTGGGCTCTTAAAGTCCCTATCCAGGACCCTTCCTTAGACCTCAGAAGCCCCACAGTTCACCTTCTTGGAGGGATGAGAAGAGAGGGAGAGCAGAGATGAGAAACTGACAGCAGAGGCCAGAGCAAGGAGAAGGAAAAGGTGCCCAGGGCAGTCTGTGCTTCTTAGACAAAAGGCTGTTCAGACAAGACCAAGAGTTCCTGAAAGAAAAGGGGTCAAGGGAAAAAAAGTCCCATGGGAACAGAAAAAGCACAGCTACAAAGACAGAAACCCAGGCAGCCTCCACTGGAAAGCTGGATTTCCAACACCTCGGTGCAGGGAACCAGGAGAGAGGGAGAGAATCCGATTCAGGAGTAGGGTCAGAGAGTTCCTTTCTTCTTCCCTTCCCCTCCTCTCCCTCCTCTCTTCCCCTTCCCCCTCCTCCTCCTCCCCTTCCCCCTCCTCCTCCTCACCTTCCCCCTCCTCCTCGTCCCCCTGCCTCTCCTCCCCTTCCCCTCCTCCTCACCTTCCCCCTCCTCCTCCTCCCCCACCTCTCCTCCCCTTCCCCTCCTCCCACCCCTCCTCCCCTCCCCTCCCCCCTGCTCCCCTCCCCCCTCCTCCTCCCTCTCCTATCCTCCTCCCCTCCCCCTTCTCTCCTTCCTCCCTTCTCCCCCTCCTCCCTCCAATGCACCCTCCTCCCTCACTCTTTCTCCTGCTCTTTCCTACCTTCCTCCCCCTTCTTCCTCTTCCACTGCCCATCCTCCTTCTCCTGCACCACCCAGACACAGGCTAGGAGAGTACAATTGATAGGATCTTGAGAAGCCATAAAGTTCAAAAGTACATCCCCCATGGCCCCTCCAGCTCTGGAGAGTTATCCCTATCATCCTGCCAGGTTTGTGCAACCTCATTTTACAGAGGAAGCACCTGATGTATTAGTCTTATTCCAAGTGTGTATGCTGACTTTGGGGAGATTGTTATTAAACACTCGGGCTTGGGAAATCAGGCTGCCTACATTTGTGTCTTCAGTCTACCTGGCTGTGTGAACTTGGACAGGCTGCTCAACTTCTCTGAGCCACCATTTCCAGACCTGTAAAATTAAGATATAATTGTATAATTGTACCCGGCCCTCTGGGTTGACATGAAGATAAAATGTGATAAGATACCTAGTGCTAGATATTTTCACATGCAAGAGCTAATTCTGTTCCCCAAACATCCCAGGGCATCATGAGTACTAACATACCCCATTTTACAGATGAGAAGCTCAGAGAGGCTGAAATTATCGGGCAGAAGTTGTACTGACAGTGGCTCAAGCCTAGATTTGTCCAATTCCAAATTTGCATGAGAATTCATTGACCATGTACCCCTAGTTTGTGCAAGCTCTTCCTTCTGCCTACAATGCCCTTTTCTTTTGACTCAGCCAGAGAAACTATGAGACCCAAGCCAGAGGTCTCCTGCTCTGTGAGGGCTTTCTCTACTCCTCCAGACCCAGCAAAGTTCCCAGGAGACCAGCCCAGCTCTTCATTAGCACATGGATCACGTGGCAGGGTCGTCACCTATCTACCTGCCTGGCTCCCACTAGGTGGAAGCTCCTGGGGGGCAGGGCTGAGGCTATTTCCCTGCAGCTGTGTCCAGCTTGGAGCACTGAGTGGCATAGTGGGAGCGGGGAGGAAGGAAGGGAAGAGAGGAAGAAGGGGAAAAGAAAGGAAAGATACAAGAAAAGAGGAGGACAGGAGGAAGAGCACAGGGGAAGCAGGGATGCAAATGAGGAAAAGAGGAAGGAAGGGAGCTGGGAGAGAAGGAAGACGGTGGAAAGGAGGGGGGGAGGGAATAGGAGAGAAGGTAAAGGAAGAGGAGAAAAGAGAAAGGAAGGAAGGGGAGGAGGGGGAGTGCAGAGATGAAAAAAAGAAAGAACCGAAGGGAAAAAGGAAAGGGGTTAAAAGGGAAGGAAGACAGGGAGAGAAAGGAAGAGGGAGGGAGGGAGGGAGAGGAAAAAAGGCATGGAAAAGAGGAGGGAGGGGAAAAAAGGAGGGAGGGAAAGGGGGGAGGGGGAGGGAAGGAGGGAAAGGAGGAGGGAAGGAGGGAAAGGGGAGAAAGGGGGAGGGAAAGGAGGGAGGGAGGGGAGGGAAAGGAGGGAGGGAGGGGAGGGAAAGGAGGGAGGGAGGGGAGGGAAAGGAGGGAGGGAGGGGAGGGAAAGGAGGGAGGGAGGGGAGGGAGGGAGGGAGGGAGGGAGGGGAGGGGAGGGGAGGGAGGGAGGGAGGGAGGGAGGGAGGGAGGGAGGGAGGGAAGGAGGGAAGAGGGAGGGAGACAGTGCCTTACTTCTCACAGTTACCTTAGGGGGGTCTCTCTCCCTGGCAGAGGAAGCAGGTATGGGTGCCTCAGTACCAGCCACCTGGCCCTCTCCCAGCACTTCCTTTTGACCAACTCTCTCCCGCCCCCAAGGCTAGTGCCAGTGCCTGACTCTGATTCTCTCCGAGTCGGCATTTTTCTTCCCATGCTGGGGCACAGGCGCAGACTCTGGGAGTTAACACACCTGCCACTCCTGTGCTGACACACAGCTTTTCAGAAAATGGGAAGACAGGAAACAAGGCTAGATGCTGCTAGGGTGGGAACAGGACCTGGAGGCTCCCCCAGTTGGGGAGGGGGCTGCTAGGGTGGGAAAGGGCCCTGGAGGCTCCCACAGCTGGGGAGGGGGACTTCTGGGTTGTTCTAACAGAGGACTCTGGGGGGGACTCCTCCCACTGACCCCTCTATCCATGCCCCACCTCACCCTCCTCCTCCCACACATTGAACGGGGTAAAAAAATGTCTCTCCCACTGCAGGCAGGGCACTGGCTGGAACGCACAGAAAGGAAGTCTCCAGCCCCTTCACCTGGACAAGATGTCAGGGCAGCCCTTCCTCTTATCACCTGTGAACAAAATGTCCAGAAACATTGCCAAGAAACAGCCACCAAAGTTCAGCAGCCCTAGAGCAATTTGACAAAATAAAATGCCCCTTTTCAGAACATCATATGAGCCTGCTGGCCCCTCAGTGGACCATTTATGTGGGTCTTGTTTCTGCTAAAACACACCTGGTGTCACATCTTCCTTGAAGAGATGGGGGAGAGCTTAGTTCCAGCAGCTCTGGGGGAAGAAAAAGAGAAGACACAGGTGCCCAACCAGCACCCCAAAGCCTGACCCTCACACCCCAGCCCAAACCACCAAGCACGAGGGTAACAAGAAACACTACAAGCATTTACTCATTGAGTGTTTAGTCACGCCATGCACTATTGAGCTAAGCATTTAAATCACCTTACCCTCTCAAAATTCCAGCAGGAAGCTGTTACTTAGGGAGGACAATTCAGAGAAGTGAGTAACGTGCCCAAGGTCACACAGAGAGTAGGGGATGACTCAGGAGGTAAATCCAGCCCAGGCCCTCATTCTGAGTCTTCCTGCCTTCTTCTCTTTCCCTCTGGAAAAAAAGTCCATTGGTGGGAATTGCCAAAGTCGAGGGACAAGGGTTTGGCAGTAATTAGGAAGGCTGCGGAGGAACTAGGTAAAAAGGAAACCAATTATCTCACATTAGGAAGAGAAAGGCAATTCCCGGCTGGAAGAGCTTTTCTTTTAGGGGTAACTGATCCCCTCCCCAGTCCAGCCTGGCCAAAACTGGCAGCCCCATGACTCTCTGCCACCCTGGGCCTGACTGGAAGTAAGGGGTGGGCACAGAGCTGGCAAATAATTGTTTTTAGAACCCATGAGGTCAGAATGCATCATGAAAACAGAGCAGAGCGGAACCCACAGACTGGGAGTCAGGAGAGGCAGGCTTGGGATGCCGCATCTCAAAGGAAGCTGGGGTCAGGAGGAGGTTGTAACACCCAAAGGGAGTTGTCTCCCCACTCTGCCCCAAGGCTAGTATCCCAAGAATGAATGGCAGCCTTTGAGCTTCTGCAAGATCAGTAGCAGTGGGCCCCCAGGATGGGCAGCTCTTTGTCCCTGGGGCATGGAATCCTCAGCTGCTTTGGGCTGAGAGACAGATAGTGTCATTTAAATTGCACACACATTGCCTTGAAAGAGGTGTCATATGGACCCTGGAACAGAAGTAAACTGTATTTCATATATCATCTGTGCTCTATTAGTAATGACTGCCTGGAACAAGAAATATAAAAGGTCCAGGGAGCCGCCCCTGGGCTCCATAATAACTTGCACAGAGATCAGTTAGTGATGTCTGCCAAGGATGAAGTAGAAGGGCTCACGTTTGCCATCCCTGCCCTCATCTGCTCTTGTGCCTCATATCAGAAGATGGAAGGAAAGATGTCTTGAAGAGACCGAGTAAGAGGTTATCTAAAGGCCAGCCACATCCACCCAGTGGTTGAAGGGTGACTTGTATGAGTCCCTGTGTCACAATGTCACTGGCTTACCCTATAATTCCTTTGCTGCTTAAATTAGAATCCATTTTTCCATTTTTCGCTGCCTGAAGCTAAATAAGAACTCTAACTTGCACACTTCTTCCTTCCTTCAGTCCTTCAAGACTTCATTAATACAAGGCTGTTGTATATAGGAGACTTATTAAATGTTTATAGGTAGGAAAACTATAGAACAAAGAACAATTTCAAATTTAATGCTAGACATGATGCTTCCTAGGAGTATATTGGTTATTCCTGCCATGGGGGATTTCTCATTGTCCGCTCTTTCCATGAGCCACGACTGCTCACCATAGGCTCAATCTCTCTCTCGCTCGCTCTTGCTCTCTTCTCTCTCTCTCGCCCTCCCCCCGACCCACTCTCTGACATCTTCCTTCTCCTCTTAACATGGAACCCTTACTTTCTCTTTCTCACATTATTTCCTGGGAATCTCGTAATTCTACCCAAGCTATATGATGGAGTTATCTATTTCTCCTGCTCTCACCATCTAGACCTGCCAAGGTGAGGTTCACTTGTCTCAACCATGAGGAGCCATTAAAGTTGTTGCCCACAGCCAAAGAGCCTCCCACATTTGAGATAAAGGCAGCCCCTGCCCTAGAATGCAGAATACCAACCATTTTATTTGTAAATAACTTCTTTTCTCTTCATTCCTGACACTCTAGCCTGTCACTTGGTAAGAAGATAATAAGGCATAATGATGATTATTGAGCAGGAAGAAGGATAGGCCCAGCTGTGACTACCGTCCTCTCTCCACCATTCAGGATGGTCCTGAACCTTGGTTGTGTGCTGCAATGCCCTGGAGTGCTTTCAACAATACAGATGCCCAGGCCCCATTCCCAGGGAATCTGATTTAATCAGTTGGGATAGGAGGCTGGCAGCCGCCCAAGTAGCTTGAATGTAAAAATCACAGCACAAAGCCTCTGGTCCATACTGTTGCTGTCACTCAAAGAAAGGCCTGGGGCCAAGATGACTGTGTGCTCACCAACACCCAATTCCTCTACCTGGTGGGCATCCATGTAAATTCTGTTTCCCAGTAATAATTCAGTGACTGAATTACTTGGCCACACCCAAATGCAAATCACAGACACATCTAAACCCAGTCCACAAAAACCTCCTGTGCAAAGCTCTACATGCTGTTCTCACTGCTTGCCAGATGGAAGGGAAGGACTCCAAGATCCTAAGAGATGGCAGAGCTAGAAGATGGGGGGTGCCTGGGTCCCTGCATCACTACAGGGAAAGTCAACTGCCAAATACTCAAGTGGACTTAATGTGAGAATTAGACTTCTAGGATATTAAGTGACTGAGATCTGGGGGAGAGTTGTGTTACAGGAACTAGAATTACCTTAACTAATGTTAAGGTAGCTTCCTTTCTGGAATATACTTTTGGAGACTGGGCCCAGAATCTCCTCAGCTTAGTGGGAGACATTTGGTAATTCCCTGGAAATGTTAAGAGCCTTCCCCTCCATGCTCCCCCTAATACTCTGCTAACCCCTAACTCCTCACACTAGGTTCCACTGGTAGGGATTCAGAGACAGAGCATGAGGGTTCATCTGGATGCCTGCATCCACCTGTCAGCCTCATCTGTATGTCTTCTGAAGCTTCAGGTGCTCCTACCCATGACCCTCCAACCACAATGGACTTCCTGTGGCTCCTTGGACATGCAATGTCCTCTTCTGTCCCAGGGCCGTGGCACTCACTGTTCCTTCTGCTTAGGACACTCTCACCTACCTCTTTCTCATGGCAATCACCACGTCCCTCAGATCTCAGCTCAAAGGTCACCTTCTAGAGAGGCTTGCCCTCATGCCCCTGTCTCAGTTGTCACCCCCACCCCTTGTCTCTATGTCCACACTCTATTTGTTTTCTTCGTAACACTGGTCACAAATCTTAATCATGCATTTATTCGTGTTCTTCCTCGTAGTCTGTTTCTCCCAGTAGACTAGATGCTCCTTCGGGAGGGAGGGATCTTTTCTTCTTGTGATAAGCACAATGCCAGCACAGAGTAAGGCGCTCAGTAATGATTTATTACAGGCATGAACTCATGAATGCTCAAGTCAGACCAGGGATGCAGGCTTCCCAACACTTGTTCCCAGTTCTGGATGTGATGTAGGAGGGCACACAAGACTGAGAGCTTACAGACCACAACTACCCCGCCACTGGAGGGAGCACCAAGCCCAGGGGCCCTGGGGTGCAGAGTCAAAGCTAGAGGCAGATCCAGGACCAGCACACTTCACATCTCTTGGCGGTGCAGTTCACATTGCTAACATGTGAAGCGGAACCCCAGGGGCTATTAGGGCATGGCCTTTGTAACTATATGTGACCACCCTGGACAGGCCCTAGGTCTGCCTGGGGTCAGGCAGGAAAAGTAAGTATTCCCAGACAGATCATTATCATGCTGTACTCTGGAAACTTTGTTCATCTCGTCTTAAACTTTCATGTGAAAACCAACACATAAAGGTGGAGACGTTTCAGCTGAAACAAAACAGTCTACAGTCTGCCATGGTAGGCATCAGAATCCTTGAAGACAAGGAGAATACAGCATCACCCCATGGACAGGGCTCCTATGCCCCACGGACAGGGTGCCTGTGTCCTAAGGAAAGGGTGCCCATGCCTCATGGACAAGGCACATATGCCCCATGGCATTGACAACATCTTATTTCCCCAAAGGCTGAACTGAGTCTCTAGGGAGACATCCAGAAGAGACCACACCTACCCTGGGCACAAGACAGGAAGCATGAGCTCCTTCTTGAACCATCCCCAGATGTTATAAACCCAGCCCCCTCCTTTCCTTCTAAGGTGAGGTTTCCAGCCCCAGAGGGAAGATGCCTGGACTGTTTTCCAACAGGTCTAAGTTGACTCTGCCCACCCTGCCCCTATCACATCTCAGAGGAGACAGGTAAGTATTCACAGGAAGCTACTGTGAGCAAATGTGAGGAATGTCCTACAAAGCAAATGAATATTGCTGTTCTTTATGCCCCAAAAATGCCTCTTTACCTGTTTCTGTCAATTTTAGCATCCTTTCATGTGATCCAGGTAGGTGTTCTGTTATAGAAAGAATTTATAAATGACACATGGGTAGATATCTACTTACTTCTTCATACATTATGGATTCTTTTTCTACTGCTTTTAGACCTAATTGACTCATTTTTATCCCTTCCCCACTTTCCGTCTCTATTTCTACAATATGCTTCTCCTTTAAGCCATCTGTCATCTGGGCTTGGTGACATGATCACAGACTTTGTAATTTTTCTCCCCAAGAAGTCCCCCAAATCATGGATCTGCCCTTTCTCTAACTACCCTTCCCAGAACCCCTACCTCCTCTGCTTGTGACCCGCTGGCTCTAAACCTTGGAGCCTATTACCTGAGACCAAATCCAGCCCTCCTACATCACAGGGCCTTGAAGAGCTTGACATGGCCTTGAAGCAGCTCCTTTCACCCCACAAACAGATGGGAGGTGAATGTTCCACACAGCATCTCTTCTTTGCCTTGTCTCCATAAGGATGAAGTCCCAAGGCTCTAGAGTCAGATTCAGATCCGTTCTTTGCCATTTGATCACTGTACAACTTTTACCTAGTTTAAAGAATCTGAGATCCAGTTTTCTTGCCTATAAAATGGGATAGAGTCAGTTGAACAGTGACCCAAAAAAAAAGATATATCCATGTCCAAATCCCTGGAACCTGTGAATACTATCTTATTTTTGGAAAAAAAGATCTTGGCAGATGAAATGAAGTTAAGGATATTGAGATGAAATCACCACAGACTCCTTGGATAAGCTCTAAATCCAGAGACAAGTGTCCTTATATGAGTCAGAAGAGGAGACACACAAAGGAGAAGGCAGTGTGAAAAAGGAGACTGAAATTGAAGTGATGTGGCCACAAGCCAAGGAAGCCAAGGAATGTTGGCAGCCACCAGAAGCTGAAGACGCAAGGAAGCATTCTTCCCTACAGCCTCCAGAGGGAGTGCAGCCCAGACTTGATTTCAGATGTCTGGCCTCCAGAACTCTAAGAGAATAAATTGTTGTTGTCTTACATCACCTAGTTTGTGATAATTTGTTGTGGCAGCTTCAGGAATATAATACATGGGGTTAAGTCTTAAATGAGATAACCCATGGAGTACACTACCTATTACCCAGTAGGAGCTCAACAAAGGTCAGACATCATCACCATCACCATTGCCATTGTCATCTCCAGCACCATCACCATCACCACCGTCATCACCACTATCAGCATAGCCACCACCACCTTCATCACCATCATAATTACCACCACCATTTCCATCTTCATCACCATCATCACCATAATCATCACCATGACCATGTCCATCTTCATCATTGCCACCCCATCTTCATCATCATCGTCCTTGCCATCATCACCTCCATCATCCTCATCACCATCATCGTCATCATCGTTTCTGCACACACAAAAAATTTTTCCTCCAATCTATACATTTGGGGCATTTGATATTTCTCTATTGAATACTTTAGCAATTTCTATTTTGCTCTAACATCTTCTCCACAATATAGATGATACTCACATTTGTGCACCATTGCTCCCTCTCCTTTCTTGGGAGAAGCTTAATTCTGAGACATCTTTCCCCCAGTTTTTACTATTAAACTATTCTTTCTTGAAATAGTAATAATAAAAGAAAATAGCTGTTTCATACATCATCACTTAGAAAAGACATGGCCTGCTCTTTACATAAGGGTATCTCCTCTGGATATTTCATTTGTTTTATTTTACTTGCCTGTGGAATGTAGAAAACTGGAAATCAAAGCTCTAGTGTCTTTGATGCCCCCCACTCCACCCCACCACTTCAGAGTATGGTTCTTGAGTGTCACCGAGATATGGAGGGAACTTGGGAGCTTCAGATGCAGGGCTAATATCTGCTTGAGATGCTCAGGGAAAGGAAACAACATGAATGTAGGCTTCAAAGCAGACAAAAAGTGAGCCAGTGGTGGAAGTAGTCCAGACCTGAGGTCTCTGTGCCTCAAACTGTTAACGAAGGGCCCAAGTTCCCAGGGAACCCCAGGCCAGCTCAGCCAGCAGGTGACCCCGCATCCCTCCTCCTCAGGGCCTTGCTGCCTCCTGACATCACCCTCCTCTTCCTTCCCACAGGCAAGGGTTCGGCAGTTCTTCCCTGCCTCCATCCCGTACACACACCCTGGAGATCAGGGCTGTGATAATTACACCAAAAAGTCCCATGCCATAACAAGTATGTAATTATGTACTGAGCAGCTTAGCAGGCAGGATCAGTTCAGCTTCCCCTGGGGAGGGGTGCATCAAATCTCAGTAGGGGAGGAAGAGAGGGAAGGTACAGGATGCTGTGTCTCCTGCTAAAAACTCTGGCAAGAAGCCAGAGGGTCAACTGATGAGTCCCAGCCCATCCCAGGCCTGAAGGCAACAAGCAAATAACCACAGCACAGCACAATCCAGGAGTGACGATGAGGGGTTGGAGCAACTGTCACCTACTTCAGGATGCTCAGGGAAAAGAGGTGACATTTGAATCCAGGCCTCAAGGGATCTGGAGAAGCTGTCAGGGTGAGAAGGAAGCTTCAGGAAGGGAACAACCTGAGCGACGGCCTGGAGGTACAAAAAAGGCATGTGAAGCTGGAGTCTGGGTGTTGAGCAAGCTGTAGAGATGGCTGCCAGGGAAGGAGTCACGTTTATCCTGGTTTGGGGGCTAGGTACCTCTGGTCCCCACCCAAATGAAGCATGGAGAAACGGAAGACTATGAAATGGACAGTGACACAAAAAGGAGTTAAATGACTTATCCAATACTATAATCAAAGCCAGAATTTGAACCCAGAGACTGGGATTCCTCTCTTAACCCCTAAACCTCATACCAGTTAGAGAAAGAGGTGATTCTAGACAACGAACCACAGCGCTACAGTGGGCTGAGCCCAGGGAATCATGAAGGTACGGAGAAGTCCCTGTGCTCGTCAGATTTCTGTTGCATAATGCTGCATAACAAACAGCCCCAGTGGCACAATGGTATACAGTACTCAAGGGTCTGCAGTCAGCAGGACTGGCTTTGCTCCTGACTGCAGGTCACTTTCAGGTCTCTTCCATGGGGCTTACACTCTGGGACCAGTGAGTCATTGGAGGATCTTCTTTTCATGATGAATGGGAAAAGCCCAGGATAGCTGAGCTGAATAAAAGAATTTCCACAATCCACCCCAACCCCACCTCTAGTGCCCAAGCCCCCCTTTCGTACTCCTGGGTGGTCTACTCAGATCCTTTCCCTTGGCCACCCAAATTCCTCCTAAATATGCTCAGGAAAGATACCCTATGCCCTCTGTCCATATCATTCCTGACTCCCCTCCCATGGACCCCTGCTCTTCTTACTGAACCGAAGTCCTGCCCCGAAGGCCACCTCAGGAGAAAGCAATGCCCAATAGGCTGATTCTGCTCAATAAAAATCCCTGGGTTCAAGTGACAGAAATGGAAAAGCACACTTTTTATCATTTCCACTACACTCAAGGAAGTCTTAAACAAGCCCAAGCTCCATAGAGAGGGTGGCCCCCACCCATGTATCCTGACCCTACTTCCTAAGCCCCAGCAGTCAGTCTCTCTCAGAATCAGGGCTCCAGGACAGGGAAGGGGAGGCTGAGAGCTGAAGAATACACTAAAGAATATATCAAGCAGGAAAACTTCTTGATTTGGGTACAATTGGAGGAGGGGAGGGAGGAGGAAGGGACCTGCTGGCTTCCCGGGTTCTTAATTTGAGGCTCCAAAAGGAAGAAATAATAACAACAATAACCATCCCTGCTGCAGCCACAGCACTTCCTGCCCGTTAAGGCGTCCGAGAAAGTGCTGACAGGGACGGCTGACAAGCGTGTGCATTGTAATTCACACCATAACAGCATCTCCAGGGCTCATGGATTTCTCATTGAAAAATTATGTGATGTCTTTTTGGAAACCCAATACTGAGTTATTGATATCGTGAAGGCAGCAGGCTCACCACTTGCAGCCTATTAGCTTTATACTTTCTGAAGGACTTTTTTTTTCCCCTCTAATTTTCAACTTGGTTTTCCCTTTTCAGTTTAAATTGGATCACTGGGCTTGAGTGAGTGCCTGTGAGTGTATACTGGGGGAGGGGCTGTTCTGTATACCTGGGGGCAGGCGTTCTTAGAAGTGTGTCAAGATGTGTGTGTGTTTGTGTGTGTGTGTTTCTGCAGGAGTTAAGTATCTGGGTATACAAGCCTCACTATATGCTTGTGTGTGTGTGGTAGGAGGGAGGACTTTCAACTCTGCATATTTGTGGTCATGTCCAGGTGCAAATATGTGTAGTGTGTGCATGTGTGTATACCTTTATGTCAGAGTAGCCAAGTGTATATTTATATATATGAGGTGTATGCATAGGTGTGTGTGTAGTATACATGGAGGTATGAATGTGAGTACATGCATAGGTGTATTTTTATATGAGTAGCCATGGAAATGTGTGTCCATATCATACGTCTGTCCACATATCTATATGGATATCTGCATTTTATATGCATGTTCATCTATGTATACCTATGTGTCTTTGGGTCTGTACGTGCGTGCCTGTGAGAAGCAGAATTGCTGTATTGTGGTTCTAGGGTCACACAGTTTGAGGACCAATACTAGTTTTGCCTCTTGCCAGCTGTGTGACATCAGCCAGTTTTTTTTAACCTCTCTGGAGCTCAATCTCTCATCTGCAAAGTGAGGATCGTTGTAGCCTTACCAAGTAGAGTTGTTGAGAAGATAATGTGAGCACATGTGTATAAAGTATGCAGCACAGAGCCCAGTGAGTGCAAGATTCCCTTGAACCATCACACAGCTGTCCCTCAGCATGTGTCGGAAGCAGAGGCCCTGTACTAAGAAATGGAAACTTCTGCCACCAGCTCTTGCCTGCTTGGGGGCTCCAGGGTGTGATTTAAATCAGTTTCGTACCTGGCACCTCCATGCAGGGCCTTTGCAAAAATGCCTCTACAGAACTGAACCTCAATTCACTCTGAACCACACCACTGGGTGTGAGACTTGTGTCTGGCCCTGGGAGGTACAAAAGTGCATCAGGCAACGTGCAGCCATCCAGAGGCTCAGGCCAAGAAGGGCAGTGGGCAAAAAGTCTGGAACGAAACACACAGGGTCTGTCAAGTGCTCTGAGATTCCATGGAAGAAGCCCTCGATCCCCATCCCTGGCTCTTCGACTGGGCATCAGGGGATAGAAAGGGTTTCCCTAGAAGTCCTGGGGGCCTAGGAAGAGGGAGGGGGTGTGCACGTTCCCTTTTGAAGCCCTCTCTGCTCCTTGAAAGTGGGGAGGCTCTGGTGTTGCAGGGCTGGCAATCAGAATCCCAACTGTGGGAGTCTGGTAAGGATATATCTGAGTTTATGGATTTACATGGCTCAAACAGGGGAAGGGATCATCCTATATAACTGATATTGGGCCAATCTAGTGGCCAGCCACCCCAAATCAAATCCAAGAAAATAAAATAAAGAGGTGTAACACTCAGCTGCTTGCACCCCAAGGGCACTAGATCCTCCAAATTCCGTGTGTGTTTTATACTACAGCACACCCCAATTCACACATTACAAGTGCTCAGGACCCACACACAGTTAGTGGCTACCAGATTGGACAGTCAGTGCAGTTCTAGACTCCAAAAACTCAGAGGCCTGTTTACACCATGCCTGCTTGGCAACTTCTCTAGGCAGCTCCAAAATGCAAAAATCCCAGATCCGAGGCTGGTATAGCACCAGGGCAGGCACCCAAAGGGCAGAACTCTCCTCCTAAAAAGGAAGGAAATAACTGACCTTCCCACCAAGGTTCAGTGACAGGGCAGGGCCTCGGTCGTGCTGGGGCCGGTGGCTGGGGTGGCAGAATGTCCACAGCTGCTGAGCCCACGTGTAGGGACTGCAGCCAGACACAGGTCTGCAGGGACAGAGGAGCAGAGGGAGTTGGAAGCAGGAGGAGGGAGCTGACTGACAGCCCGGCTGGGTAGCAGCAGGGCCAACTGCTCAAAATGATGCTCAGAGCAGATTTGTGGGGCTGGAGGAAGGAGAAAGGGAGAGAGGCAAGGGAAAGGGAGATGGCAAAGGAAGCATGAAAAGCCCCCTGTGCATCAGGCTGTTCACTGCGCCTTCCTGCGCTTGTTCCGTTGAGTCCTCCCAGCAGCCCTACAAAGCCACTATTTCCATTCGAGGAGGGGGTCTGGGAGCATTTAGGAATCTCCCCATGAACCAGAGAACACCATGTGTGTGGGAGGGTGGGGAAGTGCCATTCAAAGGAATAAGAAAAGATTGTTCCATTCAAAATGCCAACAGCACGCCTTGTCGATAAATACTATGAAGGAATTCACCTTGTTTTACAAGTGAGGAAATTCAGACTGCAAAAGGTCAGGTGAGTCCTAGGCATGATATATGTTCAGTAAATAGTCGCTGAACAAATGAATACAAATGGTTTGGGCATTACCTTTGACGCCTAGGATTAACTATATATCCCATCCCTGGTCACCTCCCTCAGGGATCGCCATGCTGGAAGACACCTAGGCCTATGTGTCCCCTGGCCTCCCACTCTAATGGCCCTCATCTCCCCCCGTCCCAAACCCCTTTTTCTTTTTCTTTGAGAGACAGGGTCTCAATCTGTCACCGAAGCTGGAGTGCAGCGGCACAATCAAAGCTCACTGTAACCTTGAATTCCTGCCAAACTCCTTTTTCTATCCACTGTTCCCTCCCTCCTGCTGAGGGTAGACTGGGTGGCAGAAAGTTTTTTTGTTTTTTGTTTGTTTTGTTTTTGAGACAGTCTTGCTCCTGTTGCCCAGGCTGGTATGCAGTGGTGCAATCCTCCACACTACAGCCTCAACCTCCTGGGCTCAAGGGATACTCCCCCTTCAGCCTCCCAAGTAGCTGGAATTACAAGCATCTGCCACCATGCCTGGCCAATTTTTGTATTTTGGGTAGAGACAGGGTTTTGCCATGTTGCCCAGGCTGGTCTCAAACTCCTGGGCTCAAGTGATCTGCCCGCCTCAGCCTCCCAAAGTGCTGGGATTACAGGTGTGAGCCACTGTGCCCAGCCCAGAAAGAAGTTCTTAACTTGGAATAAAAAAATTTGAGTTCAAATCCCAGCCCCTTGGTTTGGTAACCTTCAGAAAGGCCAGCCCTCCTGTCATTCATACTTAACATTCATTCATTCATTCATTCACTGCATACATTGGTGTGGTTAAGAGCAAGTACTTGGGAGCGAGACAGTCATGGGTTAGGTCTCGGCCCTGCCACTTAACAGATGAGTGGACTTGAGAAAGTTCCCTAACCTCTCTGAACCACCATGTCCCCTCCTATTAAACAAGATAGTCATGGTATCCACCTCCTCACCGGATTGGAGAGTTAAATGGACACTTATGTAATGTATTTAACCCAGGGTTTATCAGCCACTCTGTCAGTCAAAAAGTATCTACTGAGTGTATATGGTGTACTGTTGGGCTGGGTAAGAGTATGAACAAGATAGGAAACGTACCCCATCCTCAAGAGCTGACATTCTAGTGGCGGGGTGGGAGCGCAGCAAAGCAGTGGCCACTGTGCCTGACTTACCCTAGGAGCTAGGTCAGGGCCTGCCTGCCTCCCCTCCTTCTTCCCTCCCTGCCTTCACCGTTTCTCTTCCGTCTTCCTCTTTGTGAAAAGAGGGACATTCTTGCCTTAATTCAAAATTGGGAGCAACGGCAAGTGAAAACCAGGCCCTCAGACATGAAAGTGAGAGAGATGCATTGGACCCAGAAGGCCCCAAACCCAGAAAGTGTGGCCGACTCCTCCTGAGGGACGCCCAGTCTGCCCACACCCCCTCAGAGTCTGGGGGGACCAACTCCACACAGCTCCAAGGCCATTTTCTCCTTCCCACCCACCAGGCTCTTTGCATCTAGGACTCAGCAGGCTGGGGCAGCCAACACCCTCTAACATTTCAGAATCAAAGGCTGTTTTCTATAACACAGCACAAACACCAATATGGAAAAAGAAAAATATCCTTTTTATTAAATTCCCAGTGATACTCCAGATGGGAACACATACACACACACCCCCCCCCCCCCGCCCCCCAAGGAGAGAGGGAGAGAGAGACAGACAGACAGACAGACAGACCATTTTTCCTTTTTTGCCTTACAAAGAAAGAGAAAGGCCCCGAGCATCTCATTCCAAACCCTTTCCTTGGAAAAGGTGTTCCGCCCTGTGCCCCAGTAGGTCTGTATGACTGAGTTAAAATGTGTTCTTTTTTTATTAGATGAATTGCATCATTAAATTACATTATAAAAACTAAAAATGCACCATTAATTTTCAAAAACAATAGTAAATACATCTCATTTCTAATACATGATTCTGCATTTAATTTTTGCCTGGGGCCTTGTCTTTTTTTTCTCCTAGCCTCACTGTCTCCCTTTATGCAGACTATATAAATGGAGCTAAATTGCCAAAGAAATTTTTGCCAAATGTCCATAATGTGAAAATAAATGAATTTCTAATTGGCTGTTGCAAAAAGAAAAATTACTTTTTGATCTCAGCTCAGCCAAGCAAAAATCTACCTAGCTTGGGTAATAAGATGCAAGTACATTTCAGGCAGTGAACAGAGAGACAAAAGGCCTGGCCAAGTGATGTTCAGAATGACAACACTCCTCTTCCCTCCCTGCCTTCTTCCAGCATGCTAGGAAGCCTGCCCTGGGAAAAACCCAGGGGAGGGGACAAGCGGGGTCCAGCTTCAGCAGAAGTCCAGCTCTCTGCCTCCACGGGGGCCCTGGGACCCGGCTGCAGCACAGCTCAGGAGACCAGAGTTTAAGTCCCATCTATTCCTCGCTGGCTTTGAAACCCTGAGCGAGTTGCCTGACCTCTCTCAACCTGGAACTCCTCATTTGTAAAACAGTCATCACTTCTGCCTTTTGTAGGCTTGTTTGGAGGTCCTATGAGTTGAATGGCATCCCCAAAATTCATAGGTTGAAGTCCTAACCTCCAGTACCTCAGAATGTGACCTTATTTAGAGAGAAAATCTTTACAGAGGTTCAGGCCGAACTCGGTGGCTCACGCCTATAATCTCAGCACTTTGGGAGGCCAAGGCAGGAGGATTGCTTGCATCCAGGAGTTCAAGACCAGCCCTGGTAACACAGTGAGACCTCGTCTCTACAAAAAATCAAAAATTGACTAGGGGTGGTAGTGCACGCCTTTAGTCCCAGCTCTCGGGAGAGTGAGGCAGGGGGATCACTTGAGCCCAGGAAGCCGAGGCTGCAGCAAGCCATTATAGCACCACTGTACTCAGCCTGAGCAACAGAAACCCTGTCTCAAAATAAAATAAAATAAATTGTCAGGCACGGTGGGGCTCATGCCTGTAATCCCAGCACTTTGGGAGGCTGAGGTGGGCGAATCACCTGAGGTCAGGAGTTGGAGACCAGCCTGGCCAACATGGTGAAACTCCATATCTACTAAAAATACAAAAATAAAAGTAGCCAGGTGTGGTGGTATACACCTGTAATCCTAGCTACTCAAGGGTCTGAGGCAGGAGAATTGCTCAAACCTGGGAGGCGGCCATGTCAGTGAGCTGAGATCACACCACTGTACCCCATCCTGATTGACAGAGTGAGACTCTGTCTCAAAAAAAAAAAAAAAAAAAAAAAAAAAAAAGGGCTGGGTGCGGTGGCTCAAGCCTGTAATCCCAGCACTTTGGGAGGCCGAGACGGGCAGATCACGAGGTCAGGAGATCGAGATCATCCTGGCTAACGGTGAAACCACGTCTCTACTAAAAAAATACAAAAAAAAAAAAAAATTGCCAGGCGAGGTGGCGGGCGCCTGTAGTCCCAGCTACTCGGGAGGCTGAGGCAGGAGAATGGCGTAAACCCGGGAGGCGGAGCTTGCAGTGAGCTGAGATCCGGCCACTGCACTCCAGCCTGGGCGACAGAGTGAGACTCCGTCTCAAAAAAAAAAAAAAAAAAAGGAACAAAAATAAAAGAAAGAAGAAATATTCACAGAGGTCACCATGCTAAAACGAAGTTATTGCTGTGGGCCCTAATCCAATATGACTGGGGTCCTAAGAGGAGGAAACGTGGACACTGACATGCACAGAGGAAAGTCTATGTGAACAGACACAGGGGGAAGACAGCCATCTACAAGCCAAGGAGAGAAGCCTGGAACTGAACAGATCCTTCCCTCCTGGCCCTTGGAAGGAACCTACCCTGCTGACACTTTGATTCTGGACTCCAGAAATGTGAGACAAATACATTTCTCTGTGTCTGCCACCCAGGCTGTTGCACTTGATTAGAACAGCCCTGGCAAACTAATACAGGAGATTTGAGACATCAACACACATTGTAGATACAGAATGGCAAAAGTAGCCTCTGGGTATCTACATTATTCCAGCATTCTCCCAGGATAATCCCAAGAGGAGGATAGAGGGATTTAGGATTGAGCTTCAAGTGCTTTGACCTTAACACCTGGCTTTGTCTTTGCCCCAGAGATCAAGAGTCTCAGAGACTACAATATCCCAAAGCCACTAAAATGATCCTTCCAGAATCTTCTTCAGCCCCACCCCTAAGCCCTATATCTGACCACACTGTTCCCCTCCCTGGGTCAAGTCCTCACTGGTAGGTAGCCTGACTTTTTAAACCCCTGCAGATTGCGGCTTCAGCTATCATGCCCCGCTCAGCCGCTACCTCCCCTGTCATAGTCCATTTGGGCTGCTATAACAACATCCCACATATTGGGTGGCTTATAAGCAACAAATTCATTTTCCAGTTGTAGAGGCTGGGGAGTACAGATCAAGACACTGGCAGATTCAGAGTCTGGCAAGGGCCCCATTTCCTGGTTCATAGGTGGCATCTTCTCACTGTGTTCTCACATGGTAAAAGGGGCAAGGCAGCTCTCTGGGACCTCATTTACAAGGGCACTAATCCCATTCATGAGGGCTCCACCCTCATGACCTAATCACCTCCCAAAGGCCTCATCTGCTCATACCATCACACTGGGGATTAGGGTTCAACATATGAATCTAGAGGAATGCCAGCATTCAGACCACAGCACTCATCCTCCTGCATCATGTCATGGCAGCATTTTTTTTTCTGTTTTTTTTTTTGTTTTCTTTTTTTTGAGACAGAGTCTCACTGTGTCACCCAGGCTGGAACGCAGAGGTGCGATCTCTGTTCACTGCAGCCTCGGCCTCCAGAGTTCAAGCGATTCTCCTGCCTCAGCCTCCCCAGTAGCTGGGTTTACAGGTGCCCACAACACCCGGCTCGTTTTTGTATTTTCAGTAGAACGGGGTTTCGCCATGTTGGCCAGGCTGGTCTCAAACTTCTGACCTGAGATGATCCACCTGCCTCAGCCTCCCAAAGTGCTGGGATTACAGGGCATGGGATTCCACCATGCCCAGCCAATTTTTTAAAAATTGATTTTTGTGCATGTTCCCTCTTCTTTTTTTTATTCTTTTTTGCTTTCTCCACATTTTGAACTGGTACTAGAGCCTTTTGAATGCCCTTGCCCTTGGGATCTTGCAGAACAAAAAATAGCATTTGCCCATTTTCTTCCTGGCTTTTATAGTAAACTTAGAGCCACCGAGAAGACTTGGAGGGGTGACCCAGAGCCAGAGGGTCAGGAAAAGAGGGCCTAGGCCAAAAAGGAGGAATTATTCCCAGGCTAAACAGACAAGACAGGGGTGAGGACTCATCACAGCTCATTGTCCTCCCCAGACATCCAAGGGGCAGTCACACCATGCGCTGAGCAAGACCCCAGGCCCTGGTATGTCCTGCCTGGACATAGATGTTGAGCCTCATGTGGGAGAAAGTCATGGGCTTCAGGAACCTCTGTGGGCTCAGGCAAGCAGGATGGCAGCTGTGGCAGCTGCATGGAGAACAGATGAGAAGATTTACCAGATGCACCTGAATTTGGGACCCCAGAAGGGTCAGGGTCTTGGTAGTGACTGAAATTGAATTTCCTGCTAATTCAATGGATGGGGGATAGGGGTTAGTCTGATTTGATTGATTTAAGGAAAAGACCTAATTAGATACTTCTGTCATAGTTGAACTACCACATCCCTCTAGGGCCTCTCACTGACTCCAAGTCATCCCCTGAACACAGAGTAAGCTCTTTCTCTACTACTTTGCATGAGCTGTTCTCTCTGCCAGAATAATGTCCTTTCTCCCTGGCTCTACCTGAAGAACTCCTATTCACCCACAACACCCCGTCTTCTATGTCCTCTCTTCCGTGAATGTTTCTCTAGCTGCCCCAGGATGGATCAGCCACTCTCCAGACTTCCTAAGCTTCTAGAAGCAGGCGCTGAGTCCAAGTTACCCAGTTATCCTGTCTTTCCAGTAAAACTTCAAAAATCAGAGCCACTCCCCACTTCTACTCCTTCACCGTTCTCCTCTCCTTCTTTCAAGGCATAGGCCTAAAATCCATCTCATTTACACTTTAAAGAAAAAAAAAAAAAAACAGGCAAGCTGGGCACCGCTGTCATCTTCATTTCATAGAGGAGGAAACCAAGGCTCCAAGAGGTGAAAGGACTTGGCCAGGATCAGACAGTGAGGAAGCAGTAAGCTAGGATTCAAAGCCAGGCATGCAAGTTCCAGGGCCCAAGCTCGTAATCACTGCACTTCTACTGCCTCTCAGGAAAATGGGGCAATTGAATTTGAGTTTGGACAGATTACTCCACCTGCTGTCCTATGAGGGTCTGGTGAGAAACCCCCTAGGACCTCAATTGCCCAGGCGCCCCCTAGGGAGTGGAGAGGAGAACTGGGGACCAGACAGAACTGAAACAGGCAGAGGGGATCAGATCTTGCTTCAAATCAGAAGTCCAGTGTCCAAATGCCCCTCCAAGGAGACCCCAACCTGGGTGTGGCTCAGATCCCAGGATTTAGGGGGAATCCATTGGGAACAATACTGCAGGTAGTAGCTGGAGTCATAGGGTCAGGGTTACCAGGGAGCTGTCTGACCAGGGCTGGGGAGGGGTCCTGGCTACAACATTGGGGCTGAAGAGCTTGGCAAGCTCTGTGAGCAGAAGACAGGTCACCTGGGCATAGGGACAAAATGGCAGGCAGTAGTGCCAATAGTGGGGATGGTGCAAGATGAGTGGCTTCCTTGAGAGGAGGGGGAGGCCTTCTGGCCGGGATGAGCTTGAAGTTGGGTCTGGAAGGGCTGGGCCCCTCCAGGGTGCCTCAGGAATAACCACCACCCCTTTTTTCCCATGTGGGGGAGACTGAAGAATGTAAGAGGGTTTTGCACTTTGACCTTCCATCTAGGAGAACTTTGGTGTCAACTCTGGAGGAGCAAAGAGAAACAGAGATGAGAGAGAAAGAGAGGAAAGAGAAAGAGAGAGACAGATTTGGTGGTCCTGAGTCTCTATTTCAATCCTTGGGGCCCAGGCTTCCTGGAACATTTCCTTCAGTCCTGGGAGTTCAGTTGTCTTGGGTTTCTGTCACTTGCAACCCATGTATTCAGTGCAACATTAGCATACTGGAGTGTCATTAATGTCTTACTCACCCCCTTGCCCTTATATCAAACCCCCACTACTCAAGCCAGCATGAGGGGGTTCTGTTACTTGCAACGCAAGAGCCTCAGGTCACGCCTCAGACCACCCCTCCCTGCCTCGAGCCCCTTCCCAACTGCTCCCAGCTCTCTGTCCTGAAAGAGACTGGCCACTGACCTGAGGACCCCAGGAGGACTCCAAATCTTGAGCCACAAGCGAGGCAGTTTGTAAAAACAACCTTCTCCCTTTAGTGTGCATATTAATTACCCTGAAACAGGTGCAAAATCAACCTCATTTATTATTATTTCTTTGAGCCTATAATGGCAGTTGCTGTGAATAAATCCCATTAACTCAGGGAAAGGATTTATGGCCCCAAATTTACACCAGCCGTTTAATCATAGCACCTTTGCCGCAGACAGACTTTCTCGAGAACAATTTGCCCCACAATTTGTCAGTGGGAAAATGGCCTCATATAAATGTTTGGAGGAAATAAATGCTAATCCAAAGCTCAGTCTTTCATTCTCCTAATTGCCCAGGGAATTTAAAGGAGACAAACTTATTTACTCACAGCAGGAAGTGAGCTGTAATAAACCATCTCCATTGTGGGCTGAAATCGGTTCCTGACAAGGAGACGGAGGGGGACTGGGGATTTATACAGGGGGGTGGGTGGGTGGGGCAGGCCACGGGGCAATGAGACAGTTTGGTGGCTTCAAGACTCTCCTGCATTATAAAGAGGTCCACTCTTAGGGATAAGTCAATTCAAAGCAGATAAATGGCTGGGAAGACATTAACCTTTAACCACCCTGGGCTACCTTAACTCTCAAGTTGGTTGTAGGAAGGATTCCGGGAAACGGGCAAGTTATGCCCCCAAGCTGTTCCCAGGAGAAGCCATCCAGGAGAGTGGGCAGAGAGATGCTACTCACAGTACCAGACGGTAGGCAGGGCCCTGAAAGCCGGCATCCCTGCAGGGAGGGTGAGCTCCAGCTCCAAGTTCCAGGGTTGGGTGTGCAGGGACCTCAGCCTCATGTATGGGGAGCAGAGGGTGAGAGCACCAGGTGTTTCTGAACAGGCATCATGGTAAAGAGACCCAGAAAAGCTGGCTGGGAGAGACAGGGCTCATACCTCCCATCTCATTCTTCCCAGGAGACTCAATGGCCTGCTGTGGGCTGTCCCTTTCTGATCTTTCTCCCCAGCAGGAGCCCTGGGATCCTGTTCTAAGGTGAGAAAGGTTCTCCCTGTCCCCGTGGCATTCTAGCCAGTACTGCTTAGAAGTCCTCTTATGACATAGGATGTGAGATGCATGTCTCTACAGGGCACCTAAACAGAAATGCATATCCCTACAGAGCACCTAAACAGTCTATTCTCATAGACTACAGCATGAATGGTGTCATCTAAAGCTGTGCAGTCCACAACCTGGGCAACTGTTCACAGTGGACTTGTGAGATACTGTCTTGGAACTGAAACATTCAAGGAATCTCCCAGAAGTTCTCTTCTCCATCCCCTCCTGTCTTCCCCTAAAGATAACAGGAACTTCTCAAAAGAGGCTGAGCACAGGGACACCAGGGTCTTGTCTCTGGACTCTTACCATCTCTAGCCAGCCTCTGGACTTCTGTCCTTTGTCCTCACCCGATCCCCCGTTTTCCCAACTCTGATTCAGGCATGTTATTACAGAACACCCTCAGAATGGCAACAGGTGTCCAGGTTTGAATTCAAACACAGCCACCAACCAACTGTATGGCTGTGGCACTTTAATCAACCTCTTTGCTTCTCTATTTTCTTCTCTGTAAAATGCGAATAATAATATTGCCAGGGCTGCTGTGAGATTCGAAGAGATCAAGAGGGTACAGTGCCCTGGCATATCATCATGCTTAACGGATGGTTATTACTACTCTGAATGATCGTGAGTGAGGGGTCCCTGGGAGCCTCCCCCACGCTCTGGTTTAGCAAGGAAGATTAAAAAAAAAAAAAAAAAAAAAAATTCCTAGAAATGGAAGGAATTCCCCACCAAGAAACAGGACAGGCCAGGTGCAGTGGCTCATGCCTGTAATCCTAGCACTTTCAGAGGTTGAGGGAGGTAGATCATTTGAGCTTAGGAGTTTGAGACCAGTCTGGGCAACATGGCAAAACCATGTCTCTATAAAAAATACCACGATTAGCCGGGCATGATGGCACACACCTGTAAGTCCCAGTTACCAGGGAGCTGAGGTGGGAGGGTCGCTTGAGCCCAGGAGACAGACACTGCAGCGAGCTGAGATGGCACCACTGCCCTCCAGGCTGAGCAACAGAGTGGGACCTGGTCTCAAGAAAAAGAAGGAAGGAAAGAGGAGGGGGGAGGAAAGAGGGGGAGGGGGAGAGGGAGGGGAAAGGGGGAGGCGGGGGGAGGCGGGGGGAGGCGGGGGGAGGCGGGGGGAGGCGGGGGGAGGCGGGGGGGAAGCGGGGGGGAGGCGGGGGGAGGCGGGGGGAGGTGGGGGGGAAGCGGGGGGGGGGAAGCGGGGGGGGGAGGCGGGGGGGGGAGGGGGGAGGTGACAGCCCAAGGCAAAGGATAATGAAAGTTTGAGATGAAGCTTCAGCATCTTAGCTGCTCAGACAGCAACAATGCTCTGGCCTAGGGGAGAGTCTACATCTTCTGAGAAATCACACAGGACAATATAGAAGATGCCGGAGCATTGCTGAGCTGAGCTCCACAGGCCGGGTGGTGGAAGTGAGCTCTCTACTGGGGCTCCAGTAGCGGTTTCATGCAGCCCAGATGTGGCTGGGACTGCAGTAGGTGATGGGCAGCTGTCTTCCTGACACACCTACTGGTTGCAAGATATTTTATTGCTTCAACTCCAAGCTCATGACAATTATCGATACAGTCATTTGTTTTATTTCTCTTTCTCACTAGGCAATCGTCAACATCAAATCACAGACTTCATCAGTCTCATCCATCACTATATCCCTAATGCTTAGCACGATGCCCAAGCCCATACTAGGTCCTTAATATTTGCTCAATGAATGAATGAACATTGTGGGGGAGATGTCATTATCACCATTTGACAGGTATGGCTCAGAAAGGTTAAGTGACTTACCCAGAGCCACACAACTATGAAGGGATTTACAGCCACACTGGAATTAGGGACAGAAAGGGAAAATCCTTTTGCAAGCACTCACAGCATGCCTGTCATTGCATGGGACACTTTACCTACATTATCACACTTGATCCTCACAGCAGCCCTAGGAGCAAGACACTCCTGTCCCCATTTCATAAAAAGCAAGATTTGCTGGGGAGTGTTAAGTGGCTGGCCCGAGTTTGCACAACTAGCTGTAGGGCCATAAAAAGGGCCAGTCATATTATTCTGTTCCCCTCTGCATTGCACTGGCTCCTCATGAGAATGGCTCAGGACAAGACAATGTGACATTTTAGTGACACAATGGCAAGAAGCTCCTAAGGAATGGAGGCCTAGACTGCAGCTGAAGTCCTGTCAATGATGGTCAACAGGGACCCACACACGCCACAGCTTGAGGGCACCTGTGCCTTCTGGATCAACAAGAATGATCTTCCAGCTGCAGAGGGAGAAGGGACAGTAAGGAGAGGAAACTGGCAGTCAGGGTGGCAGGAAGGACCAATGACAGCACCCGGGGCCATAAAGGAATCACCCTAGACTCAAGAGAAGCACCCTCTCAGGAGAAGAAGTTCTGGTTTCTACTAACCAAGGGCCAGGGAGAATAATGTCAATCCCTGGCCAGATTCTGGAAGGGGTTACTGAGTAGAACTTATTATTTTATTCGAATGATCTTACACACACACGAGTGTATGTATGTAGGCACAAACACAGAAACACACACACTCACTATGTACAGGAAAATATAGTCAGCCTTCCATATCTGTGGGCTCCACACCCATGGATTCGACCAGCCACTGAATAAATTCAGAAAAAATGCAAAATAACAATGCAAAAGTAAAATATAAATCGTACAAATAAAAATAAAAATTATAAATAATATAAATAGCATAACAATTATTTATATAGCATTTACATTGTATTAGGTATTATAAGTAACCTAGAGATTAAAACTATACAAAAGGGCTGGGCACGGTGGCTCATGCCTGTAATCCCAGCACCTTGGGAGGCCAACACAGGCAGATCACCTGAGGTCAGGAGTTCGAGACCAGCCTGGGCAACATGGTGAAACCCCGGTCTCTACTAAAAATACAAAAATTAGCCAGGCATGACGGTGCATGTCTGTAAACTCAGGAGGCTGAGGCAGGAGAATTACTTGAATCCAGGAGGCAGAAAATGCAGTGAGCCAAGATTGCACCACTGTACTCCAGCCTGGGTGACAGAGCAAGACTCTGTCTCAAAAAAAAAAAAAAGTATACAAAAGGATGTTCATATGTTAAATGCAAATACTATGCCATTTTGTATCAGAGACTTCAGCATCCATGGATTTTAGAATCCAAGGAATATCCTGGAGCCAATCCCCTGTGGACACCAAGGGACAACTATATATGGTATCTTTTCATGAACTTATGGTATCTTACTTCAAGTAATCATTCAGTAACTTGTTTTCATAACTTGACCACATGTCTTAGAGATACTACCATCTTGATAGAAATAGATCCACTTCATTGTTTTCTAATGCTCTGAGACATTGTTTTAGTGCTGAGGCATTCCAGATATAGATGCACCATTGTTTATTTAGCCAGCCCCCGATGATGGCCATTTGGGTTGTTTTTAACATTTTGCCACACTCTAGAGCTTACTGATATCACTTCCACCACATTCTGCATGTCAATGCAGATCAGGAGGGAGCTTAGGAAAGTAGACTACTTTTTAACGGAAGGGACTAAAAAATATCGTGGCCAAGATTTTAAGCTTATTTTAGTCCACTCCCTGCTACAATTACTTTCATTTCTTCCACATTCAAAATATGCTCATTCTCTCCTCCCACAAAATGTCTCATGCCATTATAGCTTCATGTTCAGAACCTTGAGTTCTTGTCTTAGCTCAGGCTGCCATAACTAAGTACCATAGACTGGGGGGTTTAAACAACAGAAATGTATTTTCTCACAGTTCCGGAGCGTGCAGTACAAGATCCAGGTGCCAGCACGGTCCTTAATTTTATCTTTAGACTCAGGTCTTATCTTACTCTGAGAATTTGTTACTGGCTGGGTGACTGGAGATATGAGGCAGTTTTCTTTTCCGACCTCAACAAGTCCCAGGGCTTCTAGACTTCTCTAAAATATGGGCATTGGCTGATGCACATTATCTTACATAATCCTCACAGGGGCTCTGGGAAGGAGGACAGTCCCCCCTCCTTTTGCAAGTGAGGATGCTGAGGCTCAGGAGATGGTTCAAACTCAAAGCCAGGAAGCATCAAAACTGGAGTTAGAACCCTTTCATTCATGCATGCAACAAATATTTGCTGAGCCCATCTGAGTGCTATTCTAAGCTCTGGAAATAGAGCAGCAGAGAAGAGACAACGCCCTGTTCTCATGGAGTCTACAATCTAGTGGAAGAGACAGACCTTAGACAGTAAACAAATAAATGACATTTCAGATGGTGGCTGGTACAAAATAAATTTTAAAATAACGAGGCAGAGGCAGAGTGATAGTATATACAACATGGAAACAGGGCCACGGGGCAGGGAGACATTGCTGTTTATAAGGAGTGCCCAGGAAGGCTTCCCTGACACCTGACCTTCAGGACATAATACTGTGCAGATATCCTCCCAAGCATGGTGGCTCACAACTGTAATCCCAGCACTTTGGGAGGCCGAGGTGGGCAGATCACTTGAGGCCATGAGTTCAAGTCCAGCCTGGCCAGCATGGTGAAACCCCATCTCTACTAAAAATACAAAAATTAGCCAGGTGTGATGGCCTACACCTGTAATCTCAGCTACTGAGGGGGCTGAGGCATGAGAATCACTTGAACCCAGGAGGTGGAGGTAGCAATGAGCCAAGATTACTCCGCTGCACTCCAGCCTAGGTGACATAGTAAGATTCTGTCTCAAAAAATGAATACTGTGCAGGTATCTGGGGAAAGAGCATTCCAGGTAGAGGGGACAGCTGGGGCAAAGGCCTAGAGACCTTTAAGAGCAAGAAATTCAATCATCTTGAGAGGCATGAGTGAGGAGGGTAATGGGAGGTGAGGTCAGGGAAGAAAAGGAGAAGGTGAGGAAGACCGTGGAGGGTCTTAACGGAGAATCATGCAAGGACGGACTTCACCCTGAATGAGACCCAGGTGAGAGCATGATCTGGTTTCCATTTTTACTGGATGCCCCCGGATCTTCCACTCAACATGTCAGGACCCTCTTGGCTAGGACTGAAGAGCTCTAGTTAAAGGTAGGTAGGAAAAACCTTCCTCCCAATCCCATCCCAGCCAGGGCACCCTCAGGCCCCATCTCCCCAACCCTGCTGGGCTCTGGCTCCAGTCGCTTTCTCTCCACCCTGGAGCCCGACAGCCACCCTCCCTTCTCCTCCTCCCTGGAGTCATTCACTTCCAAGACAAATGGCAGATTCTTCCTGCCCATCCGTCACTGCTCTCAGGCCCATCCATTAGCGGCCGCTCCCCATCCTGCCCCCAGCCCCACTGTCCTTGGTTAGGGACAGGGTCCATTGATCAGCAGCCCATCTGCCGCTTGTCACATTCTGGCGGCCCTGACAGCAGGAGACAGAGCTGTTGCTGGCCAGGCCAACTGGGGGCCAAGGGAAAGACAAAAAACTGCCCACCCCCGGGGTTGGGGCTGGGGCGAAAGCCCTGACTGGGAGAAGGGGGCGTGGGTGGTTGGGGTCAGGGTAAGCCCTTCCCAGAGGCTGCTCCTCCAGGGCAAAATGGAAAGTGAGTTTCACAGAACAGACTTGCAAAGGCTCCCAAGCACCCCTCCACATCTAGGTCTGCTCCAATCTGGGTGTGCAAGGCTAGTGGGGACCCGACCAAAATGCTGAAGACCCTCCCATCCTGACTCCAGCTCTTCCCACACTTCTCCATGCGCCTCAAATCACCAGGCCAGGCCTAAACTGGGCACCTCCCCCCAACCTGACTCTCTTCTGAATTTTCCACCCCCACCACTAGCCCCCGGCCCCTCCAGGTCCACTCAAGAGCCTCCTCCCCCTGCTAGGTGGCCAGAGAGGATGACCTATGGACCGCCTGCCCTCTGGCTTCTGGTTGAAATAGGCAGCACTGGCAGGAGACCTGAAGGAGGGAGGATGAGGCTGAGGACTCATCCTCTGGCTCCTGTTCTGCAGGGTCCCTGTGGGTGGCCATGGGTTGGCTGTGTTCCTCTACCCAAGGAGCTCTCTTCATATGACTCCTGCTCTGAGTTCTGGTAACCACCAGCCCCTTGCCTCTTTGGCTGGACATGGTAAAGTCTCCCTACAGCTGCTAGCTTGGGACACCGCCCCATCACTTGTGACTCCCTCTCTCTGTCTACATGACTGTAAATGACCCCTTCATTAAACTGCTCTCAATTACCCAGTTTTAAAGTGTGCATCATTCAGTCAATAGAAAAAAGAGTGTGTGCATCAGACCAGGACCAAGTGGCAGGGGGTGAGGGTATGGGTACCTGCCCTGGGGAGGCAATGAGAAGCAGAGGCACACACCCTCCATTGTAACACAAATTCAAATATAAAATCATGAAGAATTTCAAGACAGCAACCATGAAGCACGGGGCCCTTCCAAGCCTGTGGGACTGCCCTGGCGGCACGCCCATGCAGCTGGCCCCGTCTACCACCCTTCTCTCCTTGTCTCTCCCAGCCTCTGACCTCCTGACCACCTCCCCTCACACACTGAAGACTTTGGCCACTGCTCAGGCTCCTGTTCACCCAAGGGCCAGCATCATCCTAAGGGAGTCGCCTTGCACCTAGACAATCCATCCATCACCCTGGCTGTTAGGCATCCCCTACCTCCCCACCTCCAGGGACCTCCGCCTTCATCCATCTCAGCTACTCCCTCCCATGGTCAAATCCCTACACAACCCAGCCTAGCTCTGGGCAAGGATGCTTTTAGAAATCTCTTCTCAGTATCAGCTAATATCTGCCTCCTGTAAGATTCTCGAATTCTTCTCAGCAAGGCTCTCCAGGGCTCCAGGGAAGGGGCTGGCTCCCTCAGACACGCAGCCCACATAGGTCTGAAGCGGAAGCAGAGGTTGGAATGATGTGCTTTGAAGATGGAGGGGCATGGGCAGAGGAAGGCTCTAGACACTAAAATAGAGAAGGAAACCGATTCTTCTCTAGAACCTCCAGAAGGAACACAGCCCTATGACACCCTGATTTTAGCCCATAAGACCCACTTTGGAATTCTGACCTCCAGAACTGTAAGATAATACATTGGTGTTGTTTTAAGCTACTAAGTTTATTGTGATTTTGTTACAACGTTAGGAAACTAATACAGATTTTGGTCTCCAGACACCCTCTACTCCAGACTAAGCTCAATCAATTTCTCTAAGCATGGAAATGTGATCCCAGGAAAGTGTGACCTCTCCAGACTTCAGCTTTTTTTTTTTTTTTTTTTTTTTTTTTTTTTTTTGAGACAGAACCTCACTCTGCCACCAAGGCTGGAGTGCAGTGGTGCAATCTGGTCTCACTGCAACCTTCACCTCATGGGCTCAAGCAATTCTCCTGCCTCAGCCTCCCGAGTAGCTGGGATTACAGGCATGCGCCACCACACCCAGTTAATTTTTGTATTTTTAGTGGAGACAGGGTTTCACCATGTTGGCCAGGTTGGTCTCAAACTCCTCACCTCAGGTGATCCACCCACCTCAGCCTCCCAGAGTTCTGGGATTACAGGCATGAGCCTGCGTGCCCGGCCAGCTTCCTCATGTTTAAATTGGAGACAGGGAGATGTTGTGAGAATCAAAGAAATCAACAGATGTAAAGTGGTTAGCATGTTAGGCAAAGCACTAGAAATATTAAGCACTCAAAAACTGCTAGAATGTATTATTATTGTTGTTATTATTGTTTGATGTTTTCTGTAGCACCCTGGTTTTCAACCAGGAGGAATTCTGCCCTTGGAGAGGGATATTTGGCAACATCTGGGGACATTTTTGGTTGTCACAGCTGCAGGGGAGCGGTGTGACTAGTGGGAAAAGGCTATGCATGCTGCTAAATATCCTACCATGCACAAAACTACTCCCCAACAAAGAATTATTTTGCCCAAAATGTCAGTAGTGCAGAGGGTGAGAAACCCTGCTGGGCTTGGTACAATTTAAGTCTATTCATTTTAAGCCTCTGGCTCCCACTCCTGCAAGTCAAGTTTCCACCACAAGGTGGCGATTCAGCCAGTGCCTCTTTCCTGTACTGGTGGATACTTCCCAACCTAGATTCACAAGTTATTCTCCATTATCCCTTTCTATCAAAAGCTGTGCCCTGTAAAGCAGTAAACCACATTCAAAGAGCTATATGGAGCTGCCTCTCTACACAGCACATAACAAAGCAAATCTATCCACATCTTTTCCTCTGTTCCTCAAAACATTTCTTAGGCACAGGTGTTATTACTCCCACTTAACAGAGGACGAAACAGGCTTACAGAAGCCATTCTCTCAAACCAAGTGCCTCCTTAGTGGTTGCTGACTGGGACTCTCCTGGCTTGGAGTTCTGGCTCCACTTGAATTCGAACTCTGATTTCATAAGCTCAGAGTCCAGAACATTCTCTGCATTTGGGGAATTCCTGCACTGCCTAACACTGGCTGCTGCCTTTGCACCCTGCATTCATCTGCCTGGGTTGCAGGAGGCTCATCATCTGAACCCAGGGGTTCCCAAACATGCCTGCATGTTGGAATCTGCAGGGGAGCTTCAGAAAGTTCTGGGGCCTGTGTCCTACCCTGAGATTTTGAGCTAATTTGGAACTTTTGTAAGAACTTGCAAGCAATTCGAATCTGCAAATAAGCCGGGGAACCACTACTGCCTTCACTGGCATCCTTTAAAATATATTCCATTATTTTCAAGCATTTCAGTATTTAATTTTCTGAAGATTTAAGGGGCAGGAGCAGGAGGCCTTCCTCCATCTTTGTTACCCACCAGCTTGTGACTCTGTTTCTACTTCCCTCTTCTCCCTAAGGCAGGCAGAGCCCCATCTCTGCCTTGTCCTTGCAGAAGAGTTCATCCCACTTTCAGGCCCTGCTGTGACTCAGGCAAGCTTGTCAAGGAACTTTCCTTTGGCATAAAAATGCAATGCTGTTCCTGAAAAGAATTCTGACAAGTCAAATGTCTTTATTTGATCACAATTATGTATAAAGTAAAACACTGTCCAGAGCAGGGGTCCTCAAACTTGGCCGCAGTACTGTGCACTTTAAAAAATAAAAACGATGACCAGGCCACAGCCCAGACCAATTACATCAGAATTTCTAGGTAAAGGTCCCAGGTAATTCCAATATGCAGCCAAGTTTGAGAATCACGCCCTTGCTTCTTTACATGTGTAGCCAACACTATCAGCATCACCTGAGTGCTGGTTAGAAATGCCGAATCTAAGCCATACTCCAGACCTACCGCATCAGAAACCGCATTTTAACAAGATCCCAAGTGACTGCCTGTGCATGTTAGAGTCCGCAAAGCATCAATCTAGAACCAAAAATAAGCCAATGTCAGCCGGGTGCAGTGGTTCACACCTGTAATCTCAGCACTTTAGGAGGCCGAGGCAGGTGGATCACCTCAGGTCATGAGTTTGAGACCAGCCTGTCCAACACAGTGAAACCCCATCTCTACTAAAATACAAAAATTAGCCTGGCGTGGTGGCTCACACCTGTAGTCCCTGCTACTCGGGAGACTGAGGCACTAGAATCGCTTGAGCCGGGAGGCGTAGGTTGTAGTGAGCCGAGATCACAACACTGCACTCCAGCCTGGGCAACAAAGTGAGACTCAGTCTCAATAAATAAATAAATAAATAAATAAATAAATAAATAAATAAGCAAGCGAATGTAAACAAGCTGCCCCCTTCTCCACAAATCTACAGCTGCTACTAGTCCCGGCCAGATAAGTTCCCACTTGTTATCCTTCCGCCTCTCTGGGAAACAGGGCTGTTTGTTCAGTGGGACAGAGGGGAGAATTTGGTGGATAGTTCTCCATTCTAAGTGTCTTCTATGTCCCAAGCATTGTGCTTGGGCACACCACAACACTGGGGGCAGAGAGCTCCTGTCCTCATGGCGCTTAGCTTCTAATGGGCAAGAGCCAAAACAAGCAGACAAATCAACTTTTAAACATTGCAAGTTGGTCAGGCATGGTGACTCATGCCTGTAATCCCAGCACTTTGCGAGGCTTGAGGTGGGTGCATCATTTGAAGCCAGGAGTTCAAGACCAGCCTGGCTAACACGGTGAAACCAGATCTCTACTACAAATACAAAAATTAGCCAACGTGATGGCTCACGCCTGTAACCCCAGCTACTTGGGAAGCCGAGGCAGGAGAATCACTTGAACCCGGGAGATGGAGGTTACAGTGACCTGAAGTCATGCCACTGCACTACAGCCTGCGTGACAGAGGGAGACTCCATCTCAGAATAAAATAAAATAAATAAAATAAGAAAACTGCAAGCTATGAAAAGTGCTAAAAGGAAACCAACAAAAGACTGGTGTATTAGTCCGTTCTCACACTGCTATGAAGAAATACCCGAGACTGGGTAATTTATAAAGGAAAAAGGTCTAACAGACTCACAGTTCTGCACTGCTGAGGCGGCCCCGGGAAACTTACAATAATGGCGGAAGGCAAAGAAGAAGCAGGCACCTTCTTCAGACGGCGGCAGGACAAAGAGTGCAACGGCAATCGTCAGATATTTATATAACCATCAGATCTCGTGAGACTCACTCACTCTCACGAGAACAGCATGGGGGAAACTGCCCCCGTGATTCAATTACCTCCACCTGGTCCCGCCCTTGACGTGTGAGGATTGTGGGGATTATAATTCAAGATGAGATTTTGGATAGGGACACAGCCAGACCATATCAACCGGGATAACTAATAAAAGGGGCACTCACTGGCTCCTTAAACTGTGGCCAGGGGTGGCCTCTCTGATCAGGTGGGGGTTAATCTGAAGCCTAACCAGGAGAAGGAACAGCAGGAACCAGCCACAGGAAACCCAGCAGAGAGGAGCTGATAGGGCAGAAGCCACGGCACAGCCGAAGGTCCTGACATGGGCAAGTGCTGAGTGTTCTAGAAACATAAATGAGGCCGGGCGCAGTGGCTCACACCTGTAATCCCAGCACTTTGGGAGGCCGAGGCAGGCGGATCACGAGGTCAGGAGATCGAGACCATCCTGGCTAACATGGTGAAACCCCGTGTCTACTAAAAATACAAGAAAAATAAGCCGGTCGCGGTGGTGGGCGCCTGTAGTCCCAGCTACTCCGGAGGCTGAGGCGGGAGAATGGCATGAACCCGGGAGGCGGAGCTTGCAGTTAGCAGAGATAGTGCCACTGCACTCCAGCCTGGGTGACAGAGCGAGACTCCGTCTCAAAAAAAAAAAAAAAAAGAAACACAAATGAGATCACTGTGGTTAAATCAAAGTGATCCAAGGAAAGGGGTGGGAAAGAAAGGCTGGAAAGACAGACGGGGGCCAGGCAAGACTTTTATTGTATATGCAAATAGAAGTCTTTGAAGGCTTCTATTATACTGGGAGAGTGATGGAATTTTAGTCTTAGAATGTTCTCTTTGGCTGCTGGGGGAAGAACAGACTACAGGTAACCAACATCCAGGAGATAAATGACAAATTGTGAAGCCAGACCAACTGGGTTCAAATGACAGGTCCTATACCTTTTCCTATGTGCCAGATGCTATGATTTGCACATTAACAATAAGGCAAATTCACTTTAGGAGACCAAGGCAAGAGGATCGTTTGAAGCTAGGAATTCAAGACCAGCCTGAGCAAACATAGTGAGACCCCATCTCTACAAAAAATAAGAAAAATTAGCCAGGCGTGGCCGGGCGCGGTGGCTCAAGCCTGTAATCCCAGCACTTTGGGAGGCCGAGACGGGCGGATCACGAGGTCAGGAGATCGAGACCATCCTGGCTAACACGGTGAAACCCCATCTCTAATAAAAAATACAAAAAAAAAACTAGCCGGGCGAAGTGGCGGGCGCCTGTGGTCCCAGCTACTCGGGAGGCTGAGGCAGGAGAATGGCGTAAACCCGGGAGGCGGAGCTTGCAGTGAGCTGAGATCCGGCCACTGCACTCCAGCCTGGGCGACAGAGCCAGCCTCAGTCTCAAAAAAAAAAAAAAGAAAAAGAAAAATTAGCCAGGCGTGAAGGCACATGTCTGTAGTCCTAGCTACTCAGGAGGCTGAGGCAGGAGGACCATTTGAGCCCAGGAGTTTGAAGCTGCAGTGAGCTATGATAGCATCACTGCACTCCATCCTAGGCAACAGAGCGAGACCCCATCACAAAAAAAAAGTAATAACAATAAGGCAAGCTAATGTGGGTGGGTAGAAAGAACTAGTAAGACTTGTTCAGATTTTCAGGGTTAACGGAGTATCTGTTACATTTTTAAACACAAAGTTAAATAAAAGTGAAAAGGATGACTCTCCAGAGCTTGTTTTTCCTATGTGAGATACCAAGGAAGTAGTATGTACTCATTTGCCTCCAAAGAGTGGGGCAGTAATGCGTGTTAAAAACTCCGTGGAAGGCCATCTTCTCTTCGCCTCCCATAAACCTCACTTCTACCATCCTGGGGTCAAAGGTACCTGAAAGCCCTGATAAGGAAAGGGCTGCAAGCTCCCAGGAATCTGCAGCAGGGCAGCTGTACTGAACAGCGGGACATGACTCCCATCAAAGTCCTGCAAACAGCGCCCCTGGAGTGGTGGACAGGCAGACCCTGATGAGGACCCAGACATGAGGTTCCGCGGAAGAGGCGGGTGGGAAGCCACGTGGAAAGGTTTGACGACTGCATGACAAGAGAGGAAGAGGCAGGTCTTGCCAGCAGTTTAAAGAAAGTGGGCTGTGAGAGGGAAAGAGGAGTTAGCGATTTGACACAGCTCTGGGAATAAAGAGAGATTTTGGCCGGGCGCGGTGGCTCACACCTGTAATCCCAGCACCTTGGGAGGCCAAGGCGGGCAGATCACGAGGTCAGGAGATCGAGACCATCCCGGCTAACACGTTGAAACCACGAAACCCCGTCTCTACTAAAAATACAAAAAAAAAAAAATTAGCCAGGCGTGGCGGTGGGCACCTGTAGTCCCAGCTACTTGGGAGGCTGAGGCAGGAGATTGGTGTGAACCCAGGAGGCAGAGCTTGCAGTGAGCCGAGATTGCGCCACTGCACTCCAGCCTGGGCGACAGAGCGAGACTCCATCTGAAAAAAACAAAAAAAAGAGAGAGAGAGATCATATTTTAAGTTGGGAGACACTTGAGAATGTCCAGATGAGGAGCGACCAATCTTTTGGCTTACCTGGGCCACACTGGAAGAATAAGAACTGTCTTGAGGCCAGGCGCGGGGGCTCACACCTGTAATCCCAGCATTTTGGGAGACTGAGGCGGACAGATTATCCGAGGTCAGGAGTTCAAGACCAGCCTGGCCAACATGGTGAAACCCTGTCTCTACTAAAAAAAAAAAAAAAAAAAAAAAAAAAAAACTACAAAAATTAGCCAGGCAAGATGGTGCATGCCTATAATCCCAGCTATTCGGGAGGCTGAGGCAGAAGAATAGCTTGAACCTGGGAAGCGGAGGTTGCAGTGAGCTGAGATTGAGCCATTGCATTCCAGCCTGGGCAATAGAGTGAAACTCCAGTTCAAAAAAAAAAGAACTGTCTTGAGCCACACATAAATACACTAATACTAACAGTAGCTGAAAAAAATCTTATAATATTTTAAGAAAGTTTATCAATTTGCATTGAGCCGCATTTAAAGCTGTCCTGGCCTGCATGCAGCCCACAGGCCACGGATTGGATAAGCTTTGTCTAGATTCTGATCAGGAGAATCCAAGAGAATTCTCAAAAAATCAAGAGGCATGAGAAAAACTAGCCTATCAGTGGAATTTTAATTTGTATATCCCTGATGCCTAGCATATTAGTCACAGTTTTCCAAAGAAACAGAATCAAGAGGAGAGATGGATAGATAGAGATGATATTGATATGCAAAGAGATTCAATAGAGGGAACTGGCACGTGCAATTATAGAAGCTAAGTTCCAAAATCTGCAGTCAGGCAAGCTAGATAGTTGGGAGAGCCAGTGATGTTGTTCTAGTCCAAATGCCAGCAGACTTGAGACCCAGGAAGAGCCAGTGTTTCCATTTGAGTCCAAACCCACGGGAAAAATCCCCTGATATCCCAGCTTGAAGACAGCCAGGCAGGAAGAGTTCTCGTACTCACAGGAGGGCAGCCTTTGTGTTCTATTCAAGCCTTCAACTGACTGGATGAGATCCACCCTCATGAGGAAGGCTTTACTCAGTCTACCCAAATTCAAATGTCAATCTCATCCAGAAATAGATACACCCAGAATAATGTTTGACCACATTGGGCACGAGTTGACATAAAATGAACCATCACAGCTAGTATGGTTAGAAATGTTTTCCTATGCTTAGGAGATTTTTTTTTTTCATTGAATTATAGGGTTGTGTCCTCTGTCCATTCCATCAAGTCCTAGTGATTTTCTTTATCAATTTATAGAGATTTACCTTTTGCTGTCATGCATGTCAAAAAGGTTTGGTCAGCTTGTCCTTCAGTTTTTTTTGTTTTTGGTTGCTTGAGTTTTTTGTTGTTGTTGTTTTGTTTTTGTTTTTGTTTTTTGAAGACAGGGTCTCACTCTGTTGCCAAGGCTGGAGTGCAGTGGTGCAAACATGGCCCACTGTAGCCTTAATCTCCTAGGCTCAACAGATCCTCCTACCTTACCCTCCCAGCTAGGACCACAAGCTTATGCCACCATGTCTGGCTAATTTTTTCTTATTATTTTTTGTAGAGACAGAATCTTGTCATGTTGCCCAGGCTGGTCTTAGACTCCTGGGCTCAAGCAGTCCTCCTGCCTCAGCCTCCCAAAGCGCTGGGATTACAGGCATGAGCCACCATGCCCAGCCTTTTTTTTTTTTTTTTTTTTTTTTTGGCCTCTAGATGGGGGATATGTCTTGAGATGCAGGCATGTAAACACGTTGGAAGCTAAATCTGTTGGTCTTTTTTCTTAGCAGTTCTATCCAAAGTCATGGATAAAGGCCTCCTCATCTGGAAATCAAATACTTTTTTAATACTTTATTCTAGTCTTTTATTGTTTACTTTTTAGTTTCAAATGTTTCACTCATCTAGTTTTTATTTTTTGAACTCTCGAATGAGACAAATATCTAAATTGACTGTTTTCCAAATAACCAGATTTACAGATAGCATTTACTGAATAATCCATCCCTCTTCTATTGATATGTGATCTTTCATTTTTCATGGACTGAGTTTTATTTAGGACTATCTATTTCATTCCATTGATTTGTCTGTCTAGTGGTATGCCAGTAACATGCTGCTTTTATTACTGTAGCTTTATAATGCATTTTAATACCTGGTAAGGCAAACCTTCTTTCACATCAATTTAGCTCTTCTCCTCTTGTTGGATTGGATTGTTGTTTTTTCTTTTCCCATGTGCTTTAGAGTCAGTTTTATCCCTTTTTCCACTGACATCAGAGATGTGACCTTGACATTCACAGAAGGTTGTTTTGTGTCAACATCACGGGGATTCTCAGCTTCCCTGAGATGGTGCCTAACCTGGTTATCCTCCTGGCTATGAGCTGCTGGAGTTAGGCTCACGCTGACCCACAGGGAAATACAGGCTCTTGTGGCTAAGAAAGAGGAGATAGGACTGTGTGTTCCTTCCCCCCAACTACTTTAGTGTTTCTGCTAAATAAAAGCCCATTTTTATTCTTATAGGAGCTGAGCAGGGAGATGTTTTACACCCCAGTTTTCACCCGCCATGATCTATGTCCCTTTTACAAACTTATCTCTGGGTTTTTGCTCAGTTTATAAGCTAGGGGCGATCTTTCTTCCCTAAAGCCTCCTTCCACCACAGTCTGGAGGAACCTTGAGATTTCCTGCCGATGATTTAAAGGGCTATAACACTCGCAGGCTAGATTTGTTTTAGTGTCCATAAAACTCAAAAATTTCATAAAACAATTGGTGAAAATAAAATTACCAAAAAATGATATAGTGCCAGCAGACTGTATAATAGTTACGGGAGAAATGGAGACTATGATTCACTGGGGGATAAAAATGACAATGTATTTATTGCGGTGCACTGACAAGAAACTAATTTGTCCCTTTTACTTTTGAGACAGGGAAAGAATTCCGATTTTTCTCTTCTTGCGCTGACTCTGACAGGGGAGCAGGAGGTGATGGCAAATGATTCTCAGCTTTGGGGCTTGTATGCATGTGTGTTCATGTGTGCACTAACATGAGGGGTTTCAGTAAAAACACAACTGTGTTCTGTCTCACCATGGCCTAGATCTTTTTGAGCCTTGAAAAAGTTTCCTTAACTTATATTTGTGTGCATACATGTAAGTTTGTGTAATGCGTGTATGTGTGTGAGTGTGAATGTGCGTATGTGAGAGGGTTGTGTGTGTACGTAGGTACACGTATGTGCCCGTGTCTGTGTTCGTGTTCATGTATTTTATCTGGCCATTATTGACATGGTTGAAGAAGATAGGTTATAGGAAAATGAATATGTTTTACCAAGGAGATGTGTGCTCTCCTTGTGTAAAACACGGCTGGGTGTGGTGGCTCACACCTAAATCCCAACACCTTGGGAGACTGAAGTGGGAGGCTCACTTGAGCCCAGGAGTTCAAGACCAGCCTGGGCAACATAGCAAGACCCCATCTTTACAAAAAATTTAGAAATTAGCTAGTAGTGGTGCACACCTGTAGTCCCCATTACTCTGGAGACTGACGTGGGAGAATTGCTTGAGTCTGGGAGGTCAAGGCTGCAGTGAGCTGTGATCACACCACTGCACTCCAGCCTGGGCAACAGAGCAATACCCCATCTCAAAAAAAAAAAAAGAAACGAAAGAAAGAAAGGGAAGGGAAGGAAGGGAAAGGAAAAGGGCACGACAGGCAAAATGAAAGTAAATGAAAATTTCAACTGAGATAGTGATGGAAATTGGATCACAGCTGGCTTGACGGTGAGGGGGTGGATGGGAGGTGACTACAACGAAACTCCAGGGAACTTTCCAGAGTCATGGAAATGGTCTATGTCTTGGTTGGGGCGCAGATTACACAGGTGTATACATTTGTCAAAGGTGGTTGATCTATAAACTTAAAATATACAACTTTTATGTAAATTATACCTCAATAAAGTCCATTAACAAAAAAAAACTTTATGAAGGAGGGAGAAAAGGGAGGGAAGTTGCTTCTGACCTGACGGGTAAGAGTTAAACCCAGCCTCTAGCATGCTGTGAAGCCCAGGGGGCAGTCCCTGAATGTATGAACAAATGAATGAATGAAATTGGGGCCAAACTTAATTCTTCCCAAAGACAAAGTCACTGTTCAGGATGAAATAAGCCATGGAGAGTGGCCTTGGGGGAGGTCTTAGTATACCCACTTTACAGGTGAGGCAATTGAGGCTTAGAAAGCTCACCTGACTTGACTTGCTATGGGTCACATAACAAATGAGAGGCGATGAAAGAAAGTGACCCAGGCTCTGTTAACTGCCCAAATTCATCATACCAATGACGGAGGGTAGGATTCACTTAGGATAACCCTGCTGGCTGCTCTGAGCCTTCTCTGGACACGAAGCCTTAGACAGACTTGGTAGTGCCCACAGGGGAGCACTTGGTAGCGCCCACAGCGGAGTCCCCCCGACACAGCCTCTCAGGGCCTGGCTGGCCCCCGCTCCCCCTGGTGGCTCCCACGGGAACACTGCTCTCAACACAGCCTGCTGGGATTCTGCACAGATAAAATGAGGGGACTGTCAGAGGTGTCGGCAGGGTCAAGGGCCCCAACAGGGGAGGGGAGCCCCTTGGAACCAGGACCAGCAGGAGCAGCCACATCCCTGTACCTGAGGGTGAGAGGAGGAAGGACAGTGTCATTGAGCCTGTGCCGGGGGAGCCGCAGGGAGGGCCACCTCCAGGGAAGAGGGACACAGCTGTGGCAGGAGCAGGGGAACCAACCCCTGGCAGCTGTACCCCATTTCTCTGATCCCAAGGGGGCTCCTAGGACCCACTCTGCCTGGAGCCCAGAAGCCCCAGCCCCCAGGAGTCAGCCTTCCCAGGGCACAGGACAGGGTGGAGATGATAGAGTGGACCCCGCCCTGACGGAGTTGGAGCCTGTGGAGGGAACTTGGCAACAGACCTTGCCTGGTTCCCCAGCCCTGACGGTAACCAAGGAAGACAGTATTTTGGAATGAGGTACAGACAAATGAAATACACAACCTCTCCAAGATAGGCAAAAAGGTCATTCGGGGCACAGAGAGGATGCCCTGTCAGAGTTCCAACTCAGCCCAGAGTTCCAACCCAGTCCTCTGACCAGCTCTCTGATCCAGCCTTAGAGAGCGTCAGAGATGACCTGCTTGGTGCCTGTGACGGTTAATTTTATGTGCCAATTTGAGTGGGCCATGGAGTGCCCAGATATTTGTTCAAACATTATTCGGGGTGTGTCTGTGAGGGTGTTTGGGGATGAGATTAACATTTAAATGGACAGACTGAATAAAGCAGACTGTCCCCCACCACATATAATATGGGCGCGCCTCACTAATCAGTAGAAGGGCTGAATAGAAGAAAAAAGGCTGACCCTCCCCACTGTAAAAGTGAATCTTTCCTCCTACCTAACCTCTTTCCAATTGGGACATTGACCTATTTCCCTGCCCTCTTCCTAGAATGGAAACATCAGCTCTTCCTGGGTCTCTCCCAGCATTCAGGCAGGAACTCCAGCACTAGCTCTCTGGCATCTCCAGCTTGCCAACTCACCCTGCAGACCTTGGGACTTGTCAGCCTCCAACATCGCAGGAGTCATGCCCTTAGAATCAATCTGTTTCTACGTGTATACATATATCCTGTTGGTCCTGCTTCTCCGGAAGACCCTTATACAGTGCTTCTTCTTCAGTGGTTAGGAAAAGAACAAGGTTTGGTGAGGCCAGAGCAAAATTTCCTACCCCAGGTGACCAAAGTAAAGTGTCAGAGCCAAACCTGGGGCTGGATGAGTGAGTGAGTTCCCAATACTGGAAGTCAAGCATGCCAGGAAGGAGACAGAGACAAGGTAGGGTCTGGGGTCCATCTCCATGGGTCCTCTCCACCTGGGCTCCATTCCTCTTTCTCTGCTTTTAGTACCCCAATTTCATTCTGAGGACCACCCCCTCCCACGTTCAGGCTGTGTAGTTTGAGCTGGGCTGGGCCAACCCTCAGGGTGAGCACCCATACATGCCCAGCCAGGCAAATTGCCACGTCCTGCTGGGCCAGTGACTGGTTCACACCAGCAAGTCAGTCCTGAGGCTTTTGCTGGAACTGTCCTGAAAATAAAGGTCTTATTTGCTCTGAGGTTGTTCAGCATGAAAGTGAAAATCTAGGGTTGCAGCAGCTGTGTAGACTGAGAATCAAGAACACGGAGCCAGAAGCAGTGGCTCATTCTGTAATCCCAGATACTTGGTAGGCTGAGGTGAGAGGATCCCTTAAACCCAGGAGTCGGAGGCCTCAGCGAGCTATGATCGAATGACTGCACTCCAGCGTGGGTGACAGAGTGAGACCTCATGTCAAAAAAAATTCATAAAAAACTTTTCAAAGAACACAAAAAGGAAAGGAGCATTGAAAGATAAAGCAGAGCTGACTCCTGACACCACTGGCCAATCTCCCGGATCCAGCGCTTCCTGAAGACAGACGTATCTCTAAGTGTCTCATTACACAAATCAATAAAGTCCTGACAAATACAGAGTCCAGAGCTCAGAGAACAAAAATAGAAACAGGGCTGGATTGAAGCAAAGGGTAGAAGTGAGGAGAAAAGTCAGGGAGGAGCCAGTCCTGAGGGATGACCTTGAGTGGGTAGGGGCTTGGAGGGGAGGGTTGGAACATGGACTGTCTTCCCAGAGTCTCAGGATGCCCAATATCCAACTTCCTAGAGTAACACAGCCTTCAGGGAATACACTCTGCCTCTTTTCCCAGAAAGTGACCTCTCGTAACTAAGTTTCTACCTGCCCTTCTGGAAGTTCTGCATGCAGGTATCATTAGGTATCATTAGCGCCTCGGAGCCAACCCCGGACAGGAGACTAAAGCTGCTGTATTTGTTACTCAAATGCCAGAGGCACTCATTATCCCCAGTGAACTTTACAGAAAACATGCTGTGTGTCATTCTTCCTCATCCTCCTCCCTCCTGCCCCATCTCCTCACCCAGCCTCTATATCTACACCCTCTGAGCTTCGGCAGCCAGACTGCTTAAATGTCTCTTAAACCCACCCACGCTTCTCTCCATCCCCACCACCTCCCCCAGTCCAAACTCCATCATCCCTCCCTGGACCATGTCAAGACCCTCACACACAATTTTATTCAAAGCAGAGGGACTGGGACCGTACACAAGGGGCCCAAAAACTCTCCAGTTCAAGAGCTCTGAGCTAGGAAACCTGACTTTATTCTTGGCCCAAATTGGTCCTGGGAGTGGACAGTCTGGCTCCTCGGCAGTGAGCAGCTCTAAGCAGGGAGACGGGTGAATACATGCAGACCAGTGGCTCCCAGCAGGAGGAGGGAGTCATACTGCATTGGGCTGGAGCCCCACACAGACTCTGGGAGGACACATTGCCCTCCACTTCCCTAGCAGAAGGTTTGAACATGAGGCTGGTTTACAGGGCAGGACATCTGCCCTTTTGTTTTGCTTTGTTTTGTTTTGTTTTGTTTTGTTTTGTTTTAACAAGAACGGGATCTTGCTGTGTTGCATAGGCAGGTCTTGAACTACTGAGCTCAAACAATCTTCCTGCCTGTGCCTCCCTAAGTGCTGGGATTACAGGTGTGAGCCACCACTCCTGACTTCATCTGCCTATTTCAATCTGCAAGAGGCTTAATATGGGGACTGAAACAAACCCCTACCTCAGCCCCACCACCCTCGCACACACACACACACAGCTGCTCATTTCCCAGTGCTGGTGCAGTGTACAGGGTCCCAGGTCATCAACATCCAGCTCTGGGTGTGGGGAGGGGACAAAAGGACCTGAAATTGCAGGTTGGGAAGAGAGTGGAAAGGGCAGGTGAGCTCTAAGGAGGAAGAGGTTGGGCTGGCCCATCTCGGGGATGTGTAGGCTGGGTCTGCAATGTTCATAGACAGCCTAGCCCTGAGACCACAGAGGAGAAAGGGCTTGAAAGGAAAATCAGATCCTGCAGGGAGACCACATTTCTCCAGGTCAGATGCCCGAAAAGGAGAAAGCTCTCAGCATCTGCCCATCTAGAGAGTCTCAGGTATCTCTGCCTCCAGCCACACCCTAAGTAAAGGCTCCTCCTCTCTGAGAACCTGAGGATTCCTGTGCCTCCTCACGCTTCAGGATGTGAATGTTTGGAACCCTGGTTGGAAGGTCTGGAGTGAAGTGTTCCTCCACCATCCCACAGCAGAAAGAGCTTCCTTTCTAGGCAAAATAGCCTTAGCTCCAATGCCAGGACCAAGAGAATATAGCACCTGAGTCTTTAGAACCTGCAAAACCCACTTTCTCTGACAGTCAATTTCTTTGGCTGAGGAAAAGCCATGAAAAAAGGCTGATCTGGTACAGCTAGTCCAGCTGAATGTGAGCCTATGTATGTGTACACCCTGTGTGGTGGGCAGCCTCTGAGATGGCCCCCAATGATCCCCCCTCTCCTTTCACACTTCATGTAATCCCCTCTCCTTTCTCCTTGAGTGTGGGCTGGATCTAGTGACTTTTTTCTAACAAATATGGCAAAAATAATGGATGTCACTTCTGCAATAATGTTACAAAAATACCATTGCCTCTCTCTCTCTCTCTCTCTCTCTCTCTCTCTCACTTTCTCTCTTTTTCTCTGTCTCACTCTGCCACATTGTAAGCCATGTTGTAAGCTTGCCATGTGGAAAATCCCACATGGCAAGGAATTGAGGAAGACCCCCCCCCCCACAACAAATCACCATCAAGGAACAGAATCGTGACAACAACCTGTGAGTGGTGGAAGTGGATACTTCCTCAGTTGAGTCTTCAGATGAGGCTGCAGCCCCAATAATATGACAGTAACCTCATGAAAGACCTTGAGCCAAAGACATTCAGCTAAGCCATGCCCTGATTCCTGACTCACAGAAACTGTGAGATAATAAATGTTTGTGTGTTAAGCGTCTAAATTTTGGAGTAATTTGTAACAGCAACAGATAACTAACTAATACTTTCAGTACACAGAGTCATCAATCCTATGTGTATGCCTATGGTATATGCTTTTGCTGTGTGTGTACATCATCTGTGTGTATGCTGAGTATTCAGTTAGTAATGAGTTACGCACTGCCACAATAATGCTGCAATAACAAATCACCCCAACACTCAAGAGACTTAAAAACAACTGTTGCCGGGCGCGGTGGCTCACGCCTGTAATCCCAGCACTTTGGGAGGCCGAGGCGGGCGGATCACAAGGTCAGGAGATCGAGACCACGGTGAAACCCCGTCTCTACTAAAAATACAAAAAAAAATTAGCCGGGCACGGTTGTGGGCGCCTGTAGTCCCAGCTACTCGGGAGGCTGAGGCAGGAGAATGGCGTGAACCCGGGAGGCGGAGCTTGCAGTGAGCCGAGATCGCGCCACTGCACTCCAGCCTGGGCGACAGAGCGAGACTCCGTCTCAAAAAAAAAAAAAAAAAAAAAAAAAAACTGTTATTGCTCACAGGTCTGTGAGTCAGCAGGGCTCACACATGTATCTGTGGTCAGCTAAAGGTTAGGAAGGGCAGCTCTGCTGGTCTTGGCTGGACTCTCTCATGTGTTTGCAAGTCAGTTGGCTATAAGATGGTATAGGATGACTGCAGCCAGGATAACTGGGCTGTTCTCCCCCTAGTCTCTAATGGTCCCTCATCCTCCAGCAGCCTAGCTCAGCCTTGTTCATGTGCAGCTGGGCACAGTTCTAAGAGAGCTAGTGGAAGCTGCCAGCTGTCTTGAAGCCTAGGCTCAGAATCGACTCATCGTCCCTTCCACTTCATTCTATTGCCCAAAGCAAGTTTCAAGTCCAGCCCAGGTCAAGAGGGTAGGGGAATAGACTTTATCTTCTATTAGGAGTAACTGCAAAGTCACATTGAAAGGGCAAGGATTCAGGCAGGAACAAAGGAGTGGGGACATTTTTGCAATCTACCCCAGCTACTAAAATGTGCAGTGTGCATATCTTGCATACTATCCAAATCCTATGCCTTCCTCTCAGGTGTCTCTGGCTTAGGTCAGCACCCTGATTTTACAGTCTATTTTTTGGTTCTCATGACAATGTGTACAATGTTCACAGGCAGGCATGCTCAGAAGTTGGCTACACATGTGCTCAGGCCCTACACATAGAGCCCCATGAAGACAGACACATTTGATAGCTACATATTCAACGTGTTCCCGCCCAGCTTTTCCTTGCTTTGTCTACAATGTGCACACACAGCCACATGTTATCACATGAGTGCACGCAAGCAGACACACCTAGGCTGACTAGTCTAGTCAAAGTGTGCCCACACATTCAGACATATGCAGACGTGTGCACATACCGTTTTAGGAGCTGTACACAATGAGCACACAACAACCACAGACACACTCACAGGATTGTGGCTCTGGACAGAGCCACTCTGAGAGGTCTGCTTGCTATGTGTGCACATTCCCACACCCCAAACCCACATGCACATGCAATTCCAGGTCGGTAACTCCGGATCAGTGTGTGAATCCACAAACAGAACCACTCGGGAACTGTTGAATTCGTCTCCATTGGGCGGTTTTCTGCTTCCAGAAAGATAAATGTCCTCCTCTCAAAGATGAGCTTCCAGCCCTACAAATCACTGCTCCTCTGCTCCTGCACCCTCCCACCCCCCGACCCTCCCCCATTACTCATCCAAAGGAAAATGCAAAGAGTAATAATAATTAGACAGGGACAAATCACTGGGCTGAGTTGGGGATGGCTCCACTCAATCCAGGGCCGTTTCCCTGGCAACCAGGGGAGGTGCTGGGAGGCAGGTGGTCCTGGGAGGCCCACTAGGGGTGGGTGCGGAGAGTGCAGCCCAAGGCTCAGCCCCTCCTCCATGTCCAGCAGAAGTTTAAATAACCCCCAATTCTAGGGAACTAGGCAAGTCCAACCCCAATCCCAGGAACACCCACAAATTTTGCTCTAGAAGCTCACATGCAGTGAAAAGGAGATTGATGACAATCTGCCTTGTCTTATATTCCACACTAAATGGTGCAAAGCTTATCATATTTTTGCAAAAACTTATCTTTTAATTTAAAAAGTTAAAATTTCTGAGGCTGAGCGCGGTGGCTCATGCCTGTAATCCTAGCACTTTGGGCGGCCAAAGCGGGCAGATCACTGAGGTCAGGAGTTCAAGACCAGCCTGACCAACATGGCAAAACTCTGTCTCTACTAAAAATACAAAAATCAGCCAGGTGTGGTGGTGGGCGCCTGTAATCCCAGCTATCTGGGAGGCTGAGGCAGGAGAATTGCTTGAACCTGGGAGGTGGAGGTTGCAGTAAGCAGAAATCTCGCCACTGCACTCCAGCCTGAGAAACAGAGCGAGACGCCATCTCAAAAAAAAACAAAAACAGCTAAAATTTCTAGAGCAAATATGTTATTCATAAATACTATTACAAGTACTTGTTTTAAAAATTTTAAATAAGGCCGGGCACAGTGGCTCATGACTGTAATCCCAGAGCTTTGGGAGGCCAAGGTGGGAGGATCACTTGAGACCAGGAGTTCAAGACCAGCCTGGGAAACATAGCAAGACCCTGTCTTTACAAAAAATAAATAAATAAAAATTAGCCAGGTGTGGTGGGGTGGCTCATGTCTATAAGTGGCTCATATCTATAGTCCCAGCTATGTGGGAGGCTGAGGCAGGAGGACTGCTTGAGCCTAGGCGTTTGAAGTTGCAATGAGCTATGATTCCACAACTGTACTCCAATCTGGCAACAGAGCAAGGCCCTGTCTCAAAAAAATTTTTTTTCAATGATATAAAGTAAGTATTTTTAAAAAGTGAAAGTTTTTCTCCTGTAGGCCCAGCTCTACTCCAGTGAGGTGGCACCATTAGCCATCTCTAGAACTTTCTTTTTTTCTTTCTTTTTTTTTTTTTTTTTGTTGTTGTTGTTGTTTGTTTGTTTTGTTTCCCTGATACGGAGTTCCGCTCTTGGCACTCCAGGCTGGAGTGCAATGGCGTGATCTTGGCTCACTGCAACCTCCGCCTCCCAGGTTCGATTCTCCTGCCTCAGCCTCCCGAGTGGCTGGAACTACAGGCACACACCACCATGCCTGGCTAGTTTTTTGTATTTTTAGTAAAGATAGGGTTTCACCATTTTGGCCAGGCTGGGTCTCGAACTCCTGACTTCAACTGATCCACCCTCCTCGGCCTCCCAAAGTGCTGGGATTACAGGCATGAGCCACCGTGCCTGGCCAGCCAACTCTAGAACTTTCTATGGCACATTCAAAATAGAGACACACCTAGCAAAGTGATAATAGATCTAACTCTTACATAGCACTTACTATATGCCAGGCACGGTTCTAAGCACTTTCTATCCATTAGCTCATTTAATGCTCAAAATAACTCTGTAAGATAGATATTGTCATATCCCCACTTTTCAGATAGAGAGCTGAGGCACAGAGAGGTTAGGTAACTTACCCAGGGGTCCACAGCCAGTGAATAGCAAATCCGGGATCCAAACCCAGGCAGCCTGGCCCAGAACCCAAACTCATCTCCCACACTCTGCTGTCTGTGATCATCCCTAAGATGCTGAGGTCCATCTTGTTTCATGCTTTTCTTTATAGAAACCTCGATTCCCTGAGGCAACAGACCTGAAGGGCCTGGGAGGGGAAGGGTTCCAAGGCTTGTTAAAGAGGAGGAGGTGGGGTGGGGGCCAGATGGGGAGGTGGGGGAGCTGCAAGCCAGGGACGCTGAGCTGCACTCCTCCATGGCATCCGGGAGGGCCGTGGGGTGCTAGGGGAGGCCTGTATTGACTGCCACAATGTCAGAGCCTCGTGAAGAGCCCCTTGCCCTGGCTGGGCACAGAGGAAGTGCAGCTGCCCAGCTTCAGATAGGTCATGTGGTTCAGGGTCACCCGGAGAGGCCATCTGGATGGAAAATCAGCCTCTCCTCCCATGTTGCTGGGCCGTGTTGGCCTTGGGGGGGGTTTCCTACGTTTCCAGCAGAGAAAGGACAGCCCCCAGAAGGACTGGCAGATGCTGGGAGCAGCCAGGCCGTGTACTGAGTTGTTCTTCGTGGGCGCCCCAACCTGCACCCATTCTCTTCCCCTCTTAGCCCTGCTCTGCTCCCCGGGCTGACCTCAGAAGGCAGCACCCCTGAACCCCTTCAGCCTTGGCTCCTGGCTGAGTCCAGCCAGCGGGAGGGCACCCAGGGGTGGGTGGAAAGACAGGGAAGGGGATCTGTTCTCTGGTCCCTTCTCTGCCTGCCCTCAGTTTGGCTCTTCCCTCTGGCTCCTGCAGCCTCAACAAGAGCAATCACGCCCCCAAGAGAGTGACCACTGGTTCTCGGGGAGTCATAACCTTACATATTGCAATAATTTGTCACCCTCCAAAGAGCCACAGCACAGGACCAGGCACAGTGGCTCATGTCTGTAATCCTAGCACTTTGGGAGGCAGAGGCAGGAGGATCGCTTGAGGTCAGGAGTTCGAGACCAGCCTGGCCAACATGGTGAAACCCTGTCTCTACTAAAAATATAAAAATTAGCCAGACATAATGACACATGCCTGTAGTCCCAGCTACTTGGGAGGCTGAGGCAGGAGAATCACTTGAACCCAGGAGGTGGAGGTTTCAGTGAGCCAAGATGGAGCCATTGCACTCCAGCCTGGGCGACAGATCAAAAGGAAGAGACAATGAGGGGAAAAAATGCCTTAAAAGGTTCCTTGCTGGGAGAGGCTGTGTTAGTTTCCTAGGATGACCATAACAAAGTATTACACACTTGGGTGGCTTCCTCTCACAGTTCTGGAAGCCAAAAGTCAGGAATCAAGGTGTCTGTTGGGCCATGCTTCTTTAGAAGGCTCTTGGGACACAGCCTTCCACACCTCATCCAGCTCTGCATGGTCACTGGTAATCCTGGGGCTCCTCAGCTTGCAGCAGCATCACTCCAATCTCTACCTCCAGCTTCACGTGGCCTCCTTCCCTGTGTCTGTGTCCACATTTCCTTTTCTTACGGGGACACCAGTCATCAGAAGGCTCACCCTAATCCAGTATGACCTTTGTTATGGACAGAATGTTTCCCACCAAAATTCATACATTGAAGCCCTAATCCCCAAAGTGAGGTACTGGGAGATAATAATTAGGTCTAGATTAGGTTATGAAGGTAGGACCCTTACTATGAGATTAATGCCCTTATAAGAAGAGGAACATAGAGCTCTCTCTCCCTCCCCACCAACACATCAAGGAAAGACCACGTGAGGTCACAGCGAGAAGGTGGCTGTCTACAACCCAGGAAGTGTGCCCACAGCAGGCACCAAATCTGCACCAGCGCCTTGATCTTGGACCTCCAAGCCTCCAGAACTGTAAGCAAGAAATGCCCGAGGTCTAAGCCTCCCAGTCTACGATATTTTGCTCTTGCAGCCTGAGCTAAGACAGATCTCATCTTAACTTGATTACATCTGCTAAGACCCTATTTCTAAATAAGGTCACATTCACAGATATTGGAGGTTAGGACTTGGACATATGTTGGATGGTGACACAATTCAACCCGCAACAGGGTGTCATAATGAAAAACAGGTTGAGGCCAGGCATGGTGGCTCATGCCTATAATCCCAGCACTTTGGGAGGCTGAGGTGGGTGGATCACTAGAGGTTAGGAGTTCAAGACCAGCCTAGCCAACATGGTGAAGCCCCATCTGTACTAAAAATACAAAAATTAGCCAGAAATGGTGGCGGGTGCCTGTAATCCCAGCTACCCTGTAGCTGAGGCGCAAGAATCGCTTGAACCTGGGAGGCGGAGGCTGCAGTCAGCCAAGATCACGCCACTTCACTGCAGAGTAAGACTCTGTCTCAGGAAGGAAGGAAGGAAGGAGGGAGGGAGGGAGGGAAAGAGAGAGAGAGAGGAAGGAAGGAAGGAGAGAGAGAGAGAGAAAGAGAGAGAAAGAGAAAGGAAGGAAGGAAGGAAGGAAGGAAGGAAGGAAGGAAGGAAGGAAGGGAGGGAGGGAGGGAGGGAGGGAGGGAGGGAGGGAGGGAGGGAGGGAGGGAGAGAGAAAGATGGGTTGAGAAACACTGATGTGTGCTGACAGCCCAGGCAGGGACCTCCACTTTCCCCTCTTCTCTTCCTGTCCCTTCAGCCCCAGAGGCAGCAACAGCTTCCTGCTGCCCTAGGGCCTGGGTGTGTCTCAGCATTTCTTATTGGTCTCTTTCATCCTGCCCACCCTTGTATAAATAATCTCTTCATTAAATTCTCTTAAATAGAACCCTAGCATTGTTATAAGCATTTTGTGTACATCTCTTTCCTACCAGAATCTTGACTGATTCATTTTGATTTCAAAAAATAACGATGTCTGTTATGGAGGACTAGGGAAAAAATAACGATAGGGCACACTGAGAACTCTGACGCTGCAGGTGGAGCTGTAAATCGGTACAACCACTCTGGAAGACAGTCTGGCAGTGTCTAGTCCAGCTGAAGACATGGAAATTCTTCAGCCAAAGTTTCCTCTCCTGGATATTTATCTCCTGGTTTCCTCTCCTAGAGAAATGTGGGCCCAGGTATTTCAGGAGATATGTAATAAGAATGCTTCAACCATCGGTCGGGCATGGTGGCGCATGCCTATAATCCCAGCACTTTGGGAGGCCAAGGCAGGTGGATCACTTGAGGTCAGGAGTTTGAGACCAGCCTGGCCAACATGGTGAAACCCCATCTCTACTAAAAACAAAACAAAACAAAACCAAAAAATTAACCAGGCATGTTGACACCCACTTGTAGTCCCAGCTACTCAGGAGGCTGAGTTAGGAGAATTGCTTGAACCCAGGAGGCAGAGGTTACAGTGAGCCAAGATGGGGCCACTGCACTCCAGCCTGGGTGACAGAGTGAGACCCTGTCTCAATAAAAAGAATGCTTAGGACAAATACCTAATGCATGCGGGGCTTAAAACCTAGATGACAGTTTGACAGGTGCAGCAAACCACCATGGCACATGTATACCCATGTCACAAACCTGCACGTTCTGCACATGCATCCCAGAACTTAAAGTAAAATAAAAAGAAAGAAAGAATGCTTCAGCCAGCATTGTTTGCAACAGCCAAAACCTAGAAACAATCCAGAATTATAGCCATTGCATTATTATTATTATAGCCATACAATGGAATAATATTCAGCAAGAAAAATGAAGTTCAGCTGCATACAACAACATGAATGGCTCCCCCAAAAACATAATGTTAAGTGAAAAAGGTAAGGCACAAAAGAACATGTGTGATGAGTTCACTTAGATAAAATTCAAAACAGACCAAACTTAACTATGTTGTTCAGGGATACATACTTAGGAGAGGAAAATTACAAAGAAAAGCAAGGATTCTACCTGGGTTTTCTTACTTTTCTACTTAAATTTCTGACAAGTACCCTTTATAAGTGTCAAGGTCATGAAAATACAAGAATAGACTAAGAAACAGCCATGGATGGATGAAACTATGGAGAAATGATAACTAAATCCAATATGGGATCCTGGAGTGGATCCCGGAACAGAAAGAGAACACTCATGGGAAACTGGCGACATCCATAAAGTCCGTAGTTCAGTAAATAGTGTTGGACCAGTGTCAATCTCTGAGTTTTTATGAACATGCTGTGGTTATGTAAGATGTTTCCATTAGGGGAAGGCAAGTGAAGGGTATGTGAGTATACAAAGGACATACAGGAATTCTCTGTTTTATTGTTGCAACTCTTATATCAATCTAAAATTATTCAAAATAAAATGATTTTTTAAAAGCAATGATTGTTACTATAAATGAAGAACAGTTACCTCTTGAGGGAATTAATTGGGGAGGGCACATGGAGGGGCTTAGCACTGTTCAATGTCTAGGCCTGGGTGGTGGAGACGTGGGTGTTTGTTTTGTAAGTTTAAACTAGACATCTCTGTTTTATGCACTTTTCTGTATATTAGTTATCTCTCAAAATTTTTAACATGTTAAAAATAGACGAAGGCTGGGTGCAGTGGCTCATGCCTGTAATCCCAGGGCTTTGGGAGGCCATGGTGGGTGGATCACCTGAGGTCAGGAGTTCGAGACCAGCCTGACCAACTTGGTGAAACCTCGTCTCTACTAAAAATACAAAAATTAGCTGGGTATGGTGGCAGCCGTCTGTAATCCCAGCTACTTGGGAGGCTGAGGCAGGAGAATCGCTTGAACCTGGGAGGCGGAGGTTGCAGTGAGCAGAGACCATGCCATTGCACTCCAGCCTGGGCAACACAGCGAGACTCAGGCCCCCTCCAAAAAAAAAAAAAAAAAAAGATGAAAATGACTATCAGGCACAGCAGACACGTAGATTAGAAAATCACAGTTGTGAAAAGAGGAAAAAGAGGTAAGGAAAGCAAATATAAATCTTTATCTAGTAAAGAGAGAAAAAAGGGAGGGAGCTGGGAGAGAGGTGGCATTTCCTTTACCTCAGATGTCCAGCAAATTCATACCCATTCCATATATATAGGCCTTTTTACACAAACAAGATGCTACCACACACATTATTCTGCTCCCTGCACAATACATCGTGGGCATCTTCCATGTCAGCACATACAGGGAGCAGGGTGCATTCTTCATCCCACTGCACAGCGTGGCATTGTGCGGTTCCGCCATCATTTATGCCCTTGGTCCCCCATTGATGGATACTCAGGTTGTCTCCCGTGTCTCACGATGACACGCCAGGCTGCTGCTACGCACCCGCTTGCACTCGAGCCAGGCACACCTCAGCCAGCGTTTCCACAGACTCAAGACCCCTAAATGGAACACAGGGTCAAAGTCGGAAAGCTGTGGGCAAGTATTGACTGATGTGATCTGGGATATTTATTTTCTGCTCTGTTGCTGGCATTTATTTATTTTTTACTATTTTTATTATGATAATGTATATATAACATAACACTGGTCGTTTTAACTATGAAAAGTACAGTTCATTCAGAGACATTAAATACATGCTTGCTGCTGTGCAACCATCACCACTATCCATCTCCAAGACTTTTTAAATCACCCCAAACAAAACCCTGGACCCGTTAAGCAACAACTCTCCATTTCCCCCTCCCTCCAGCCCTGGTAACCTCTATTCCACTCTCTGTCTCCGTGAATTTGCCTGCTCTATATATTTCATATAAGGAGAACACAAATGGAAAAGTGTTGCATGAGACCCATTGTTTTTTTGGTTTGTTTGTTTAAGACGGAGTTTCACTCTTGTCACCCAGGCTGGAGTGCAGTGGCGTAATCTCGGTTCACTGTAACCTCCGCCTCCCAGGTACAAGTGATTCTCCTGCCTCAACCTCCTGAGTAGCTGGGATTACAGGTGCGCGCCACCATGCCTAGCTAATTTTTGTATTTTAGTAGAGATGGGGTTTCACCATGTTGGCCAGGTTGGTCTCGAACTGCTGACCTCAGGTGATGCATCGGCCTCGGTCTCCTAAAGGGCTGGGATTACAGGTGTGAGCCACCATGCCCAGCCCCCATTGTTTTTTCTCCCAGAACTCACTCCAATTTAGGCACCTGCCTGGCAGAAGGAGCGATGTGGAGCAGCACCGAGGAGGAAAGTGGGGACGTTCCCAGCTTTGAGGTTCAAGGGGTAAGATGCAGAAGAGTGCTTGTTGAGTGAGTTTTCTTCCTGCAAAAAGGGGATCAAAACAAGGGAAACATTCTAAGCCAGAGGGAGGAGGTCGAGAACAGAGTGGGGAGAAGGAGCTGATGAAGGTCTCTAGGGAAAGGCCGGGTGGGTTACTATGCTGCTCAGGTAGGTGCTGAGTATGGGATGGGGGAGATGGTGCCTTGAATGAGTTTGGGGATCTGAAAGTAGAGGTGACCTGGGCCCCAGCTCCCATCTGCAATCCTCAGCCATGCTAGCAGAGATGGCAGGGGGAGATACGCCGCAGCAGGCCACTCTCCTATATATTTACATCTCCAAAGTAGCACGGAGGAAGAGCTGAATGAGTGTGTGCACGGGAGAAGATCAGAAAAGTGAGCTGGGACCCACACCAGAAAGGCTCTCAGTGCTGCACGGTAAGGAGCAAATGGCGCAGAGAACTCAGCGCTGGTCCACAGACACCTTCACCAGCACCATTGTTGCGGTGAGGGGTCACAGCCTAGCAAGGACTCACTACATAAGCAACCCCAAATACAGTGCCCCGCCCCCCAGGAAGCAAGGAAAGTTTCTTTACTAAAGAAAAGCAAAGATCCCCCAGGAAGGAACGTAAGAGAAGAGATCTTAATTGGCTGAAGACCCTCTCAAATGGCAAGTTTATCTTGAATTAGCTAGAATTAATTTTCTACCTTCTGGTGGAAAGGTATGTGTTAGGGAGGGAGAAGGAGGTATTGAGACAAAAACCAAATTCAATCACAGAGTAACTAAAACTGACATTTCTTGTCCACCTGTATTTTACTTTTTTTTTTTTTCTTTTTTTTTGAGACAGAGTCTTGCTCTGTCACCTAGCCTGGAGTGCAGTGGCGCCATCTCGGCTCACTGCAACCTCTGACTCCCGGGTTCAAGTGATTCTCCTGCCTCAGCCTCCTAAGCAGCTGGGATTACAACCTGTGTCACCATATCCAGCTAATTTTTTTTTTTTTTTTTTTGTAGAAACGGGGTTTCACCATATTGGCCAGGCTGGTCTCGAACTCCTGTCCTCAGGTGACCTGCCCACCTCAGCCTCCCAAAGTGCTGGGATTACAGGCATGAGCCATTGCACCCAGCCACCCACCTGAATTTTAGAGACTAACAAACTCAAAACCACCATGCACATTTTGCATCTTATGTCATTTCCAAGTTGATATATATCAGGGTTGGACCAATTTGTGCTCCCTTAATAAACACATCAGTGTGCCACTTCCCCACACCCACACCCACATTTGGTGCCAACCTGAAAGGTACGCCTTTATTAAAAATAAAATAGTTCACTTCTTTCTGACTGCACAATCGGTTACATCCACCACTCCATGGTATTATGAATTCTGTCCACAACGGCTCTTGGCACAGAAATGGGAAAAGAATATCACAGCAATTTTAATGAATTTGGAACAGCAAGTTCTTGGCTGGGAAAATAGTGTGGCTTATTGAGGGATGTTGTTCCCTTTGGCGTTGTGAACATCATGTTCAAGGCAATATCCAAATGGAAACGACTCTATCAGAAGAAAGCAGGGAAGGGGTGTGGTGGGGTGGCCTGGAAAGCTCACTGAGGGCAGAACCCAGATGCTGGGGCCCCTAGAGCCCCAAAGATACCTCTGCCTTCCTGGCAGTCAGGCTGTCTTCCTCTTCCTCCTCTTCTCCAACAGACCCATATCCCCACCAACCATTGTCACCATCTCTCAGGCCCCTGGACAGCATCCTGGACATCAGCTCTAAGTCCTCTGTCACCTCTCTAAACATTTACCTCTTTCTTTGCACCAGCGCATAGATTCTCAGGGCTGGAGGGAGACTCACAAATGGTCAAGTTCAACTACACAACAGATGCCAGCTGAAACTCCCTGGTGGCATATCAGTGATGGGGTGCTCACACCTCCCCAGCACAGCCCACTCCATCCCTGAACCCCCTGACCATACAGAGCCCTTTTCCTAAGGACCTAGAAGCTCAGAGGAAAGCCCACATTCTTCCAGGGACACAGAGTGAGTAGGGTCCCTCTTCCACATGACAACTCTCGTTTCTTCGAAGACAACATCCTACCCCCTAGTATGAGTTCCCCAGGGCTGCTGTACCAAATGGCCACAAGCTTGGTGGTGTCAAACAACAGACATTTCTCCTTCTTACACAGTTCTGAGAAGGAGAGCCATCCAAAATAGAGGTGTGCGCAGGGTTGGTTCCTTCTGGAGGGTCTGAGAAAGAACCTGTCCCATGCCTGTCTCTGAGCTCCTGCAGCCACCTGCAGTCTCTGGCATTCCCGGCTTGCAGCTGCACCTCTCCAGTCTCTGCCTCTGCTTCCACAGTAGCTTCTCCTGTGTCTATGTCTTTTCCTCTTCTGTGTTTAGGACTCACCCAGATAATCCCAAATGATCTCATCTTAAGATCCTTAGCTTAATTGCATCTGCAAGAACTCCTTTTATCTTTTTCTTTCTTTTCTTTTCTTTTTTTTTTTTTTTAATTTGAGACGGAGTTTCACCCTGCCACCCAGGCTGGAGTGCAACGGCACAATCTCAGCTCACTGCAACCTCCATCTCCCAGGTTTAAGCAATTCTCCTGCCTCAGCCTCCCAAGTAGCCGGGATTACAAGTGTGTACCACCAAGCCTGGCTAATTTTTGTATTTTTAGTAGAGATGGGGTTTCACCATGTTGGCCAGGCTGGTCTCAAACTCCTAACCTCAGGATATCTGCCTGCCTTGGCTTCCCAAAGTGCTGGGATTACAGGTTTGAGCCACCGTGCCTGGCCATTCCTTTTTTTTTTTTAAAAAAAAAAAAAAAAAAGCTACATTCGCAAGTTCTCAGTGGACATATCTTTTGGGGCAACATCATTCAACTCAATGCACCCCCTAAGTTTTTTATTCTTCCGACAGAATGGTCTCGGTCCTTCTGCCATTCCTCAGATGATGAAATGTCAAGGCTGCTCTATTCCCATTGGTACTGATATGATGCACCTAATTGCTCCAAATACCAGCAGACATACCTCCATCTCTTCCACCAAAATGTCACACAAACACTTGCCAAGAGCCAGCTGAAGTTTCAAAACAATCTTTATCAAATTTCCTTGAACTACGAGGAGCAGCATTAAGAAAAGACAGCACTCAGGCCCACTTAGTTCTGCCATGAACTGTGGTGAGGTTTTCTGCTACTCTGAGCCTCGGTTTCCTTGTCTGAAACATGGGGACAATCATACCCAACTCATATATCAATGCTCCGAGCTCTCGAATAATCTCGTCTCACCTTAGGCTTCAGATTCCTCTTAGCAAAGCCCTTCCCAGTTCAGACTCCCTGTATTATCCCCACCCCACTGTCTCTGCCCTTTCAAGACCCTTAGCCCCCTCCTGGGCTATAGCTGCTGTAGTGTCCTGGTTACGGTGCTACTGATTGAAGAAACAGAGGCCCAGGCAAGCTCATACTCACAAACAGAGGCTGGTCCAAGACCAGCAAACAAAGCACAGACGGCCTCATGGCCCAATGTAACTGCCTTCACCCCTACACCTACACCAATGCTTCCCAATCTTCTTCACGTTATGGCAAACAGAGAATGTGATAAAATCCTTAAGGTTCACTGGGTACACAAATGAAGCTGTTCTGGTCCAAAGGTCCCAGCCTGGGGGCTCCACCCGGGCCAGACCTCCCCAGCCTTTCACCAAGGGCAGAGGGGATCTGTACCCCAGCATCTTTGGAACCCATCTGCCGTCCACCTTCAGGGCAAACACAGTGACCTGAGTGTCTGTGTCACCCAGTCCTCCAGAGGAGGAACTCGATTGGTCCTTTGCCAGCCTTGGACCTGAGTGCCCCCTCCCAGAGAGATTTCCCCAAAATTGACTGAGAGCCAGCACAACAGAAAGAGTTAAGGAGTCAACTTAAGATGTGAAATTAGCATGTCTACCAGTGCCTACAGTTTCTGAGCTTTTTGTTTTTTGTTGAGACAGGGTCTCGCTCTGTCATCCAGGCTGGAGTGCAGCAACGTGATCATAGCTCACTGCAGCCTCAAACTTCTGAGCTCAAGTGATCCTCCCGCCTCAGGTTCCCAAAGTGCGGTGATGACAGGCATGAGCCACCGTACCTGGCCAGTTGCTAGGATTATCACTGCTGCTCTTCCTTAAGGAAGAAGGCGAGGGAAGTAAATGGCAGAGACATCGAAGACAACATGCTGGATGCAGAATTCAGACATTGAAGAGGACAAGAGAAGATGTTTCTTCTTGGTCACTCTCATAACAGTTTCATTGGTCCTGAGGGCGGAGGAGGAGGGAATTACTACCAGAACAAGGAAGTTTACAGCTTCTGGTTTTCATAGTATACACCATGCTTAGGATACAGTCATTATGTTGAGCACCCACTAAGCCTTGGGCACTTTGCATGCATTATCCCCTCCCCCATATCAACCTCTCCTAGACCCAATACAGGTCACTGAGGGTACAACCCTGAGCAAGGGAGGCCAGCCCTGCCCTCTGAGAGTTTTGCCTCTCGGGGAGCAGACCAAAAGGAGCAAATAAGCACATTGATAAGGCTGATATGGATTAAATGGCTGTATCATGTATTGTTATCTATATTGTACACTATATATTACTTATTTTTATATATATAGTTAGCATCCATGCAGCTAAAAATAATAACATAATAAAGCAGAGCAAGAGTATTGAGAATGCAAGGGATATTATTTTAGGTAAGATAGCAGGAAAGACCCCTCTGAGGAAAGGATATTTGAACAGAGATCTAAAGGAGTGAAAGTGGGAGCCAAAGAGAGATCTGCAGGGAGAGCATGCCAGGTAGAGGGAACAGCAAATACAAAGGATCAGATTAGAATGTGCAGAAGAATTACTCAAGACAGTTTTTTAAATGCAGATCCCTTGGCTCCTAGACTCAGAGATTCTGGTTCAGTAGATCTGGGAGGGACCCAGGAATCTCCATTTTTATATCTCTCCAGTGATCTGGTGCAGATGGTCCAATGACCATATTTTAAGAAAATATAGTTTTATATTTTTCCCATGGTTTCGATCCTTGATCATTCTCAAAGACTCTGTTCTGTGCTTTTACAAAATCGAAAAGCTTTGGGGATTTAAGGTCTACACACCCTGAAGTCAGAGCCTGGTAGATCCTCCCAGCCCCTTCCGATGCATCCATGCGCCCTTCAGCAATCAAGAGGAAAGATGATGCCCAGCCGAGGGATCTGGGAGGAGGGATCTTGGGGCTAGATGGACTGTAACTGCTGGTGGGTGAAGGGTCTGAATGGTGTGCAAGCCAAATGCTCTGCCCCTCTCCTCAGAGCTCTACTTACCTATCTTGGGGCAAGATACAGGGATGGTAAATGTTCCTCCATTGGTCTACCGGTCTGACCCCCTAGCTTCCCCACTGTGCTCTGGAATAATGGCCGAGGCAGTCTGGGCTCTGGAGTCAGAGGGCTGGGTTCAAATCCCAGTTCCACCTCCTGTAAGCCACCTGACATAAGCCAGTGATTAAGCCTCTGAGCTCCAATGAATTCATCCAAAAAATGGAAATAAAGTAGTATCCATACCTTTGAGTTAGTATATGACACATGGAAAAGCTCTTAATAAAACCTCTCATCTGCAAAAGCATTCCAATAAAATTTCATTCTCAATGTGAATGGCGTAACTATTAAATCAAAATAAATTCAGTGTATGCACAAGCCCAGTCTAATATGGTAGCACATTTAACAAAACACAGTCCAACAACCAGAAAGTGACCGGGAGTCATTCTAGTCTTTACTTGGATTCCTGAAAGAATGTCAAAGGATGTCATTACCCAACACAGTTCTTAAAATTCTATTTGCAGCCAGGCGTGGTGGCTCATGCCTGTAATGCCAGCACTTTGGGAGATCGAGGTGGGTGGATCATCTGAGGTCAGGAGTTCAAGACCAGCCTGACCAATATGGTGAAACCCTATCTCTACTAAAAATATAAAAATTAGCGGGGTGTGGCAGCATGAGACTGTAGTCCCAGCTACTCTGGAGGCTGAGACAGCAGAATTGCTTGAACTCAGGAGGCGAAGGTTGCAGTGAGCTGAGATCATGCCACTACACTCCAGCCTGGGGAACAGAATGAGACTCCGTCTCAAAAAAAACAAATAAACAAAAATAAAAATTATATTTGCACATCCTTTATTCTCTAATTTTCTCCCCCAACAGCTACCCAGCCACCCCCGAATCCTGCCATTTTCTCTCCCTCAACTCCCAGTCCAAACGCTCTTTAGCTCTTACCATGCCAGCCCTTCACTTTTCCTCTCCCTCCTTCCTGTTCACACCTGCCTCTCTCTGTTGCGCAGCTTAGCCTTTCAGATACAGTTTTCCGGTCCCCACTTTTCTGCCTCCCCACTCTGTAATAATCATGACTGTCATTACAAATGTGGTGCCTTTAGGCGCCTATAGGCAGAGAAAGTGGTGATATCAGTGAAACAATGAAGAAAGAGTTTAACCCCCAAGCACACAAGCCCACCCCTCAAAGGCCGATTCTGTGTGCTATGGCACATGCACGTATATGCACACATGCAAGGCACATCTGTGCCCACATGTGTGCCATAGCATATGCATGTGTAAATGCCATGTGATGCAGTACACACATGTATATGCACACATGCAAGGCATATTTGTACACATGTGTGCTGTAGCACATGCATATGTGTGCACAAATGCCATAAGCAAATGTAGGTTGCAGCATGTGCACGGGCATGCAAAGACATGTGCAGGCACATTTGAATGTGTGTGATATAGTGTGCACATATGTGTGTGCACACGCCCTGTGTAAATGGCATGTGCTGTAGGGTAGGCACACATGCCATACAAGCACCAGGGCTCTGTGGTCCAGACCTGGGGCAAACCATGAGTCCCAGGCCAAACAGCAGCCAAGCCAGGCCTCCCCACAGTCTGTCCTCCCTCCCACTTGCCTCAAGAAACAAAGACAGTTTATCAAGAACTCCCCAGTAAGCGGTTTTTTTAAGACCTTCAGCGGCAGCCACCGGGCTGAGCTGAACGTCTCACTTTATTAGTGAGTTTGGCCTTGGGTGTCTGGCTGTTTGATCAATCCTGCCGGGGGTCAGTGATATTTCCTCCCGGCCCCCCCGCCCCTACCCTTGCCCCTCTGCCGCACCTGATGAACAGCTCGCCCCTGGACCGCTGATCACCTATTGATTTTCCAGCCCGAGGCTACATCTGCCGCCAGCTGCCATCTCCAGCCCTGTCACCGGGACCACTTGGTGACTAACTGATTCTCCGAGCCCCTCCCACCCCCGCCCCTCACTGCACACCCGGCTCCCCGACTCATGGCCCAATCTGCCCTTCCCGCTTTGTCTGTGCCCAGTTTTTACCCTCTCTTTCAGGGCTCAGTGCTGGCACCCAGGACACCAAAATCAAGGTCTTTTCCCAGTGACTCCCCAGCTGACTTTGATGCCCGGCTGCATGACCTTGGACAAGTCACTTTATCTCCTTGTGCCTCAGTTTCCTCATATGTAAAACTGGGGCAATATTGGAACCTACCCATCATGTTTATCAGGCAGCAGTTTCCACAGAGTATTGCGGGTACCCCGGGGTTTCTGAGACCTTTTCATGTGGTTCATAAAAGTCAGAATAATGTTGACAGTAATACTAAGATGTTACTTGTGGGGGTTTTTTTCTCTCAATGAAAGCTTTTTAAAACTCCCAGCGGAATATTACAGGGGATACATGACATGTGATGTCTCAAAAACTTGCAGAAGCAGATACAAAAATCGAACTATCTTCTATTAAGACTGACATTATAGAGATCTGCAAAAATATAAAACAAAGCCACACTTCCTTCTCCTTAAATTTTGTGTGTTGTGAAATATAGTCATTTTTTCACAGGAATATATTATTTATGCTCACATGTAGTGTATTATTGCTATTTTAAATAAATTATAAAGAAATATTATTAAAATTTCTGTTTTGACTCCTAAAATGATCATTAGTGATAGATACAACTCATATGAACAAGAGCTTTGAGAGCCTTGATCATTCTTAGAGTGTAAAGGGTTCCTCAAGCCAAAAAGTTTGAAAACTGCTGGTAGAAGATGCTAGCACTGTGCCTGGTTCATGTGAGCACTCAGTAAATTGCTATGATTTGGAGGTACCATCATTGGGAGTGAGAGTGATTTCTCCAGTCAAGCTGGGGAGAGGATTTGGGGGTGCAGATTTGGGGAGGTTGCCCCTGATTAGGGACATAGTCCCTTTACCCAAATGGCACAAAGGTGAGATCCCCTCTGCCAGCTCCAACCAGCCCCCTCCCCTCGCACTCACTGTCAGCTTAGAGTGTTCAAAGCCATGGCCAAGGGAAAGGAGCACCTGACTGACCTTGGCCCTAGCAGCTGGGATTGGCTGCACCTCGAGATACACCTCCCTCAAAATTGCTCAGAGGGAGGCAGTTGGTGCAAAGAAGGAAGAGGCTGGAGGAGGAGATGTAACAATAGCTACTCCTCGATTAGCCTTACCATGTATCAGGCATCGTTGTAAGCACTTTAGAAAAGTTAAGTCATTTGATCCCTGCAACAATCTTAGATGGTTGTTTAAAAATGTACCCGGGATGATTTTGTTATAATCAGGTATGGGAGGACGATAGACACAGAGTCATCTGCCTGAAGGGAAGATTGTATTACTTACAGTTTCCAAGAGGAGGGGACACCATTCAGGGCCACCTGGGGAAGTGCCAGGTTGGGTCAGGAGGCAGAATGAACAAGGGAAAAGCACGGACAAAAGCCTTTATTGTGGCTTTCATGGGGAAGGAACAGGTGAGGCAAGGTTGGAGGTTTAAATTAAGATTGGCTAGTTTTAATCATCTTAGTTTACAGTCCAGACTATAGTGGTCATTCCTAATTATCTGGTACGTGGCCCTGGAGTGATTTAGGGCAGGGGGAATATTGGCCTGCTGTTTGAGGGTTTTATAAAGGGGATGTTAGGGGATATGGGCTTTGGACAGGTTGGTGTGCATATGAAAGGCAAGTTTGTAGGCCAGGCACGGTGGCTCATGTCTGTAATCTCAGCACTTTGGGACGCCAAGACAGGCGGACGACCTGAGATCAGGAGTTCAAGACCAGCCTGGCCAACATGGTGAAACTTTGTCTCCACTAAAAATACAAAAATTAGCCGGGCATGATGGTGGGTGCCTATAATCCTAGCTACTCGGGAGGCTGAGGCAGGAGAATCACTTGAACCCGGAAGGCGGAAGTTGCAGTGAGCCAAGATCGTGCCATTGCATTCCAGCCTGGGCAACAGACCAAGACTCCATCAAAAAAAAAAAAAAAAAAAAAAAAAAGGCAAACTTGCCGGCAAGTTGTTCACTCTAAGAATTAGCTAGCCTCCCTAGGGGCAGTCCCTCCCTGGGTTCATCAGACTCCAAGATGTCAAAGCATCATAAAACACACAAAAATAAACTATTACTATCTTTATTGTACAGATGAGGAAATTGAGGTAGAAAGCTAAGGGTCATGCCACACAGTTGGTGAGTGGTGGCACCAGGACTTGAACCCAGGCACTGCCATTCCATAGGCCAAGCCCTTCACCACTATGCCACATTGCCTTGTGCCAGGCCTGCTTCCAGACCAGGGGCTGCTCACTGGCTGGTCTCCAATGGACCAGCACCTGGAATGAGATGGGGCCAGGCCTTGAGACTGTGGCCTCATGGTCTTAGCACAGATGGGCACAGCTCTGGGATCAAGCTGTAGCTGCAAGCACCATGCCCTGGGGCAAGGCTCCTTGGTAGGTGCCCGGCCTCCTGTTCCCAGGGCCACTCCCCAGGTACTCTGGCCACTTCAGCCTGCAGGAGGAATGTCTGCAATGAACAAAAATGCAGAAATGGAGTGACCTGGGACGGTCTGGGTATCCCAGTGGCCCCTCAGATTTACTATGGCCCATCTGCTCCTCCTGGTAGGCCCTCGGGTCTGCAAGAGCCCTGATGGTGGAGAGGGGGCTGCGCGGGTGGCCCTCTCCTGGGGCTGGCTTTTGACCCCTCTCCTGCACCCACCCCAACTCCACTCTGAAGGACCCCGGCAAGCCAGGTCAATTATTAGAACTCCATAAAGGTTTGCTGGTGTTATTTGATTTTTGTCGTTGCTTTTTGTTATCATGAACTGGGCCTGTAAAATGGAGAGGTTCATGCCTTTCTTGGTGAAGTGGTCAAGATTTAAAGACGTGGTGGGTACAGTACAGCTTTTTGCAACGTGGACAGAGAAGGAGACACCGTCACGGGAGGTGCGGGGGCTCTTTTCACTCCGAGGCGTTCAGGCCGGGACCGAGCTGCTGGGGGAGTGCCCGGTGGGCAGGCAGTGAGCTCGCACCGGGCAAGATTTGGGTCTGACCCCTCCTCCCTGCACTCACCCCCTCCCTGGGCGACAACAGCACCCGGAGCAGCGCAAGGGCGTCCTCGCTGCGCAAACGCGGGGCTCCAGCGCCGCCTGCCGGTCGCCGTGTGCAGCACCGACCCAGAGATCTCGCCGTGTCGGCCTGCGCTGGGGACGCGCGGGACACCCGGTTCCAGGAATCCCGGTGGGGGTCCAGCCTTGTTGGGCGCAGGGAACGCGGCTCTGCAGGACGGGCCGCCGCCGAGGGCATCGGCAAGCTTCGGGGTGTGGACCCTGCCTGCGCCCGCTGCAACAGTTTTGGGCAACACCGTGGCTTTTTGAGCCTCAGTCACTCCTTGCGGAGGACGAACAGGCTGGGAATTCGTCTTCTCCCACCGCAGCGTCACTGCAACCTCGTTCTCGACGACGTCCCAGCCTCCCTTCTGGTCCAGTCCCACCCCCAACATTCCTCCTACCCTACTCGCTGGACACTTCCCGCAATTCCAAATCCCGGCGTGTGGCTCATCCACGTGAAAACCCTTCAGAGTTCCTGGTTGTCGCATAAAACGTTGCTTTCATATTAAAACGAACATGGACTCTGGGAGGCCGAGGCTGGACGATCCCCTGGGCCCAGGAGTTGAAGGTTACAGTGAGCCATGATCCCCACTGCACTCCAGCCTGGGCAACAAAGCGAGATTCTATGTAAAAAGAAGAAGAAAAAAAAAACCTTAAAAAGTAAATAACACTAACATGGATCAGACAGAATGAAATTGAGAGAATGCGGAGCTGCCCAGCTCAGAGCCACCAAGCCCCTAGGAATCAGGGGAAGGAGGCCCCCAGAACTCCTGGCAAGCCAGCCAAGAGGAGGCCCATTCTCCCAGGGAAACAGCATTGTTAAGGTGGGCTCTGTCTCCAAATCAAGCTCCAGAAACCAGGTCAGGAATTGGGACAGCGCACAGGAGGGATGGCTTGTCTATGCTCCTGCATGTCTGGGCCTCAGCTGACAGTGGTCCAGAAGGCTGGGCCCTGGAAGAGCTGGGCCAGAGGACCCACTTCTGAGATGGCATCATGGACCAGAACCCATGAGTGGCCTCTCCAGCATCCTGGTATCAGGTAGCTGGCTTGCTCTGGTGGCAGGGTCCCAGCAAGCCAGGCAGGAGCTGCATGGCCTTTCATGACTCAGCCTCAGAAGTCACAGCACATCACTTCACACAACCCTGGGTCAAAACAACCAGGAGCCTGGCCAGATTCATGAGAGGGACATAGACCCCACCTCTGCATAGGAGGCACGTCAAAGAATCTATGGGGAAGGGGGGAGGCACGGCACCCTACCATCTATTTTTTTTAAAAGACAGGGTTTCGCTGTGTTGACCAGGCTGACATGCAGTGGTACAACCGATCACAGCTCACTGCAGCCTCAAACTCCTGGGCTCAAGTGACCTTCCCGCCTCAACCTCACGAGTAGCTAGGACTAGAGACACACATACCACACCCGGCTAATTTTTTAAATTATTATTTTTTGTATAGACAGGGCCTATGTTGCCCAGGCTGATCTCAAACTCCTGGCCTCAAGCCATCCTCTGGCCTCAACCTTCCAAAGTGCTAGGATTATAGGCATGAGTCACCATGCCCAGCTCCATCTAGAAACTATGGTTTTGTGGCCTAGGGAAGGTGTCACCTGGATAAGGTATTGCCTATGTTTCACCTCCAAACTCAGGTGCTCCCTCCGGAAATGACACTGGTCCCTCCATCCCCACTGGATGAAAGGTGGCCAAGAGAGACCTCCCTGAACCAGCTGCAACAGCTGGGGGCCATGAGAGGGTGAGGCCATGGAAAGGGGACACTGCAGGAGATGGTCAAAAAAGCAACATGATTTGCCTCAACTGTCATTTCTTAAATCCAGACACTTATAGGGAAGGGAGGGGAAGTGAAGGACACACAGGGAATAATGGGGAGATCAAGGCACTGGGAGAAGAGTTCTTATAGTGCTCTGCCCTTCCATATCTGCTCTGCCAGGTTGTCAGAAGCAAGGAACCAGAAACATGGTCCACCTCCCCTGAGCTCATTGCCAGTTGTGGACAGCAGTGTGGGGACTCACTGCCTCCACGTGGCCAGCAGAGGGCAGCACAGCACTGCTGTGCTGCGTCAGATGCTGGGCAGCTTGGCAGGGCTAGTTCGGAGGACTCAGGACTCAACAGGACCAGACTCAAGACCCTCCACATCCCTGGCTAAGGATGGGCTGCAGCCTGGATGTGGGTCATGTTTTAGCACGTGAGCTCCAGGGAAGCAGGGACTGTGCTGTGTGTGCAGTGGTCTCTGATTTACAAGTGCTTCTGGGTGTGTCTGGTGTCAGTGAATTGTGTTGTGAAGGGCACGAAGGTGTCCATCAGATTGTTCCTGGGTGGTTCTGAGCAGTGTGTCCTGATGCCAACACTCACCTGGTGTCCAGCAGCTCCACGGGCCTTCCACTCACTGCTCCCCCTGAAAATTCCAGTGTCCCGAGCCCCAGGGCCAGGCGGGCCCCACTCCGGGTCTCTGTGCACCCCCACCTCCTGACATGGTCCTGCCCTCTGCTCAGATCCTGGTCACCTCTGGCCTCTGCCCGTCTTGAGGGTGGGGCCCTCATCACCACATCTGGTTCTTTCCAGGGGTGACTTCCTATCTCCCTTAAATAAAAGGAGTCCTCTTTGAAGGAGATTCGGGGACCTGCACACCACGGCACCAGGGAGGCTGGGATGGGCATGGAGGGAGGGGCAGCAGGTGCCCTCTGTAACACACACACAGGGAGCAGAGGCTCCTGTTTCCTGAGCAAACCCTGACCCAGCTCCTTTCTGGAATTTTACAATGCAGCTCACTGTAGCACCTGTGCACGTGGAAGGACAGGAGGGAGGGAGGGAGGGAGGCGGGCGGGAGAGAGGGAGGGAAAGAAGGAAGGAAGGAAGAAGGAAGGAGAGAAGGAGGGAGGGAGGGAAGGAAGGAAGGGAGGGAGGGAGGGAGGGAGGGAGGGAGGCGGGCGGGAGAGAGGGAGGGAAAGAAGGAAGGAAGGAAGAAGGAAGGAAGGAGGGAAGGAGGGAGGGAAGGAAGGGAGGGAGGGAGGGAGGGAGGGGAAGAAGGAAGGAAGGAAGAAGGAAGGAGAGAAGGAGGGAGGGAGGGAAGGAAGGAAGGGAGGGAGGGAGGGAGGGAGGCGGGTGGGAGAGAGGGAGGGAAAGAAGGAAGGAAGGAAGAAGGAAGGAAGGAGGGAAGGAGGGAGGGAGGGAAGGAAGGGAGGGAGGGAGGGAGGGAGGGAGGGAGGGGAAGAAAGAAGGAAGGAAGGAAGGAAGGAAGGAGGGAAGGAGGGAGGGAGGGAGGGAGGGAAGGGAGGGAGGGAGGGGAAGAAGGAAGGAAGGAAGGAAGGAAGGAGGGAAGGAGGGAGGGAGGGAGGGAGGGAGGGAAGGGAGGGAGGGAGGGAAGGAGGGAAGGAGGGAGGGAGGGAAGGAGGGAGGGAGGGAGGGAGGGGAAGAAGGAAGGAAGGAAGGAGGGAAGGAGGGAGGGAGGGAGGGAGGGAGGGAGGGGAAGGCTGGCTCGCTGGTTTGATTATCACCCCATTGCACTGGTAAGGAAACTGAGTTGAAGAAAAAATGTCTTGCCAAGGGTCACAAAGTTATCTAATTTTGAGTGTGGGGCTTAAACCAGGTCTCCTCCAGACCCAAAAGAGTATATCCTAAATGATCCCATGTGTATGAAATTCTAGAAAAGGCCAAGCTAGCCCATAGTGACAGAAAGCAGAATAGTGACGCCTGAGGCTGGGGGCAGTCGGGGTGGTCATTGACTACAGAAGATCATGAGAAACTTTTTGGATGAAAATGTTCTATATTTGATTTTGGTGGTCACTGTGGTGTACTGATTTGTCAAAACGTATTGACTACCCAATTAAATGAGTGCATTTATTATATGTAAATTATACCTCATTAAAGATGGTCGGTTTTTAATTCGGGTCTTCTGACTTGGAGCTCAGTGCTCCCGTCCTCCCTACTCAGGTGATGCCCAGTTGTGGTGTCACTAATCTGGGTCCTGTGGCCTGTAAGAGTTATCCACATACCCAAAGGGTGTCCGAATTCCATCTGTGCATGAACAAGATCAATCAAGAGAGCCTGTGAGGATGTAAAGCCCTTTTATCCTGATCCTGGCTGGGGCAACAGATTAATCAATTGGCAAAAATCCCATGTGAACATTTAACTCTCATGCCTGTAATCCCAGCACTTTGGGAGGCTGAGGCAGGAAGATTGCTTGAGTCCAGGAGTTTGAGACCAGCCTGGGTAACATAGTGAGACCCTGCCTCTAAAAAAAAAAAAAAAAAAAAAATTTAACTCCATCTATGCCCACTAAGAACAGGGTCAGGCATCATCACAGTGCAGGAGAAGTGACCTTGGTTTATTAATCTGGGGACAGGAAACCTACCCTGTCTCCCTAGAAGCTGAGTTCCCACGACCCCATCACCACTGGATCAGGAAATCGCCCCAGAATCTGCCTTCCTTCTGAGTCTGCAACTGAAGTCGGGAAGACCGAGGGCGATTTAGAACACCCTTCTCCAAGCAATGGAAAGCTTGGAGTAAGACTTACATTGAACAAGTTCCCTGGTGGCCTCTTCCAGTTTGCATACTGCCTCACTAACCCGGCCCAGATTTCTGCCTCCTACCAGGCAATCTTTGGAAAACCATATACCAGTGCTAATTAAACTGGTTCTAAATGATCAGCAAGCCCGAGAGAGGGAGCCACATCTGGGTGTAGCAAACACAGCTGAAGTCTACATGTTCCTCAGATGGCAAAAGCTCATCAAAGGATCTTTAAAGCCTTGGCGTACCCAGTTCTCTTTCGCCTCCTGAAGGCCAAAGGCTCAGAAGCACAGGGCCAAGTGCCGAAGTGGAGGGAACAAGAGTCCCTACGGACTGAGAGCATAAATTCCATCCTAAGGATACTGATCAGCAGGAAGGACTTAAATGATGCCGTCTGTCCTACTGGTTCCTGCCTTGGAAGTATGAAGGCACTCTGCCCAGACAAATCCCATAAGCTACCATCCATTTTAGTAGCCTATTTAATCATAAACTGGGGAGGGCTTCTCCAGTGAGTTCCTTCGCCTCTACTGAAAGGGGCCGCAGGGCTGCATGCCTTTGACTCCTTGGTGATTAGACAGGCTCTGTGGCTGTTGCTGGCTTTCAGACTGCCGGTGAAAATTAACTGTACCGTGGGGCATGTAGAATAAACATGAGTTAAAAGGGGGTCCCAAGGAGATCATGTATGAGTAAAAATGCGCTGTGATAGGGAAAGCAAGCATCAAAAAATGTCTCATGTTGCTGGCCGACTCACTCCATCCAGGGTAGAAATGGTTCCTGCCAGGATATGAGCTTGGAGGTGGGAGGCAGGCTCCTGAAGCCAACTCCACAACCTCCTGCCTCCCGGGGCCACTGGTGAGCAGGTCTAAAACCTTAGACAAGAAGGGCTACGTGTCCTAAAATCCACATCTCTTCCAGATGAACACTTATTCTCCCCATCTTGTTTTATTTCATTTTACATTTTCTTTTATTGCCAATCCTTGTTTCCTACCCCCAACCCCACAGGCAACGCTTCCAATGCACATCTTATTTGTACATATATTTGCAGTCATATTGGTTTTGTGTGCATGTAGTTTTAGTCTCCGTGAACAGGACTATCACATCAGTTTCTTTCTTTCTTTTTTTTTTTTTTTTTTGAGATGGACTCTAGCTCTGTTACCATGCTGGAGTGCAGTGGCACAATCTTGGCTGACTGCAACCTCAGCCTCCCAGATTCAAATGATTCTCCTGACTCAGCTTCCCCAGTAGCTGGGACTACAGGTGCACACCACCAAGCCCAGCTAATTTTTGTATTTTTAGTAGGGACGGGGTTTCACCATGTTGGCCAGAATGGTCTCAACCTCTTGACCTTGTGATCTGCCCGCCTCGGCCTCCCAAAGTGCTGGGATTACAGCAGTTTCTTAATTCTTCCACTCAGCTATTTCTCAGGTCTGTGTTCTATGAACCTGCTCTGTACTTATCCACAATGTTATCCAATACGTTGTCCCTGCACACCTCCCAGGGATGGACATTAGTCCCCACCCCATCCATCACACCAGTAAGCATCCTTACATGTGTCTCCTAAGGACCCGGGTGAGAATTGTGTTGGGAACACACCCCCCGAAGCAGAGTTTCTGGGCTGTGGGGCAGGAACACACCTTATTGGGTAAGTAGTCCCAGGTGGCTCTCCAGGACGCCACACCAGCTGTGCAGAGGCTGCCGCATCTCCATCCACCACCTTTCCAGTTTGTCGGTATCTCATGGGTGCAGAGTGATGTCTAATTGTTGCTTTAGCGTGTGTTTTTCTGATGACTAACTCTGAATATCTCTTCGGTGGCTTGGTAGAGTTTTGGGTCTGCCTCTACACACTGCTTTCCATTCCCTTTGCCCATTTTTTTTCTGCTGGGGTTGTCTTTTCACTGGTGATTTATAGGAGCTCCTTGTGCATTCTTGACATTTAATCCTTTGTTTGAAATACCTTCCCCCAGCTCCCACACCTACATGTAGGCCTTTTGCCAACCACTAAAGCAAATTAAGCATAATAAGAAATGAAGAGGCCGGGCGCGGTGGCTCACGCCTGTAATCCCAGCACTTTGGGAGGCCGAGGCGGGCGGATCACGAGGTCAGGAGATTGAGACCACGATGAAACCCCGTCTCTACTAAAAAATACAAAAAATCAGCCGGGCGCGGTTGTGGGCGCCTGTAGTCCCAGCTACTCAGGAGGCTGAGGCAGGAGAATGGTGTGAACCTGGGAGGCAGAGCTTGCAGTGAGCCAAGATCACGCCACTGCACTCCAGCCTCGGTGACAGAGCAAGACTCTGTCTCAAAAAAAAAAAAAAAAAAGAAATGAAGAAAAGGGGGGCAAAGGAAGTAAAGTAAAATGGGAAGTCAACTGTTGAGTTTTAAACTAATACACTAAAGTGGAAGATGAAAATCACAGAAAAGGCCAGACATAGTGGCTCACACCTGTAATCCCAGCTCTTTGGGTGGCCGAGGTGGGTGGATCACTAGAGCTCAGGAGTTCGAGACCAACCTGCGCAACACCAAGAAACCCCGTCTTTACAAAAATACAAAAATCAGCCAGGCATGGTGGCGCACGCCTGTGGTCCCAGCTACCAGGGAAGCTGAGGTGGGAGGATCACTTGAGCCCAGGAGGCCGAGGCGGCAGTGAGCCCATATTGCACCACTGCACTCCAGCCTGGGTGACAGAGCTAGACTCTGTATCAAAACAAAACAAAAAGAAACAAAAGAAGATCGCAGAAGAAAATATTCATAGAACCACAACGACGAAACTAAGTAAGATTTTTTGTACCTAAATGTCCAAACTATAAGTTAAACAAGCAGAGCATTAAAAAAGACCAAGATGTTAACATAAATGTCGAGGAAAAAATACTTTTGAAGAACATTAAAAATCAACACAACTGCATTCTTTTTAAAACTTCACGGCAAAAAGGAAAATAATGCAGAGGTCAGAGAGGTGGAGGTTAAAGGGGCGAGGCACACCCATGAGGAAAAACAAAGAACAGCAAAGAAAAAACACAGGGACAGCAGACACCAGGCAAACTGAAGACCGCACCTGAAAACAGAACAAGCCTAAACTGCAGGGAAGAAAAGTAACCAAGAGAAAGAGGCTAAAATAAACAGCCTGAGGGTGAGCTGGTAAGGCCTTATCAGCCAGCTCCTGCTCTCCTGGGGTCTGAGGCGATGCAGAGGCTCATGGCAGTGGTGGGGACGCAGGAAGGATCTCAGGTGACCTTTGGGTCCTATATGGGTCCGCCCATCAGGCTGAGGCCAGCAAAGAGCCCAACTAGGACATTCGTACTTGGAGCCACTGATGAGGCCATGGTCAAGAAGCCATGGGCTGGGTGTTCACCTGGCTACGGAGATCCTGGGGTATTAAATCCTGTACCTGCGCCACTTCTCCCTTGTGAACCGCCCAGCCTCCCTAGCCTGCTCATTGCCTTCAGGAGAGCCCACAAGTGGGAGTGGTGGCCACGTGTGCCAGAGGGCCTGGGGGAACGCTGCGCTGGGAATCTCTTTGGCCACACTTAAGCAGGCAAGGAGACACCCTGTTCCAGCAAGTCCAATGCCACCCAAGAGTACAAAAGGGAACATCGCCAGGATTCACCAGAGATGTCATCCTTGCTTGCTGGAGGGAGCAATGACTGTGAGGGCCCAGGGATAAGCCCTCTCCAGACCGCCTGCCACGCAAACTCCACCTGCTCATCCACAGTAGCCAGCTGTTGGTGCAATTATTTGATTGGCTATTTCCAGTTCCAATGACTCAGAAAAAAAGAAGAAGAAGAAAAAAAACAGATTTAACTGACAAGAAATCCAGAGTTCCATCATCCTATTTCATCACAAATTAGAAGGCTGAGGAGAAAATCCAGATGAATCATTGCAGAGCGGAAAGTATGTGATCTTATCTTGAGGTGAAGAAGGGATATGGGGCTGAGACCTGCCAACTCGAACTCTTCCAGGGGATAGAAATGTCCCCCAGCACTGCCAAAGTTCACTTGAAACCCAGGTGGGTGCTTGGCAGTTCAGATCCACTTCCCAGAACGATGATCTTGGTGCTGATGCTGCCAGATGCCCTGCCTGGCCCACTCAGCCACAACCCAGTAGTTCCCAGACTTGAGGATTACATCAGTTTTTGTTTCATCGTTTTGAATTGGTTTTTAATTGGGTGACAGATGAACAACTGTTGATTCCAAAGAAAACATTAAAAAATAAAACCACCATCTACTATCACCATCATTTCCTAAAAGCATCTTAGCACCAAGAAGACTAAAGGATGGCCGGGTACGCTGGCTCACGCCTGTAATCCCAGCACTTTGGGAGGCCAAGGCGGGCGGATCACTTGAGGTCAGAGTTTAGACCAGCCTGGACAACACAGTGAAACCCCGTCTCCACTAAAAATACAAAAATTAGCCGGGTGTGGTGGCAGGTGCTTGTAATCCCAGCTACTCGGGAGACTGAGGCAGGAGAATCACTTGAACCCAGGAGGGGGAGGTTGCAGGGAGCCAAGATCATGTCATTGCACTCTAGACCGGGTGACAGAGCAAGACTCTGACTCAAAATAAATAAATAAATAAATAAATAAATAAAAAACACTAAAGGATGGTCTTTTATAGAGAATAAACTTAAGCTTTATAAAATGCTCATTACTACAGATTACTCATTTTTGCAGGACTCAGGAAAATTCATAGTGGGCTGACATTGATGCCTGCTGCCACAACCTGCCTGGGGTCGAATCCCAAGCCCGCAGATCTGTGTTCTGGGGAAACACATGAGGGGGACTGGGCTGGGGTCTAAGCACACTTGTGAAGAAACAATTTATCAGCTTTCACTCAGACCTGACGCTCTGATCTCCCCGGCGGGGGCTACCTGTCCACTGGGCTGCATGTCTTCACATCTTCAACTCCTGTCCCCAGGATTCCCAAGCCCACCACTTCATCAGAACCACCCAAGATGGGGCTTTTATAACTTACAGCTTCCCCGGCCTCACTGCCAGACATCCAGGCTTGTGGCTCCAGGATGGAGTCTCATGGTTTTCCAGATTTAGGCCCCTTGGCCTGAGCTTCTCTCCCCCAGCCACCCAACCCTCTGGTCAGCAGCAGACGTCCTTGCTCAGACCAGATGTGTCAGCCACACGCTGTCAGCGCCGGGCCCTGCAAAACAGAGCTGAGGGCAGGCAAGGAAACACCCTGTTCCAGCAAGTCCCTGGAAAACAGAGCTGAGGGCAGGGCTGGGGTGCTGGGGACAATCCAGGACTGAATGGCAGGGCCTGGCCCATGAAACTGGAGCAGCACTGGTAGCAGGCTGTGCTGACACCAGGACAAAACAGTGGAGATGGGAGCATGGAGCTGAGGCACTAAGCAGCTCTCCAAGTTCATGGCCCACGTGAAATGCTCAGCAGTGAGGTATAGCCAGGCAAGAACATGAGAGCGGTCTGTCCTCTCACCAGGAAAGCATCTTATCGTGGGGCAGTCTCTGTGGATACAGCCCTGGCCTTAACAACCCCTACTGGACCTCTGCCATCTCCTGCCACCCTGTCCTTCTCGCGTGCCCAGCTCCATCCTGGTCCACTCATCTGGTTATTTGTTGTCAAGCATCTCCACCTCATTCCTGTGCCATGCACATGGCCTGAGGGCTCAACATTTGCTGGCTGGACTGAGCCGTGCGCTGGCTGAACCAGGGGCTCCCCATGGCAACAATGTCCAACCCCTGGGGAAACCAGCTGTGGCAGAGAACTGGCAGGGTCTCTGCAAGCCACCAACACAGAAAGCTGCCATCTCTGGGCCTACAGGGCACCACTGCCTCCATGCTTTCCAGCGCCAGCTTCTCTCTGCCCTCTCACTTGCTCCAAAGGGAAGACACAGCAATGCTGTGGGTAATTGCACTAACAGTATCTGAAGACCTGTGTGGAGCCCAAAGGGACGAATTCTGTGGAACTACTAGTACTGTGAGGTACTAGGCCCTGCTGTCACATCTGTGGGCCAACAATGGGAATAGGGATACAGATCTGCAACAAACAAAGTCAAAAGCTCTCATCTCTCTCACCCAGGCCGGGCCCCACTCCCTGGCGAGTTGTGTGGTCCCAGCCTGGTGTTCACCACTACTGTAAAGGGGACTCCCCATGGGCCCAGGATTTCGCAGTTGCTTCGGACAGCGAGGACCTGTCCCACCCATCGCAGACTGTGATATAACACAGGACACAACAATGGGAGGTGTCCCCGGGGGAGCGCTGCCCTCTGAGAAGTGGAGGGACAGAGGGGAGGCATGTGCTCAGGATCAGGGGCCCAGGGGTAGGGGCAGCATGCAGGGACGGGCTTGCCTCTGGGTGCTCCCTCCAGACTGTCCAGGCTCCCGGTGGACTCTGGTCTCCAACCTGAGGGTGTGAACCCTGTACCTCCCCTTCCACCACCACATAAGCTTTGTAGGATCAGCCCCAGTCCTAAAGCCAAGCTTGAAAAATAATGTTTCTGACCTCTCTACAGGGAGATCCCAATTGGAAATGGCAAGAATTAGCACCTCTTTGGGACTTCTTTTAATGTCCCACAGTTTACTCTAATCAGGTCTTGAGGTGATTCAGTCACATCATCTTGCTTTAGGGGGCTTCCTGTGTCCCTGAGATCCCAAAGCTGCTGTATGCCACAGCATTAAGTTTCTTAGCTAATGTGAGGCCCTCACTCCGAACAATTCATTAGAACATCTTCACATATAGACCATGAGAACCAGCTGTGGGAGGGAATATATTTACTTTAGGTATAAAGGTTTACTATTATTAACAAGTTATCACTATTATTTACATGTTTATAAAATGGAAATAAAAATGACATACACATTTGGTGCCAAAAGTGGCACATCCAAACTAATATCAGTACAAAAATAAATTTTCAAGCTATGTGTTTTTAAAATAAAGGTCATTGAAACAGTAAGGGGGAAAAAATCTGCATCTGGCATGTGTTGAAATGCAATCATCATCACAGCAAAGCAGCCCTGGGGCAACAAAACCAGTGCCTGCTGGAAGAACCACCCCCGCGTGCTCTTGCAAGACGCCAAGCAAACAAACAAAAAAACAAATATACCAGTTATGTTCCTGAGCTACAGAAGTTTAGGGCGTCTAAACTGTTGTGAATCCCTGCTAAAGAGGAGACCCTGTGGGATCGGAGCTGAGGAACTCTCCTGAGTGCCCAGCTAGTGTGGCACCAGGACCTGGCACTGCACTGAGAAGACGCTAGGCCCACTTGTGAAACAGAAATCCTCAGCGAACACAAAACAGCGCACGAGTCCTCTCTGTCAATCACCAATCCCTTGCAAATCTCCTGGCTGCAGATAAACAGGGACAAGGGCTGAGGACAGACAGAAGCCACTGGGTTTGGGAGCCCCTGTGCCCATCAGACATGCCTCTTGGTGGTTTCGGCAGAGATCCCCGATGTTTCGTTCCTTTGTAGATACACGCTTGTTCACAAACTTGGCAGCGGACCTCATTGGTTAACACAGCCGTGGCCCCAGCAAACCATTCCTCTGTCCACCCCACATGGTATTTCAGCCTTCACTTTCCTCCTTGTTTCCCACAGAGCTGGGCCAGGACTGCGTGCCTGCTGGAAGTGGCATGCTGGGTTAGTGAGCGTGCTGAGTGAGCCAACTCCCACTCTGCCCGCTGTAGCACAGAAGGATGTCTGCCCATACACAGAGTCCTCCAGGATCCCAGCAAGGATGCAAATGCTGTGGGCAGTAGGAAGAAAGGGATAATGAACAGGCCGCAGCCCCCTTCAGAGCAACCAAACATTCTACAGGAGCTGGTGCCAGCTCACCCCACCTGGGGCCAGGGGCAGCAGCATGGAGGAGAGGACACCAGCAGTCCCTGCAGCTGCGGCTGTGGGCTCCTCTCACTGGTCCTGGACCTTGGCCCTTTTGGCTTTCAGGGACAGGTGCTGCAAGAGAAGAGAAGACACTCCAGTTGGGGTTGATTAGACAAAGAAAGCAGACTGCAACATACTCCCCTTATGAATGACCACATCAAATCTTCCATCTGGTCCACACCTTCCCAGTAAATGCTGTTCATGAAAGAGCGTGGAAGGAAAAAGCCCAAGTGGCCAATGAAGAAGCAGACCTTAAGTCAGCCGCCAGCAACCCGAGCCACAGTGGCTGAAGCTGGTTATACAGGGCTCTGCAGAAGCTGTCAAGGCAAGGTTTTCTTTTTGAGACACGGCTCTCCTTCTGCCCCAGTCTAGAGGACAGCACCGCAGCCAGACACCTGTGCTCAGGAGACTGGGCTCAGGCTGGAAGTGACCTCAAATCTCCAGGAAGTTCCTGACAACAGTCAAGAAAAAGTATCCTCTCTTTAGGAACAAGGAAGTCAATTTACCCAGTGTCTCAACACGCCAGGTACCCATGGAGTACCTGGCTCAAGGATGGAGATAAAGACACGGCCTCTGCCCACATGGAGGGTACAAGCTTGCTGGGAAGACAGAAAGGACACCTCCTAGTGACACTTTTTTTTCCCCCAGAAATGTCACTTTCTACCATTATGAATAACATGAAGCACAACATTATAATCATAGGCATCAGATAATAGGATTGGAAGATGAAGTATTTTTTACATTCTAAAGCAAAGCTGAAAGTGGCAGAAATCCTTAAATATAACTTTGAGCCAGGGTGTGTGAATATAAGCTTTTAACGAAAGACCTCCCTCCACTCATCAACTGGGATACCCCGACAGCCCATTACTAATCATCAATAACCAAGAGATCCCTGAGCCGTGCCACCTAACACATAGTGAGAGCCTCACACGAGAGCGCCCACCCCGCCTGCTCCAGGGCCGGTGTGCCCACTCCTTAGCACATCCATACGGCCTCACAACATCAAGCCGCATCGCCCCCAGAGAGAACTGCAGGCCCTGACAAAATGGAGACACAGCGCACCACCAAGTGTGACGTGAGAGACAACAGAGCAAACGGGACCCAGGTCTAAATGAGCTACGAGAACTCAGACTTTCTATCTGCTTACACCTGAGGGAGGATCACTACAGACTCTTGCAAAGGCCACGTTAAAGGAGTTTTCCCTAATAATGAAGATATCTCTGAGAATAAGGAAAAATAATTTATCTTTTTTTTTTTTTCCTTTTTGTGGAGAACGGGGTCTCGCTATATTACCCAGGCAGGTCTCAAACTCCTGGGCTCAAGTTATCCTCCTGCCTCTGCCTCCCTGAGAGCTGAGATTACAGGCATGAGCCACCGCGCCCGGCCAAGGAAAAATAATTTAAAAGCCAGAAGGCAAATCTCTGAATAGGCCACCCCGTTCTTCCCCTGTCTAGCTGTAGGTCTTGCTGAATTTCTCTGAATTCTCTCCTCTCTACACATCACCTGATATAACCCCTACAGCTAATGTTAGACATCCACGGCCTTAGCTTGGGGATGGGAGATGACGCCATTGTGCCTGTGGGGCCATTTTTGGTGCTTGTTTCTGGGAAGAATGTTGAATATAAACAAAGCTGACTCTGAACCATTTCAGGCCTCTACACAGGGTGAGAGCAACATTCCGAAAAACAGCAGTGATGGAAAGTCTCCAAAGGTGCCAGGAACAGAGCTGCAAATGATCTGTGGGCTGTGGATGGTTGCGAGTCGCTGCACTGTGTTCAACAAAGGAACATCTACCGTACATGGGCAACCCCTGCAGATCTGGAGGCTCTCTGAGAAATCAATCTGCTTTGGACAAGTTTACAGTAGAAGTGCCCTTGGACTATACAGTTAAGAAATAACACAAGTTTCTCTGTGGTTTGGGGACCATCACTATACAATGAGATTGTTGTACTAGGTGATTTCTTTTTTTTTCGACAGAGTCTCACTCTGTCGCCCAGGCTGGAGTGCAGTGGCGTGATCTCGGCTCACTGCAGCCTCCACCTCCTGGGTTCAAGTGATTCTCCTGCCTCAGCCTCCCAAGTAGCTGGGATTACAGGTACATGCCACCATGCCCGGCTAATTTTTGTATTTTTAGTAGAGACGGGGTTTCACCATGTTGGCCAGGCTGGTTTCGAACTCCTGGCCTCATGTGATCTGCCCACCTCAGCCTCCCAAAGTGCTGGGATTACAGGCGTGAGCCACTGTCCTCAGCCGCACTAGGTGATTTCGAAAGGTCTGTCACAGCCTCTCTAAAAATACTCTGATGACAGTGGAGGTGATGGGCTTAAAAAAAAAGCCATTTGGAGAGAAGAGACAGATGCAGAAATCTGGGCTTGTCATTTTCTTCAAACTTCTGAAGCTATTTGCTCTTTAATTTTGTGGGTTTGACCTAAAGAAACTGGAATTTTGAGCTGAGAAGGGAAAATGACTCAGCTTCTGGGCTAATTCTGTTTCCAAGAGTCTAAATGAATCCAAGACAATTTCAGGCTTATCCTTCTCTGGCTGTCTGCATCTTCTCACTCGAACAGGCACTTTGACCACTGCACCATTCCTCTTTCAACCACTAGTTTACCTTTCTAATCCCTTCTCTTGGACGCCTGAAGTCTGCTGCTTTCCACCTGAGAGGTTTTGAAGGAAAAGACTTTCTTTCACCAGGTTTCTTCTTATCAACCTAATTCAGCAAAGACAACACTCTGCATTTTTATCAGTCCCTGCAGGCTGATGTGCTTTCTAGCTGAAATATCTGAATTGGGATGTGTGAAGAACTATAAAGGTGTCAAATGGTTTTTGTTTGATAAGATAAAAATATTATAAAATTTTGAGAGGGCAATTTCCCTTGACTTTGCTGGAGTGGGAGAGATGGAGATTCTTCCATTTACAGGGTCACAAATTCAAATGTCTCCAAGAGTGGAGCAGGCAAGTAAGCAAGTGGGGCTGTAGCACCTGGCGATGTCACTGACGGCAGGCAGCCACCCCTAAGCCCGTGATGCCACCACGCAGGAACTCAGGCCTAGTGTTACCAGACTAACCATGTCTTTCAAGATAAACCAGAAATTCATGTTTAATATGAAATCTCCCAATTTTTAAATGTGGCAATCAATTCAAATAACGCTTTGAAAACACTGTGTAGTCCAATTCTGGCCCTCATGGAGAAAAAGGTTTCAGACTTTCCCTTCTGCTGTAAACAACAGTAAACTTGGGCAAAATATGTAAAGCAAGTATTTTCAGGCAACAAACAGCCCAGGGCTGTAACTCTTTTTAAAAAGGAGCTGGGCGTGGTGGCTCACACCTGTAATCCCAGCACCTTGGGTGACCCAGGCGGGCGGATCACCTGAGGTCAGGAGTTCAAGACCAGCCTGGCCAATATGGCGAAACCCTGTCTATACTAAAAATACAAAAATTAGCCAGGCATGGTGGCGCACACTTGTAATCCCAGCTATTAGGGAGGTTGAGGTGGGAGAATCACTTGAACCCAGGAAGCAGAGGTTGCAGTGAGCTGAGACTGTGTCACTGCATTCCAGCCAGGATGACAGAGCAAGACTCTGTCTCAAAAATAAATAGATAAAAATAAAAAAGGAACTGGTGGGCATGGTGGCTCACACCTGTAATCCCAGCAATTTGGGAGACCAAGGCAGGAGGACCACTTGAGCCCAGGCATTCCAGACTAGCCTGGGCAACATAGTGAAACCCCATCCCTGAAAAAAATTTTTTAATTAGCTCAGGCCAGGCCTGCTGGCTCATACCTGTAACCCCAGCACTTTGGGAGGCTCAGGTGGGTGGATCACTTGAGGCCAGGAGTTTGAAACCAGCCTGGCCAACATGGTGAAACCATGTCTCTACTAAAAATACAAAAAAAAAAAAAAAAAAAGAAAGAAAGAAAGAAATGAGCCAGGCGTGGTGGCACACACCTGTAATCCCAGCTACACGGGGGCTAAGGCAGGAGAATCACTTGAATCCAGGAAACGGAGGTTGCAGTAAGCCATGATCGCGCCATTGCACTCCAGCCTGGGCGACAGAGTGAGACTCTGTCTCAAAAAAATATAAAAATAAAAGAGAAATAGTTTGGAAGAACAAAAGGAGAAAAAGCGATACCTTTTTTTTTTTCTTATGAGGTTAGGGGGATTTATTTTTAATTGCACTTCACTATGAATTAAACGCTAGAGTGCTTTCTCAGAATGTTTTGGGGATATGGTAATAGCCTTTCCACCCTATGCACCACTAGGAGGAACACACATAGGGCATTAAATTGGAGAAAAAGAGTACATTTAAAAACATGGAGAGGCTGCTAACAGGTGGCTGGGACACAGGCTCTGTTCATTCCTACCGTTCCTTGTTGATAAAAGTGTGGAGCCAGCTCCAACAGCCAGGCCGATTCAATGGCAGTCACATCTCTCATGTAATACTTGGAGGTCTGTATAACTTCGTTATAGATAACCCTGAAATGAGAAAGAAACATGAGCTAATTTCCCCCTCTTGTGATGACAGTCAGGAACCACCCTCTTTTGATGACAGTCAGGATCCACAGTTAGACATGCTATTTCCTTTAACAGTTTCTACTCTGTGTGCCAGACACTGTGCTAAACACATGCATTTATGTTGCTCACCAAAGCCTCAAGACCTAAGTGCTGGGTAATGGTGTGTCCATTTTTCAGATGAGACTCTAAATCCTAAATGACTTCTGGGACATCTCAGTTATCCGCGAAGGACCTTTCTGGATCCTGCATCTGCATTTACAGAACTCTGAACTGAGCCTAATGACTTTATTAGAAAATGCAGAAATAGAGGCAAAGGCTTGCCTGATTCTGAAAGAGGCTGGGAACTGACTGTAAAGAGACACAAAGGAATTTTCTAAAATGATAAAAACATTGTATAACTTATGTGGGTCCAGGTTACATGTATACACATTTGTCAAAACTCATCTTGCATTGTAAATAAATTACAAAAAATGTTTCTGAGGCTCAGGTAATAGACAACCAAAGAGCCAAGAGCATAATATCCAGTCCCCAGATTTTAGGTGTGCATATGAGTAGATACTAGTTTCCAAAACATCCCAAGTGCTGATTCAGGGCTTCCCGCGTAACTATTAACACACCAGCCACACTGCGGTTCCCTACTCCTCAAAAACCAGTAAACGAATCTCAGCTGACGAAAGGAAAAAGGAGGACCCCCTGCAAAGCGGCCGTGATGGGGGAGCCCTTTCTTTGCCACTTGAACGGTGTGGCGCTGCTTCAGGCTGGCTCTATTTCCCCAACCTTTCTTTGCCCTTCAGAGCTCCTTAGGAATGAAGCAAGAAAAAGAAAAGCCTTTCTCTTTTAAGCAAGTCCCAAATTTAACCACCCAAAAGTCAGCAAAAAAAGGATCTAAAACTGAGGTTTTGCATCTCTCTTGATTTAAAAAAGTAATTTTTTTTTTTTTAAAGGCTGGGTCTCGCTCTGTCACCCAGGCTAGAATGTAGTGGTGCAATCATGGCTCACTGAAGCCTCAACCTCCTGGGTTCAAGCGATCCTCCTGTCTCAGTCTCCTGAGCAGCTGGTACTGCAGCCATGTGCCACCATGCCTGGCTAATTTTTTTTTTTTTGAGAGTTGACGTCTGCCTATGGTGCCCAGGCTGGGACTGAACTCCCGACCTCAAGCAATCCTCTGGCCTCAGCCTCCCAAAGTGCTGAGATTACAGATGTGGGCACTCTTGAAATTCTCCTGCACACACGATCCTGGCCACATTAGTGTGGTCACTGGGTAACATTTCTAAACCCAGAATTGACCAAGGTGCTCTCAACCTAAGAAACTTCTAGGTCTGCACTGGCTACAGGATAAATTTGATTCCTTGGTCTAGGGAAACAGAACTCAAACTTTACTGCCCAACAGAAACATCTGGAGGGCTTGTTAAAATGGAGTCCTGGGCCCTAGTCCAGTTTCTGACTGAATGGAACTTGGCATGGCCTGAGAAGCTGCATTTCATAGAAGTTTCCAGGTGATACTGATGCTGGGCTGGAGACCACACTTTGAAAGCTGCAGTTCTAGGGTACAAAGTGTTTGACCACAGACCTTCTTGCCTTCAAATCTACCGCCAGCTTCTCTCCCTCTCTTCACACATGCCCCACCCTTTTTCCCAGGGCTTCTCCATCTTCCAACTGGAGAAGGACAAATTGTTGTTGTCTGTAAAATTTCCAACCTGGGCAGGGCATGGTGGCTCATGCCTGTGATCCCAGCTCTTTGGGAGGCCAAGGCAGGTGGATCACCTGAGGTCAGGAGTTTGAGACCAGCCTGGTCAACGTGGCAAAACCCTGTCTCTACTAAAAATACAAAAATTAGTTGGGCGTGGTGGCACACACCTGTAATCCCAGCTGCTCAGGAGGCTGAGGCAGGAGAATCACTTGAACCCCGGAAGTGGAGGTTGAAGTGAGCCAAGATTACACCACTGTACTCCAGCCTGGGCAACAGAGTGCGACTGTCTCAAAAAAGCAAAATCCAATCCATGGTTGATCAGTACTTTTAATCAATACTTTTTATTGGTAAAATACAATATAAATGAATTCTAGAAAAATGAAATTGTAAACAAGAAAAATGTAAGTCCCCAATTTTTATTATTAAATTGGACAAACCTAAACTTAACTATTGAAATGCCATAAAGATGTCAAAGACAAACCTAAACTTAACCATTGAAATGCTATAAAGATGACTCTAGACTTCTGTGCTTACCTCTCTCTTCCCAGGCAGTGTTACAGAGCAGCACCATTTCATAGGCCACCCATACTAATGATTCCCCATTTTCCAAACACAAGAGGCTCCTTTATGTTCCATGGTTCTGGCCCTGCTACTTCTCTACCTGGAACGCCCTCCGGGTCCTTTCTGCCTGAACACTCTTGTTTCCAGGTTCAGATGAATGTTATCTCCTCCATGAAGCCTGCCCTGATTCTCACTGGCACATGATGTGCCAAGCCCAGCACTTCATCCACGCCACTAGGCCCTTCCCCCAAGGTAGCTGACTCTGTGTCTGTCTCTATGTCAAAACTGTGGGCTGGGGCCGGGTGCGGTTGCTCATGCCTGTAATCCCAGCACTTTGGGAGGCCGAGGTGGGTGGATCACCTGAGGTCAGGAGTTGGAGACCAGCCTGGCCAACACAGTGAAACCCCATCTCTTCTAAAAATACAAAAATTAGCCAGGTGTGATTGCACACATCTATAGTCTCAGTTACTCAGGTGGCTGAGGCAGAAGAATCACTTGAACCTGGGAGGCAGAGGTTGCAGTGAGCCAAGACAGCATCACTGCACTCCAGTCTGAGCAACAGAATGAAACTCTGTCTCAAAAAAAAAAAAAAAACTGTGAGCTGGGATCCCAATTCATCTCTGCATAGCTGTGCCTCGTGCAGGGCTAAGCATCTAGTCAGTGGGTGAAAATGAACGTTTGCTTAGTGGATGAGTGAGTAGACAAATATCACTGTTTGCTTAAGGAGATCTTTGCCACAGCAGAAATTCTTTTTTTTTTTTTTTTTTTTTTGACATGGAGTCTCGCTCTGTCACCCAGGCTACAGTGCAGTGGTGTGATCTTGGCTCACTGCAACCTCTGCCTCCCAGGTTCAAGCGATTCTCCTGCCTCAGCCTCCCGAGCAGCTGGGATTACAGGCGTGCCCATCACGACCGGCTAATTTTTGTATTTGTAGTAGAGATGACGTTTCACCATGTTGGCCAGGCTAGTCTTGAACTCCTGACCTCAGGTGATCTGCCTGCATTGGCCTCCCAAAGTGCTGGGATTACAGGCATGAGCCACCACGACCGGCCCAGAGCAGAAATTCTAGAGGCAATGTCAAGAAACACGTATAGGAGAAAACCAAGAACATGGCCCTGCTCAAAGCAGGCACAGGCTAAACAGCAGGACATGCTTACCAGCGAGGCGGTTTCTCTGCATAGAGGACTGACGCAGGGTGTATGTGCAGCTCATGGTCATCACGGATGGTCCTTGGAACATAGAAGAATTTTTGTCTGAAGCACATTTTAAATACTTATAGCAAGACTTTCCCACAGATATTTTTAATACTACCAAAAAAAGCATGCAGACTGAACTTGTCACAAGCAAAACAATTATCTCCATCTTCTCTTATAACCTTTCTCAATCCCTCCCCGGCTGCCACCCCAGAAGTCAACAATAAACCATGTGGAAAAGAGAAGAGGAGAAAAGCAACATCTGGACACTCAGAGAAAACATTTGGGAATAAAATGCTCTGCCTATGTTTATGTGTATCTTCTGCAGGTGCTCTTTCAAAACAATTTCCTTTGGAATGGAAATAACACATGTGATTTCTTCTAAAATCTAAAAAGCAAAGTTAAATACTAAAGATAATGACTATAGGGGGACGTAATGATAATGAAAAAAGAAAGCTCACAGCCAGGCGCGGTGGCTCATTACTACAATCCCAGCACTTTGGGAGGCCAAGGTGGGCAGATCACCTGAGGTCGGGAGTTCAAGACCAGCCTGGCCAACATGGAGAAACCCTGTCTCTACTAAAAATACAAAATTAGCTGGGTGTGGTGGCACATGCCTGTAATCCCAGCTACTCGGGAGGCTGAGGCAGGAGAATCACTTGAATCTGGGAGGCAAAGGTTGCGATGAGCCGAGATCACCCCATTGCACTCCAGCCTAGGCAATAAGAGCAAAACTCTGTCTCAAAAAAAAAAAGAAAGCTCAATACTGGACTATTAATTTCTCTGAAATAGTACTTCCAATTCCATCTCAGAAGAATGATCTGTTTCTTGGGGGAAGCGCTTCAAGTGCTGGAGAGCGCCTCGTTGGTGCTGTAATAAAGCCAGTGTCCTGGGGTCCTGGGCTGTCCTACCAGGTGGTGGTGAGCTGATCAATACTAAATGTTGTCTCAAAGGAATGACTAGCCTGGAACCTCTTAGGCAGCCCACACTGTTGCTGAGGACACTGATAAAAGAATTTTCTAAACACAGTCGAAATTGCTAACTCTCCAGGAGAGTGGGAGCAATCAAGATGACAAGCTGGCAGCACTCCTTGGGGAAGATCTCAGGCCACTGCGGGGATCACCTCCACATGCACGAGTTGCCTCAAATACAGACAACTCAGAGTGGGGAGGTGAGCTCATACAATGGGCAACTGAATCATGATATTGACAGGCTACAACACGCCTGGAGTAACAAAGAGAACAGACTAGAGATCAACATAAAGTGCTATCCTGCAGTTCAAACAGTCGGCTACTAGGATACTAAATGGAGCAGATCCAGCTGCCAAAATTAAAAAAGGCTCAGTCCAATTCTGGACTCATTAACAGGAGCCCAGGACAAGGAATCTCTTGGCTGACCTCAAGATAACAGGGCAGTAATATTTTCTGAGGGAAAAAAAATTAATGACAAAATAACACATAGGAAGAAGAGCTGGGGAGAAATTCTTTGGAGTGTGCTCTTATTAAAGAACAGAAAATGGTAATAGCTATACTTTAAACAGGCTACAGTGAGGTTATGAAACTAAAATGAGCCAAAAGACAGACTAAAAGTGACAATTCAAAGCACTGGAATGATTAGTCTGGAGAAAGGAAAGCGAAGCTATGCTGAGTTTTCACTGCATTTGAATATACTAAAGACCATTAGGAAGGCATCAACAATCACTGGTTTTCTGTGCCCAGAAAACGGAACTGGAAGAATCAGGTTATGTAGCAGGAGGCACACCGAGCACATGAGAAACATTTGGCTACCTCCAAAGACACCAGACGTGGCCACACTGTACCAGGGTGGGTGGGGACTTCAGTCCTGCAGATCTCTCAAGACATAATAAACTAGCCAACTGTAAAAGTAACTTATCTGGGAAAGATTACTTTTAATGGTTTCTTCAGGTCATGTTAGTCTATCATTAGAATTGAATTATTACCAGCCTCAAGATGTAAAATTGTCATCCTTCTAAAACACACAACATATAGATGAGCTGAATGTGTGAGAATCATTTTTAGAAAGTCAAGATATTTTGCTTAAAGCTATGTCACTAACCTCAACTCAGTTTTGGAAGGAGACATGGTAGAAATTAAAAATAATTATGTAATTACTATCTCTGCACAGCTTTCTGTGGGGTCTGGGTCATTTGTAAGACTGTTCCTTTAACAAATGACTTCACCAAGTATCATGTTACCTATAAGCTCCAGTAGAATGAAACCTCGCTGCATTGGCGAAGAAGCCGGAGACAATGCACCTCAGAACCGGATCCGGATCACCTACACAGGCAGCCAACAGACAGGCGGGTGAGATCCTTGCCTGCCCTATGCTCCGTGTGCTCTAAGGCACAGGATCCACTCCCAGCACCACCCCAGGCTGCTTCAAGCCACCTCAAAACCCTCTCCTGAACTGGCTCCAGCCCTGCCCTTCCAGCACTGTCTAAGGAGGTCCCACTCCCCACAACCACTGCTGAGAACTATGCTGGTCTGCTCCTTGAACCTGGAACCCCTCCAACCTCCCCTAAGCCACACATGGCTGGACCACGGCTGGGCACTAGAACCTAAGAGTGCTGCTCTGCAGGCTGGTCAGTGACCTCAGGACTCCTTTGTAAGAGAGTGTGATATGGCAATGACGCTCTCTCTATAAAACACAAACTGGAAATACTATACAACGTGACTTCTGTGGTTGTGAGCTAGTGTTTGAAAATTGAAGTAATTCTTCAAATTTTTCAAATGTTCCATTTTAACTGTTGTTTCTATCGCTACAGCTAACATCTTCCATGAATAAAGCTTCCCCACTATTAGATGATGTCCATGAGATACATTCCAAATTGTTGTGCAAAAGGCTAATGTTATTTTTTGGTTAATGGCATACCATATCTCATCAATTTTAAGACTGCCTCTTTTTCTAACTTTAATTCACTGAAATTAGGATAGCATTTTACAATTATAACTGGCAGCATTTTTTTCCCTTGGTGATACATAAAATGTTTCTTACACATGATGGTATCTTAGATCCAATGGAATACAGCATGTTGGTAAGTAAGTTCCCTAATGGTGGTACTATCTCCAAAGCCATCAACAATATATAAAAATGGCAGTTCCACTGCATTCTTACTAGCAATGTTTTGGCAAAAAGGGTTACCTTCTTTTATGTTATATTTATTTGATTACTATTGGCATATTTCTTCTTTTGTGAATTTTTTGTTCTAATCCTTAGCCCATTTATCAACCTGAAAACTGTTTTTTCTTAAATATATTAAATAAAATAATTCTATAATACAGTTTTTTAATTTTCATCTCATGACTGCTGAAAGTATCTTTCACTAATTGCTTTCTATTTTTTAACACTTAGATGTTTTAAATTTGCATGTAATTTATTTAGTCTCCATGATTTTCTGTATTGTTCCTAAGCACTGAGCTGATAAATCTCAAATCTATATGTATAACTATGATCTAACCTGATGCCCAGTCTCTTCTCTCCCATTGTCCATAAGAAATTTCCATGTAAAATATGCACTCTACTCGGGTGATACCACTTCCAAAGGGGTGAAAACTGGTTCTTGGAGGCAGGGGAAGGGAAGTATCTTAGATACTACAATGGCCTGTGGCCCTCCAAAGCTCAATCTTACCCTACAAAATCTTATTCCTTACTATTTAAGTATTTAATTTCTCAGGCTGGGTAGAATTTAAATTTAACTTTTCTCCTGGGCAGGGGTCTGATAATGAAACACAGGTGAAGAACACCAATTGCTAAAGTAAAGTAAGGCTGTCATCTACCTGCTGGGTGACAGGCATTTGACCAGCTGTCTCCAACTGCACGCTCCTTGTAAGCTTCCTGTGTCTATCAATGACTCCAACATGGCTCAATGGCCCAGGTTTCAACTCTTCCCTCCTTTGTGAGCATATTCACCCCTCAAATATTCTCTGAGCATCTAATACACTCCTCAGTCCAAGCACTTGTCTCCAGTCCTCCATCCCTGGAGTGCGCTTTGCCACCATTTTCTAATTCAACCAGACCCCAAAGAGTGACCGGACTCCCACCACACCTCAAGGAAACTGCAAGACTTCCCAAGCCAGCCCCCTCTGGATTCCTTCTTCCTGGCATTCCTTCCACATTTGCCAGCACACCTTCTATGATTACTAAAGTATGTACTACTTTAACTTCTAAGAGGACTGATAATCTTAGTACTTTGTCTATTCGTATGAATCTCTCCCTTCATTGCACTGTCCCCTTAGAGTAAAAGCCAAGACTCAGTCATTGTTTAATCACTTACTCTTAGTATAAAGACAAAATAAGACTGAAATGGAACCACCTGGGCTCAAGTTCTGACTCCACCATACCCTCACTGTGTAACTTCAGCAAGTTATATTTTACCTCTTAGCCATGCTTTTCTCACCTATAAGATGGGGAAAAGAGCACACATTTCACAGCGTGTTGTGAGCATTAAATTAACAAACACATGGAACACTCAGAGTACTGCCTGGCCACTTATAAGCACTCAGGAAATGTTACCAAGTACTAATGGTGCTGAGGATATAGCTGAGTACCTGAGGATATAGCTGAGTACACACAGTAGGCTTTCAAGCTGACTGCTGAGGCGGGTGTGTCACTTCCTTAAAAGCGCAGACTTCTGAGCCACATACAGGTCTGGCTCTCCTCCTTACCAGCTGCATTGTCCTGAATTTAATCTAACTTCTCCCTAGGATCTTATGACTAGTTGTAAAATGAGGATAATACTGCTGACACCTCACAGAGTGGGAGATTGAGCAACATTTGGAGAACCCCTGCCACAGTGTAACCTATCGTGTCCCTGATTAACAGTAGTCACTGTCACTGCTAGAGGCCATGTCTTACATAGTACTAAGACTATGTCTTACATAGTACTTTTCTGTCTTACCCTTAGTGACTGCATAGGCTAAACACCCAGCACTTGCTCTAATAATGCTTGTCGTTGAAAATAAAATTTAATTTTTATGTAATAGCTACTAATATCATCAACCAAAAAGTAATTTTTCTTGCAAAGCCTACATGGGAAAATCAATGACATCATGTGCACTGATGTGACTGTTAATGATTCTTAAGTATTGTCATGGGCTATGAAATTCCCTTAGCAAGAACGCCCATCAGAAAGAAAAATGGACCTCCTTGGAAAAAATATGTAACTTGACCTTTAGATTTTCATAGACGCAGGCAACTAAAAATATAAAACCCAGCGTTGTTACAGGCACGTCACGCTGCCTCACACCAGCCCAGCATGAAAACTTTAGGAAGACAACTCAACAGAATGAAGCAAGGGAAGTCACCAGCTGGGGCAGTTTCTTCTCACCTTCACTAGACTTCTTGGGCACTTGAAACTTGACAAGAAGCTTTTTCAATTGTTCTCTTACAGTCGCAGCTCTGACAAGACCCTTGTAATTCAGGAAATGTTCCTGACACCATTGAGAGTTCTTATTGTGCTAAAGAACAACCCAGAAAGAGGGAGTTAGAAAACAAACGTGTTCTTGACTAAGTCTATGTTGTAAAGATCATTCTTCTCTCTTCCCCCATGTGCTGTTCAATGGCATGAGATCTAAAGATTGGAACTGGCCCTTTTTTGCCCCATCTCTCAAAACAGATGTTAACAACCTTGCACACATCTGACTGCTCTGCAACCTAACTCTTTGCACTAAAGGGCAAATGAGAACTTAATGACACGTAGAGATGGTTTCGATCTTAAATACCCTCATTAGATGTAAACTATCAGAAAGAACCACTTCTCCATGGGGTTCTTTGTAAATCAATTTTTCTTCTCTGGCATGCTTGAATTTATCACTTTATTATACTAGAGGCCAACAATATGACACTTGCAAATGTAGAAATAATTTACAAATTTTTCTATCAATAGTATTCAATTTTTTCTGCATTCATAAGTATGATCATTATGTCTTAGAGTAAATTATTGCTGTGGAAATGTACCTCTGAAATTATATTGTAAGTTAAAGTGCTTTTAAAAAGAAAATGTAATTAAAGATATTCCAAGAAGGCAACCATAGAATAATACAATGTAGACCTATACCCACTTTCTACTGGTAGAGAAAGCTTCAGATTGCAGATGATACATTGTGCCTGTACAAATGAATTTTAACTGATTTAAGCCATAAGTCTCAATAAGAGGTGAATTTCTTTTTTCTGAAAACATTTCACCAACTGAATCATCTCCTCAAATCACTGGTAAACAAAAATTTAGTATTTCTTCACTTCTAAAAGAGTATTTAAGAAATGAATATTAAAAATCTGAAATACTATACCCTTTCTTTTATGTAAGGTTTCTTTTTTCATCATTTTCATCACCTTTATTAACAATTTTTATGAGAACTGTAAGCTGTATTATTTGCTTAGTTTTAAAGAATATTAACAATAAAAAATTAACATCACTTATAGCTAAATATAGGTGGGATATGTGAATATGCACAGATCTCAACTAAATGTCTTCTCATGGCATCTGGCATAACTTTGAAGAGTCAACCCAGGACTACAAGTTGCTCTCAGAAAATGTAACAGAACTTCCTATTCAAATGTTGCCTTTCTGTCTACTACGCGGTGGATATGAGATGACGTGAGGCTGGGCCACTGGCCTGCCACTAGTGTACCGTATCTCCAAGCAAGGGAAAGCAGTGAATGATTCCCGTGTTCTTCTCAGCAATACAGCATCACAAACTCAGGCAGAAAGCCCGACCCACCAGTTAGAAGTACTGGCAATAAATCTAAAAGGAAAATCAAGTGCTCTCTTGGCCATTCCTTTACAAACTGAACTTCTGGGATCCTCCTTCCTAGATCACCTCCAGAAGGTGGTGTGTTGAGGTGGCACTTCGAGCAGTTGTGCTTACTTTGATAAATGCTTCATATACATTGAGCATAGTGAGGTGGTCGCCCTCCTCCACAGCAAATTTACGGTGCACTCGAATCTGGAAAGAATAAAGCAACATTCAGAATTTGACCCTTGGCTGGGTGTGGTGGCTCATGCCTGTAATCCCAGCATTTGGGGAGGCTAAGGTGGGAGGATTGCTTGAGCCCAGGAGTTTGAGATCAGCCTGGGCAATATAGGTAAACCCCATGACTACAAAAACTAAAAAAAAAAACAAAATTAGCAGGGCATGGTGGTGTGTGACTCCAAGTCCCAGCTACTAGGCTGAGGTGGGAGGATCACTTGAGCCCAGGAGCCATGTTTGCACCACTGCACTCCACCCAAAGGAAACAGAGCAAGACCCTGTCTCAAAAGAGAAAGAAAGAAATTGACTCCTGTAAGCCTTTTGCACTGGGAAATAATATTGCACGGTGAATAGTGTGTGGGTTATGGATTCAGAAAGAACTGGTTTGCAGCATTCTAGCTCTGCCATATCCTGAAAGAACGCAGCTTGGTTACTTAACCTTTCTCAGCCTTGACTTCCTTATCTGTAAAATCAGGAAACTAAATCTATCAAGATTGCTGTGGATTAAGATAATTTGCTATAAAGTATCTGGCAAAGAAATTTGATAAAATGTTAGTGTTCTCATCCCTCTCCTCCTCCAGGTTAATTAAAAACAAAACTAAACAAAAACAGACATAAGCATCTGGGCACAGAGGCAGAAAAACTTTGTAATCTATAGTTATACAACTGACAAGGAGGATTCCAACAACCCCTAGGAAAGTCTCTCTCCTCCTCATTACACATACAAATTCAGTCCCTCCATGCATAAGGCTCCTGATTCTCTGACTCTCAAACAGGAGCTGACTTTGAACTCATCTTTGACCTAACTCTATCAGCACACCTTACGTCTGAGTATCTAACTCTTCAGTATCAAAACTTCTCCTTCCACCTTTCCAGTGTTCACTCAATTAGTCATTGCTGATGCCTGCGCCTTAGGTGGGGATTGGATCTCTCTAGCTTATAATGATCCACCTGCAATATCACCATGCTGCCGTGTGGTACCCAGAATCAGCCTGCTATACCCTGGCACCTGACTTCTTATGTCACTAATGTGCCCACCGAGGTTTCTAGCAGACCAGTCTGAATGACAATTTCCCTGACAGAAACTAGAAGTTGGTATTTCCATGGTTAAGGTGTGGGGCTCTGGACTATGAATCCAGAGCCAACAATTCTGGCTGTGCAACTGTAAATGAGTTATCTAACCTCTCTGTGCCTCCATCTTTAAAACATGATAATAGGCTGGGCACAGTGGCTCACACCTGTAATACCAACACTTTGGGAGGTCAAGGCGGGCAGATCACCTGAGGTCAGGAGTTTGAGACCAGCCTGGCCAATATGGTGAAACCCCGTTTCTACTAAAAATACAAAAATTAGCCAGGCGTGGTGGAGCACACCTGTAATCCCAGCTACATGGGAGGCAGGAGAATTGCTTGAACCCAGGAGGCAAAGTGCAGTTGCAGTGAGCTGAGATCATGCCACTACACTCCAGCCTGAGCGACAGAGTGAGACTCCCTCTCAATAAATAAATAAATAAAATATGATAATAAGATCTACTTCCCAGGTTTACGATGAAGATAAAGTGGAATGACGCCTGCAAAACGCCTGATACAACATCAAGCACACAATAAACACTCAAAACATGAGCAGATCACATTTGTACAGCTCTGTCTTCAGCAGTTCCTGGGTACAGTTTTGACAAGGAAAGCTCAAAGCGAAAGAGACTGGTACAGACAGCCTGGGGACAGAGCTGACTTACTGCCTGGGACTTCTGGTTTGGGGGGACCACAAAGATATTCTGGATCTGCATCATGGCAGCGATGCTTAGAATTTCCTGAGAACAGCCGAAGTTTCCTGTAAAACAAAAAGCATGTTTGGTTTCAACCATATAATGTGTCAACAAGAAGTGAAAGACATTTTATGATACTTTCCTTGCACCACACTGAAGACTAAGAACATATTTTTTTCTATAGCTTAATTTTTTAAAGTTTATAGTATATAAGCCTGTGCAACATGGCAAAACCCCATCTCCACAAAAAATTAAACAATTAGCCAGGCATGGTGGTATGTGCCTGTGGCCCAGCTACTCAGGAGGACTGCTTAAAGCCGGGAGGTCAAGGCTGCAGTGAGTCAAGTTCACGCCACTGCACTCCAGCCAGGGTGACAGAGCGAGACCCTCTCTCAGAAAAATAAAAACAAAAAAATAAAGTTTACAGTATATAAATATTTCACTCAGCCAAATGTGAAGTCCCATATGTAGCCCAGATGAACAGTAGCCTTGAAGGACTCCAAAAAAGAAGGTGTTACTGCCCTCTGCAGCTGAAATATGAGGGACTCTGACTGTAAGCCAAGCTCAAGACTGGCCCCATCACTAAGGGCAGGTCAGCTCCACACCTGCTCCCTACCCTCCTGTGGGAACATCTGGAATCCTGGCAGGAAGTCCGAGAGGGGAAGGGGACAGGGAATGAGAGGCTTGTGCCCCTACTGCTGTTTCTCTGCTCCTGACCACTTCTATGAAGTGGTTTCCTTCTCAAAAGGGTTCATCTCAGCTGGGAAGCCCAAGGCACAACTAGACCAGCAAAGCATGCTGCGGGGCTGCTGGAGCACCTGGAAACAGAGTCGGCAGCAATCACCACTCCAGGGCACAAGGCAAAGCACACTGCACTGCCCGTGTCCCATCTCCCCACTGACTCCCACCTCATGAATGATGCACTTCCCAGTCCACGCTTAGAATCCTGTTTCTCGGCCAGGTGCGGTAGCTCACACCTGTAATCCCAGCACTTTGGGAGGCCAAGGCGGGCAGGTCACCTGAGGTCAGGAGTTTAAGACCAGCCTGGCCAACATGGTGAAACCCCATCTCTACTAAAAATACAAAATTAGCTGGGCATGGTGGCACACGCCTGTAATCCCAGCTACTCAGGAGGCTGAGGCACGAGAATCGCTTGAACTGAACCCGGGAGGCAGAGGTTGCAATGAGCTGAGACTGTGCCACTGCCCTCCAGCGTGGGCAACAGAGTGAGATACTATCTCAAAAAAAAAAAAAAAAAAAAAATCCTGTTTCTAAACGGAAGCCTGAGGACAAGTGGTTGTTTCAAAACATAATTAGTTAGCTTTCCCCATACTGGGTCTGAATCTTCATAAATTGCCAGTTGATATAAAAGTTAGACAAAAGCAAGAAAAAATTAAACTATCTTTCCCAGGGGTAAAAAAACAAATTATACTTTCTAGATGATTTTGATTTCTAATTATGAGAAGACTTCCAGATCTTTTATCCTAGAACTCATGTCCTCACGAAAATCTGAAGAAGTCAAAGAAATTGGAACCCTCGTGTACTGCTGACAGAAATGCAAAATGGTACACCCCTTAATGGAAAATCATATGGCACTACCTCAAAAAACTAAAAATGGACTTATATGCTCTAACAATCGCACTACTAGGTATATATCCAAAGGAACTGAAACTGATATTTCAAGGAGATAACTGCATTCCCATATTCATTTCAGCATTATTTACAAAAGCCAAAATTTGGAAGCAATCCAAGTGTCCATTCATTGGATGAATGAATAAAGAAAATGTGGTATATATAAATATGTACACACACAATGAAATAACATGCAGCCTTAAAAAAAGAAGAAAACAATGTCATTCACAACAGCATAAATGGAACTGGAGGACATTATGCCAAGTGAAATAAGGCAGGCACAGAAAGACAAACACTGTATGATCTCACTTATATATAGAATCTAAAAAAGTCAATCTCATAGAAACAGAGAGTGGAAAGGTGATCACCAGAGGCTGGGAGATCCCCTAACTGAAACTAACAAAGTTTCAGTTAGACTGGAGGAATAGGTTTTGCACTGCATGGTGACCACAGTTAATAATAATGTATTGTATATTTCAAAATTGCTAAAAGAATAGAATTTTAACATTCTTAGCACAAATTCTTAGCACAAAAAAATGATAAGTTGGTGAGTTGGTGAATATGTTAATTTGCTTGGTTGAATCTACAATGTGTACATAGATTAAAACATCACACTGTATCTCATAAATATATACAATTATTATTTGTTAATTAAAAACAAATTTTTAAAAATTAAAGAATTATCACGATTTAGTAATTCCACTTCTGGCTATATACCCAAAAAACGTAAAAACAGGGACTCAAAAAGATATTTGTGTATCCATGTTCATAGCAGCATTATTCACAACAGCCAAAAGTTAGAAGCAACCAAAGTGTCTGTCAACAGATAAACAAAACATAGTATAGATATACAATAAAATACTATTCCTCCTTAAAAATAAAGAAAACTTTAACACATACTACGACATGGATGAACCTGGAAGACATTATGCTAACAGACACAAGAGAGTCACAAAGGACAAATACTGTGTGATTGTACTTCTGAGGGTTCTTAGAGTAGTCAAATTCATAGAGACAGAAAGTAGTGGTGGTTGCCAGGGGCTGGGCAGAGGAGAGAATAGGGAATTTGTGTTTACCAAATATGGAGTTTCAACGGAGAAGATGGAAGAAGTTCTAGAAATGGATGGTGCTGATGGTTGCACAACAATATGAATGTACTTTGTATCACAGAACTACACATTTAAAATGGTTAAAACAATAAATGTTATGTTACAGATACATATATACTTTTTTACCATATTGTACCCTCTTCCCCAGGGTGCTCAGAATTCAGGCAAACAACACCTCTGACAGTCCAAATAAAATCAATTCAAGCTATCAGGCTCTACCCACCTGATTCAAGCAGCATTTTGGCAAACATGGGATTCAAAGGAAACTCTGCAATTCTCATGCCGAGCGGTTCAGTCAGGCGACAGTCTTTGTCCAGACCTGCCATAAGAACAACAAAAGAAATCAGAAGGCAGGTACCATTGTGTTGGAAGGCACATAGTTGTTGAGAGAATAAAAGAAAATATATGCTAAAAAGAAGAAAGTATCCAAAAGGTGATTCATGCACTACCAAACTCCATGACACTAGAGTGCTATTACATTAAAAGAAAAGATCTCCACTGAACTCTTGAATACCCTGTTTTTAAACACTGATACTTTTAAAGACTTCTATTCAAGGACTTAATTATAAGGAAATGCCCTGCAGCCTTCTGCTTGTACCCTCTCCCCAAGCCACAACAGCCTCGCCTGTTCCCACTACTCCAAAGAGACCACTCTTCCCAACAACCTAACAACCGGGTAGTGCCAAACGCAAGGCATCTTCCTGACAGCCTCGGCAGCACTCAGCTCTGCTGGCCACTGCTTCTTGGAACTACCCTTCGCCAGCTTCTGGCCCCCCACTCTCCTGGTTCTCTGCCATCTCCCTTGTCCCCTCACTGTCTGGACTTTCTTCCACCTCCAGGACAGGACAGGCCACAGATGTGCCAGGATGGCATTGATGGCATCCCATGTCCTGTGCCCTTCTCATACTACATGAGTGATATGGTTTGGCTGTGTCCCCACCCAAATCTCACCTTGAATTGTAAACATGTCAAGGGCGGGGCCAGGAGGAGATAACTGAAACACAGTGGCAGTCTCCCCGTACTGTTCTCATAATAATGAATAAGTCTCGCAAGATCTGATGGTTTTATAAAGGGGAGTTCCCCTGCATAAATTCTCTTGCCTGTTGCCATGTAAGACATGCCTTTCCTCTTCCATGATTATGAGGCCTCCCCAGTCATGTGGAACTGAGTTCATTAAACCTCTTTCCTTTATTAATTACCCAGTCTTGGGTGTCTCTTTATTAGCAGCATGAGAACAACAATGAGCAACTACAAGGCCAGCAACCTGGAATCTAAACACTAACCCAGATCCCTCTGGTGCCAACACCAGCCCTGTTCATGTGACTGCCTCCTGAGCATTTTGCTGAACTGGGCTGACTCCTTCAACTCCCCAGCTGCCCTCCTTGCGCTCTAACACTTGCCAACATCCAGGTATTGGATTCTCAAGACCCCCAAGATACAGACTACTGTTTTACTACTTAAATGCTGCAAGACCTCAGAGTAAGGCAGAGTTCAGTAAGACCTCTCTTTAAAGGTGATAATTCAGCTTGAAATTAAATGAAGCTGGGGGGCTCCCTCTACCTTTTCCAGCTTATTTACGCTATTGAAGAAATAGGAAATATTCTAAATTTCATTGTTTGACCAGAGAAAAACCATCCCAAATAAAAATTCCTATGCTGTCAATATTCTCTCATCCTCACTACAGATCAGCCCAGGAAACATGCTTTCGGTTCCTATTACATGCTTGAGAAGAGGGGGTGGAAACCTTCTCCAACACACATTCACTCCAGGTTGATCTTATGTAAATCCAGCTGAAGGTCTTTTAAATCACTGGAGCTCTTTTAAATCAGTAACTGGATATTCACAGAGAAGTAAAATCAACATAATGAATGAAGATGGACCCCTACCTCACTCCACACCAAAAAAGTAACTCAAAATGGATCAGACCTAATGTAAGGGCCAAAACTATAAAACCCAGGAGAAGATCTTAATGACTACAGGTTAGGCAAGTTTCTTAGACATGACACTAATGGCACACGTAACAAAAAAAAAAAAAAAGAAAAATATAGATAAACTGAACCACACAAAAACTTAAAATTTTTGTACTGCAGACAATACTAATACGTAAAAAGTAAGTACATGTAAGTAAAAAGCCAAACCATAGAAATGGGAGAAATATTTACAAACCACATATCTGATAAGAATATGTGCCCAGAATATATAAAGAACTTCAACTCAATTTAAAAACACAATAGCACAAATAAAAATGGGCAAAGGATTTGAACAGACTTTTCTCCAAAGAAGATTTACAAATGGGCAGCAAGCACATGAAAAGGTGCTCGGCCGGGCGCGGTGGCTCAAGCCTGTAATCCCAGCACTTTGGGAGGCCGAGACGGGCGGATCACAAGGTCAGGAGATCGAGACCAGCCTGACTAATACGGTGAAACCCCGTCTCTACTAAAAAAATACAAAAAACTAGCCGGGTGAGGTGGCGGGCGCCTGTAGTCCCAGCTACTCGGGAGGCTGAGGCAGGAGAATGGCGTAGACCCGGGAGGCGGAGCTTGCAGTGAGCTGAGATGCGGCCACTGCACTCCAGCCTGGGAGACAGAGCGAGACTCTGTCTCAAAAAAAAAAAAAAAAAAAAAAAAGAAAAGGTGCTCAACATCATGACTCATCAGGGAAACGCAAATCAAAACCGAGATACCACTTCATACCCACTAGGATGGCTACAACACAAAAGACAATTACAAGCATTGGCAACAATGTGGAAAAACTGGAACTCTCATACATTGCTGGTGGGAATGTTCACCAAAACCATATTTACATGCTAATATTCGTAGCAGCATTATTTATATTAGCCAAAAAATGGAAACAACCCAAATATCCATCAACCAATGAATGGATAAAAAATATGTGGTATATCCATACAACAGAATATTATTCCGCGAGAAAAAAGGATAAGGTACGAATATATGCTACAACATGAAGGAACCTGGGAAACATCTTACTAAATGAAAGAAGCTGCTATGGTTTGGAGGTAGTTTGTCCTCACCAAAGCTCATGTTGCAATTTGATGCCCAACGTGACAGTGTTGGGAGATGGGGCCTAGTGGGAGGTGTATGGGTCATGAGGGTGATCCCTCATGAACAGGTTAATGCCCTTACCCAGGGTGAGTAATGGATTAGTTCCCACGACAGCAGGTTCTTAAAAGAGCCTGGCTTCCTCTGTTTCTCTTTCTGGCTTCCTCTCTCGCCATGTGATCTCTGCACCTGCCCACTCTCCTTTTGCTTTCCACTTTGAGTGGAAGCAGGCTGAGGCCCTCCTCAAATACAGCTGCCTAATCTTGGAGCTTTCAGCCACCTGAATCGTGAGCCAAATAAACCTCTTTAGAAATTACCCAGCCTCCGGCATTCTGTTACAGCAACAGAAGACAGACTGAGACAGAAGTCCAATCACAAAAGTCCACATATTATACAAATCTATTTATATGAAATGTCCAGAAAAGGCGCACCTGTAGAGATAAAAAGTCTCTATAGAGATGGAACCAGATAGTGGTTGCCCTGGGCTAGGGGACTAGGGGGAAAGAGAATGAGAAGTTCGGCGCTAATGGGTAAAGATTTCTTTTTTGGGTGATGAATATGTTCTACAATTAGACTGTGGTGATGGTTGCACAACCATGAAAATATGCTAAAAGCCTCTGAATTTGTACACTGTAAATGAGTGAACATACATAAACTATACTTCAATACAGCTATTTAAAAAAAGTTAATACTCAAAATAAATCTCAAAAAGCAAAATCTCCACTAAAACCTAATTCCAAATTGGAAATTATATTCATTTGTGGTACCAGTCACAGAAGAGGCAGTATTCCCCGAAGAGGTGAATTCAGACTATGATTTTCTCTACGTCAAGATAAATGCTATTAAGGTTGGTACAAAAGCAATTGTAATAACATCTTTAATCAACAAGTGAATAGAAGTTCCCCCATAACATCGTGTTTCCTTGCCTAAACAATACTAGAAGCTGATAATGTCCCCAATTCTCCACAAGTAACTCCAGGAATGAAATGAAGAGGATTTAGGGAGAGAATACTGAGCCATGATTAAGGATGTGGTCGTTAGGTGGAGAAAAAAGGTCTGGGGAGGTAAGATCTGACATCCTGGTTGGGAACTGCTGATCTCTAGACGTCTCTTAGGAGTCTGGCTCTGGTGATTCTTTTTAATAGCTTCTGACGAACCGGCATATTTTATATACTGGCTGTCACAATCAGCTTTCATCTGTCTAATTATGGTCCCAACTTTCTATTTCAATAAACTATCATTAAGGAGATTATATATATGGGGAAAACCAACCCCATTTCTGAAGATACTAAGAGCCCTAAAGTGAATACGACCTCACTTTTAATATCGCAAAAGAGAACACATAATAACAAGAGAGAACGATGAGAAAAACTGGCATACCTCCCAGAGCATACAGTAACTCCAAGGCTTGAACCATCGACTGTGCTGGAGGGGGCTGGAAAAAACATTTAAAAATCTTCCTAAATCAATTTATTTGAGCAACAAACATTAAAATGTGGCTGTTTCCTTTTCAAATCCACTCTCCCCTCTACCATGCCCCATTCTTCCCAGCCACCATGTTTCTGTTCATGCTGTTGGCACTTCTCGAAATGTCCTTCCTGTTCTTCCAGGCACCCTTGTACCGCTTGGCCTTTAAGGCTCAGCTTGATGAAACACTTCCCTTCAAAGCGCTCCCTCATCCTCCCCTCCACCAGATGTGATAGGTCCCTATCTTAAACTACCTCTTCATTTTCCTTAAACCCTCCTGAGACATTTCTAATTTTTACTTCGCAGACTCAACCTTCTACCACACTGGGGCCCCAGGACACTGCAGCACTCGGGGATGATCTATCTTTGCATCCCCCAGAGACCTACTCCAGGCCCCATGGTGGGTAAATAACATACGCTAAATTTGTTTTTTCCTAATCCCTGTCTGGAAACTGCAACATATGTTGAATTTGAATTTCAAAAAATAATAGTTCTAGAGAACCTAAAGTTCATAAGCAAAGCTGATGTAGTCAGCCTCAGTCTGATTTTCCAGATCTTTACCTCCTTTTCTTCTATAAATCTTGACTGAGCACCTAAGTGCCAGGCATCATATTTTTTTCTCTGTAAATTATGTGGTTTCTAATAACCCAGGTAATAAAATTATAGTACGTTTTTAAACTGCATAGCATGTTTTCTAAATGCATTTTTTCTAAATTCACATAGCATTTTTTTCTAATTGCATTCACATAGCAAATGTATTTTAATCATCACATTGTTTTAGCTCAGTTTTACAGATGAGTAAAGTGAACTGTAATAAGGAAAAGACATCTGAACAAGGTCATATAGGCAGTTGGCGGCAAAGCTGAACTCAGGCCTCATTTTTCCCAGTCTACTTCCCCTACTTTGTTTGCTAAAGACCAAAGTTAAACTATTTTAAACGTTGTAGTGACTGAACACACAGGTGAACACACTTACAAGGGCAGGAACTAAACCTATTGGATTCATTACACAGAGAGGATTCAACAAATCAACATTGAGCAAATCATGTAAATGATCCACTAGCCCTTCCTTGGTGCCTACATCATCTTTCTCTACAAAGAGGCAAAACGGACAACACCTAAATGAAGGAGCTTAAACCCTCTGGGATCTTTTATACTGAGAGTGGATGAGATAACAGGAATAGCAATCTCTGAACTAGGCTTTTAACAATTACAGAAAAAACTAACAAGGTCATCTCTGACTCAATTCCTGGCCCGATTTCCAGTCAATTAACAAAAAAAACTTATCCCCCTCCCCACAAAAATCTTATCCATAGTATTTTCATCTAATCACAATCACTAGTATTTCTCTATGACCTCAACTGATTTGGGATAATACAGAAACACTGTTTTAACATATCTGGAATTACTGTGTATGTATAGTTTTAGTGTGGTCTTCTCACTACATGTTTTTCTGTTTTCATTGTTTCTTGCACCCATACAAACTTCACAGTAACTACTTGGGATGGCTGCATAATACTCGATGACGATCATACTCCATAAAGAAGTCAATTTTCTTATTGCTGGGCAATTAAGTTGTTTCCAGTTTTTCACCATTGTAAATAACATTGCTAAATATACAAAATTATATGTACTCTGTAATTTCAACCATAAAAACCACAATTTCAGGGGATAATAACCACAAGGAAATATGTGAAGATAAACTTGTATGCATTTTTTTCATTGTTCAACTGTTCTAAAGTTTTGCGATAATTTTCATTTATATTTTTAAATTTAATATAAATGCTATAAGCATTATCATATATGTAAGCTTTTTTTCTTCTTCTGAATTATTTTTTCAGCAGAAATTTTTATGAGAAGAAATAGCAGGCATTTCTACAGCTCATTAAATGTCGTCAGAAAGTCCTCCATGGGGACAGAAACAGCGTAACATAGGAGGAATTTACTTTCCGAAATTGTGGCAGTTTTGGATTTCACCATTTTTCTTTATACTTAATCATTTAATTAGTGTAAAGTCAACTGCCCATGGTGGCTCACACCTGTAATCCCAGCACTTTGGGAGGCCAAGATGGGCAGATCACCTGAGGTCAGGCATTCAAGACCATCCTGGCCAACGTGGCAAAACCCCGTTTCTACCAAAAATACAAAAAATTAGCCGAGCCTCGTCTACTTGGGAGGCCGAGACACGAGAATCGCTTGAACCCATGAGGCGGAGGTTGCAGTGAGCTGAGATCACATAACTGCACTCCAGCCTGGGTGACACAGTGAGACTCTGTTTCCAAAAAAAAAAAGAAAAAAATAGTGTAAAGTCATCCTTTATAGCTATATCAACGTGCAGTCACCTCTCTCCTAGAGAAGCTCAACATGTCCTAATGATAGTTACAATTTGAATTTGTGCTGTTTTTTTCCTTTAGCTTTATTTATTGAATATTTACTGTGAATGATGTACATATAAAAACTCTTCGTATTTTTTGAGATACTGATCTGTCATTTCTGTCACTGCATGTTTTTCTTTAATTTTACATGTGGGGCTTCTCATAAGCTTTTAAATTGGCACATACTGTTCATCTTTTCTTTTTTTTTTTTTTAAGAAGGAGTCTTGCCCTATTGCCCAGGCTGGAGCGCAGTGGCACAATCTAGGCTCACTGCAACCTCCACCTCCCAGGTTCAAGCGTTTCTCCTGCCTCAAGCCTCCCAAGTACCTGGGACTACTGGCACATGCTACCATGCCTGGCTAATTTTTGTATTTTTAGTAAAGACAGGGTATCACCACGTTGGCCAGGCTGGTCTTGAACTCCAGACCTCAAGTGATCCACCTGCCTCGGCCTCCCAAAGTGCTGGGATTACAGGCATAAGCCATCACGCTCAGCCTGTTTATCTTTTCTTTATAATATCTACTACTCTACACCAATAAACAAAGGGTTCATTTTCCCTATACTTATGGTAAGGTAAGTACACAATTTTCTTTGGGAGAGTTGATATCTGTATGTTCTAGTCTTTCATTCACCTATTTTACCATCACATATGACATTAGGGACTTTACGATCCAAGAATCCAGACTTGTCATACCATATACAGTTGGGAAAAAACAAAGTTCCCAAATCATAAAAATTCTAGAAGAAAATATGAGTGAATATGTATTCACTGACCCAAATATAAGAAGTATTTCATAAGCACAAGAATAACCAAAGAGGCCAGGGGTGGTGGCTCACGCCTGTAATCCCAATACTTTGGGAGGCCCACATGTGTGGATCACCTGACCTCAGGAATTCAAGACCAGCCTGGGCAACAAGGCAAAACCCTGTCTCTACTAAAAATACAAAAAATTAGCCGGGCGTGGTGGCACACACCTGTAATCCCAGCTACTCACGAGGCTGAAGCACAACAATCACTTGAGCATGGGAGGCAGAGGTTGCAGTGAGCCAAGATGGCACCATTGCACTCCAGCCTGGGCTACAGAGTGAGACTGTCTCAGAAAAAAAAAAAGAAAAAAGAATAGCCAAAGAAATCATAAAGGCAAAAATAGATTACTGTGAATATATTTAGAATGTCTACACATTAAAAAAATAAAATAAAATACAAATAGAAAATATTTGTAAGAAATATTATAGACAAAGATTAATGTCTTTAATATTCAAAGGACTCTTGAAAATCACTAATAGACACAAATTCTAACAGATAAATAGCTTAACAATTCAGAAAAAATACAAACTGACTAATAAATGTTTTTATAAAAAGCTACCTTATGAGAAATTTAAAAATAATTATAATAAAGGTAATTCCCCCCCCCCCCCGGCCAATCAAGTCAGCGAAACTAAAAGAAGATAACATGGCACAATGGAAGGACCACAAGGTGGGCATTCATGCACTGAATGACATTGGTAAAGCAATCTGGCCACGTAACAGGACCCTCAACAGGACTATGGCTCTTTGACCTAGTCATTCCACTCCTAGAAATCATCTCAAGAAGCAATCAGATATAAGGGTCTTCCTGCAGCTCTATCTAAACCCTCCAGGATCCCCTAGTCATGGTACTCCTGCATCTAGGCCTGTACAAAGACTAGCTGTCCTGAACTCTCCACTCCTCCCAACCTGGTGAGATCCTATTTGGGTTTCAGGTTTCACCTGGGACACGACTGACTAAGGTGGGGGCACTTCCTCTGTCTCTCAGAGCCCTGGGCACACTGCTCTGTAATTACCCACTTACTTGTCTCTATTCCCCAGCAGACAAGAACAGGAACTATATAAGAACAGGAATTGAGGCTACCTTGTCTGGCTGTTTTCCCCTACGTCCTGCACAGGGCCTGGTTGCAAAGCAGACACACAACACATGACCTGAGTAGGGAAAAAAAAGAAAGACAGCATGCCCTACGACAGTGTCCTGACATCCCCCTGTGAGCTCCCTAGCCTCCCTACGGCCCCAGACAGCAGGCAGGACTTACCGACATGAAGTGGAACCTGAGGACATTGTCAATTCCTAGCGCTTTCAGCTGCAGGATGACAGGTGCCAAATTACTACGCTGCATCTCAGGAACCGTAGACTGAGGCAACTTGTCAAAGGCTTCCTCTGAGGATAGGAAATCAGAACTGTTTGGGACCAAATGTCACAATCAAATGCAATCACTATACCAAGGGACAAATTTTCTTCTCTATCTTGAAAAAGAAGCTCCAGGATTCTAGGAGCAGATGCACATGATAACATGATATAAAGTTATTTTTATACTTAGGAAAGACCATTCTATTTTAAAATGCCTTAGATAAATATATTTGAATACACCTTTATAAAACTTTTTCTTTTTGCTTTAAAATGCTGTTTTTTTAATGTTTTTTGTCAGCAAAACATTAAATCAAACCAATTAAGTATTTGCTGAACCACTCTATCAGTTCCCAGTTGCCACCATCTCTGTTTGGAATAAGTCAAGGAAGCAAGAGCTTCACATACAAGCAAAGAATAACCTCAAGATAAATCACCAAAATATAACGAATGACCAAATCTTATAAAGAGCAAAAATTGTCCAAATCAAAGTTTTTAAATCAACGAAGCAGGTACACAATATCGTTCCCAGAATCCAATGCTGCCCCAAACCAAGAAATGAATATTTACATGCCCTGCCAGGAAAAAAAGGTGACCTTACACAGGAAAAATCATCCTCAGACACAGAGATTCCAAGACAGGAAGGGCAGAAAAGGAGGGGGAAGGAGAATAGACTTTGGAAGAAGGCCTTTTTATAAAAGCTAGGCAGGAAGGGTGGGGAAAAAAGAGGAAGAGTTTAAATCATTTTCATGTATATTCAGAAAGCTTAAGGATTACATAGAGAATGTTCCACCCACCAAAATCTCCCACATCAGTCAACATTTTAACTGATGCACACCCTTCGCAAACAATACAAGGGTGACCCAACTTCCATTTAGATCTTATAGCTTTAGTTAACCAGAAAAAAAAAGTGCCTTGAAGAAATACCACTGTCCCTGAAGAACTTCAAAAAGCTTTTCTTTAAGAAAATAGACAACCAATATTCTGTGGACTAACTGATACAAATTGGGTCTAACTGGAAGGTTCTGGATGACGGCCAACAGCAAGAAGTTCCAAACGAGATACTTCAACAGCATTTGGGGTACAGCTTCTTGATAATATAACCCCATTTTCCAAGCACTCTACTGACCAAGGAGAAACAAAGTTACCACATAAGAGGACCACTCTGCCGAAAAGCTCACAGGAAGTGGGTGTTTCCTGAAAGTTCAATGACATGCAAGTTCTCCTGAGGACTCAAGTGTGTGAGGCATAGGGCCAGAAGCTGTAGGAGTCGCAGGCAATCCCCTTGAAAAGCTTCAGTGATATGCAGGGGTCTGGGACCTGGACCAGAAACAGTTGACCCTCAAGGAGAAATAGGAAAAGTCCCAAGGAGTGGACTTCCCAAAGAGAAATGGAAGCTCAGGGAAGGAGGAAGCAGGGTGGCCGGAAGAAGGCCTCCAGGGAAGCTGCATGTTGCCATTTGAGGGAGGATTTGAAGGACAAAGAGGATCTGTTGGGCAAAGAGGAAACAGCCCAAGGAAAAGATATCAAAGTGTTTCTCATGCAGAGGGCATGTCTGTAGTTCAGCTGGGAAGCAATGTGTAGTGGTTAGTAGGAGAAGTAAGCTGAGGAAAATTCCAGCATGGTTTGAGAAACTGTGGAGGGTCTGAGCAGGTGGCACCCTGTTCAAAGCAACACTTTCTGGAGGCTCCTGTGGAAGCCTAGAGGCTGGATATCAATGCATTCACTACAGTCAGGGGCCCTCCCTAACCCAACTTCCACTAAAACTGCTCATGCAAAGAGATTCAACGACTTTTCACCCAAACCCACCTGCCTATCTTTAGTCTGTGATTTCTTGGTGCATGAGATAATGCTGGCCTCTATAAAAGTAACTTGAGCTCCTTAAAAGTTAAACAAAATTACATATAACCTTGTAATAGCCAAACGAATTAAAAACACCTACTCAAGTACATGTACATGCAGGTTCATACCAGCACTGTTCACAGTAGCCAAAAGGCAAAAACAGCCCAAATATCCACAACTAATAAATGAATAAACAAAGTGTGGTTTATCTGTACAACAGAATATTAGTCAGTAATAAAAAGGAATTAAGTACATGTTACAATGTAGATAAACCTCAAAAACATTATGCTAAAAGAAGCCAGACACAAAAGGTCACATACTGTATGACTCTTCACATGAAATATCCAAAAGAGAGAAATCCATTGAGAAGAACACAGGTTGGTGATTTCCAGGCACTCGCAGCCAGAAAGAATGGGAAGAAACTGCTTAATGCATAAGGGATTTTACTCTGGAGTGGCTGAAATGTTCTGAAACTAGATGGAGGTGGTGGTCACACAACATTGTGAATTTAATAAATTGTTCACTTTAATTTGGTTAATGTTGTGTTACATAAATTTCACCTCAATAAATAATTTTTGAAGAGAAAAATGTCTTGAAATCTTCTCTGCATGTCAGAATCCCTTTTAGTCCTGGCTCTCCCTTTTCTACTCTAGTCATTTCTTCTTAGCATCTTCAGTGGTTACCCTTGGTCCTCTGGTCCTGGGTTCTGCCTATTCTCTCCCTTCCATGAATGTTCTAAACCCACTTCCTTCCCTGCAAGTACTTGTACATTCCATTCCCTCTGCCTGGTATGCTGAAACTGAATCTCCCCAATCACCTCTTCACCTAGATAAGGACTGTACTGCCAATAAGATCAGGCTCAAGCACCACCCTGGTTGTGAAGCACTCCCCAAATCCCCAGAAAGATAACACCAGCTTCTAGGAGAAGGCATCTAAGGTAGCTTCATGAGGGAATTGCCATCTGAGAGAGGATCTGAAAGATAAGGAGGATCTGCTGGGCAGAGAAAACAGCCCAAGGAAAAGCCTCTGCTCTCTGCTTCCAAGGCTCCGGATTCTTTATTGCTCCCTATCATACCATAGTATGCTGATCTGTTTTGAGGTCTACCTCCACCACCAGACTGTCAGCCACTGTGGCCACAGACCGTGGTTACTAGCCCCAGATCTCCAAGCTCTAGCATCATGGCCAGCATACAGTAGATGCTCTACAAACACTGCTAAAAGAAAGATCAACATCAAAGACTGAACAAGGACAATGATAACCAGAAAGGAAAAGAAGAGACAAATGGCAGAGCTAAAACCCCTGGACCTTCTTCAGGGGTAGCAACGCCAGAAGAAACAAAACAAAATAAAACAGAAAACCCTGGGCCTGGTTAAGTGAATGCAGATGGATACTGGATAGAGAAGGGAATTAACAATGACTTGGAAATTGAGTTTGGACAACTGGGGAAAATCTCAGCAGCATTCCCCACAAAAGAGAAGTGCAGAGAGAGAAAGAGCAGCTCTGGGTCCATCACTGTCTATAGGTAAGGCTCTCTTCAAGCTGGATAAAAAGCTCCAGAAGGGCTGAGACAGTATTAAAATTGCCTTCTGTTCCCTCAGAGCCTACCTAGCATGATGCACAGCACAGAGCAGGAGTTCATCAACTATTTGTTTTCTATGAATGAGTCTCGGGACAGACCTTCCATTTTCACTTGGCAAAGATGCTCTGAACCAGAAGTAAAAGTGGAACCCAATGTGAGGCTCCACAAGACTCAGGGATCTTGGAATACGAAAACAGTACCTTAAGTCAAGAAAGAAAGGCAAGAAAGGATCCAGGACACACAGCCCATGCCCTAGGGGCGCATGGCTACACCGGCCTGTGCCCAGATGTTAGGTTAGAACAGGATAGCAAATAGGCGGTCACTCACAGGCCAGCTTTGGCCAATGGGGACTAGTAACAAAGAAACACCATATTTAAAGTGAGGAAGGTTGGGGGGGGCAGATTACACAGGGCCTTGTGAGGAAGGCCTGTATTTTATGTTAAGTTCTACCATTAGGAGTAAACATTTGCTATACTCTGATGCCCAGGTTGACTACGAGAAAGTCAAAAACCCTTAGGGAAAGCCACACTAACCTGTATAAAGGCGATAACATTTTCCCGAGCGACTACGACCACCACGTCCTGCTCGCTGGTTAGCTGATGCCTGGGAGACTGGCACCACCACCAAGCATTCAATAGCTGTCCTGGGATTGTAGGCTCGGAGTTTGACAAAGCCACAGTCGATCACATACACAATGCCACTGATTGTGATAGAGGTTTCTGCCACATTGGTGGCCACTATCACCTAAGTTCCGCACAGAAAGAAGAACAAAAGTCATTTTACTCTTTCTGCTTTTAATAAACTCCTAAAAATCCTAAAAGATTTAACATTTCCAACATTGCAGAATCTGTGAGAGGCAGTTTAATATACTAGAAAGAGTGTGAGTTTCGATGTCAGGGGGTGCCCTGGATTTGAATTCTCCCTAATCATGTGACCCTGGATAAGTTACTCAATCTCCTGAACCTGTTTCCTCATCTACATCATAAGATTTACCACCTCCCTTAGGGCTACTGAAGGGACTATATACAATTAATATATAAAGTGATCAGAGCCTAGTATTTGTTAGTTTTTCCCTTTGGCATAACCAAAGTAAATCACCACCACCTTGCGCAGGTATAGTCATTTATTCATTCATATCGTGATTACTTCCTGAGGGTATGCACTTTGTCAAACACTGTTCAAGGTGACGGGATGTAGGATAAACAAGACAGACAAGGCCCCTGCTCTGCCAGAGTTTACATTCTAGTGTGAGTGGGCTGAAGACTTGCTGAACATAAACAAGAAGATAATTTCAGAGTACAACAAATACTATAAAGAAAATATTAATACAATGAGGCAATATGATATGATATAGTATATAACATGTATATTATATATTATTATAATAATAGGGCATGCTACTTTACATTTGTTGGCCAGGGAGAGCCTCTGTGAAAGATTTTGAGCAGAGACCTGAGTAACAAGAAGCAGCCAATCCTACAGAGATTCAAGAAGAAGAAACAGTTCAAAGGAAGGAGAAACAGCCAGTGCAGCCAAAATACAGAGTAAGTAGAAGATGAGGTTGCAGAGGGAGGCAGAGATGCGATTATATGTGGTCTCTGGGTCACCATGAGGTATTTGCATTTTATTCCCAGTACATCGGGAGCTGCCCCTGGAGGGTTTAAGCAGCATGGGACACATACACATAGCAGTTACAACTTTTTTCAGGCATTTTACATTTTATAAATCATTTTATAAAAATTATTTTATAAAGGATCATTTTATAAAATAATCTTCCTAATATTTTTATGTAGTTGGGATTAAGATATTATGCTATTAAACCACCTATCTGAAAGTTATTATTATTTATGTTTTACAGCTGCAAAAACTCAGATTCAAGGTTAAGTCAGTCGTCCCAAGGCACACAGTAGCTCAGGGGCAGAATCCAGGTCTCCTGATTGACTGGCTGCAATTAATGTTTGACGCGGCAGACTCAAGTTGCTCCATCCCAATGGTCAAGAGGCTGAGCACCCTCTTCCAGGTGATCTGACATTGGGAGTGGATCCTCAGACCATCCCTCACCTGCTCTATTCTCTGCCACCTGTTCATAAATAGCTACTACAGTAAAAGCTGTCCTCGGGCTGGTTCTGCGCGGTCCTCATCTAATGAAAGGAAAAGGCAGAGTCAGGCCCAGGGGGACCATGAACAGTGGGCGGACTGGCTGCCTGCCGGCTCCTTCAAACCAGTGCTTTCCACCACACCCTTCCCCACTCTCACTTCAAGGCCAAGCATTTTTAAGCCACACCTTGAATTAACTGATTTAAATTTGGCCTTTTAAAATAGGCAAGCTGATACTTAAATTATTTAGAAACCATGTGTACCAACCTTTCTATTGCTCCTGACAGATGACCTAAATCCCCGCAAACAATCCCTTCAGCCAAAGTAAGCACGTGTCGTGGGAAATATTAGGAAGGCAGAAGAGAAGAAAAGGGAAGTCACCTGATCTGATAACTACTGTCAGAGTGACCCTTCAGTGGGACGGGTTTAGAATCTTCACAACGGGCCAGGCGCAGTGGCTCACGCCTGTAATCCTGGCACTTTGGGAGGCCAAAGCACACGGATCACAAGGTCAGGAGATCGAGACCATCCTGGCTAACACAGTGAAATCCAGTCTCTACTAAAAATACAAAAAAATTAGCCGGGCGTGGTGGCGGGCGCCTGTAGTCCCAGGTACTCAGGAGGCTGAGGCAGGAAAATGGCGTGAACCCGGGAGGCGGAGCTTGCAGTGAGCTGAGATTGCGCCACTGCACTCCAGCCTGGGCGACAGAGTGAGGCTCCGTCTCAAAAAAAAAAAAAAAGAAAGAAAGAAATCTTCACAATGTATTATTTATTATTGTGTGCTTTTAGATCTACTACACAGAAATACAGACCTAGAAGTCTGCCTTGTGTTTAGCAAGTTTCACATCAAGTAAATGAGCATCATTATGATTATAGACGGCTGCCAACACCCTTGGTCATCAGGATAGTCTCACCTTTCTGACACTGCGTGACACCCTTTCAAACACTTTCATTTGCTCAAAGGAAGGCAGTCCTGCATACATGGGGAGAACTCGGAGGTGTCTCTTCATCCCAGTGCGAGCTAACGCCCGAGCCTGCTCGATGAGCATCGACACAACAGTTTCTACCTCTTCCTAAAGACATTGAACCAGGAACCAAAGAAACTGAGATCACTTTAAAGCATGCTATTTCATCATACTGAAAGAAGATCAAAGTCAGAATCTGGATTTTAATTTTGGTCAGATGCAATAATTTCAGTGCCATCATGTTCCACTCTGGGATGATATTTAATTAAATGCTAATAAACAATGATGACAATGGGTGAAATTTTGCAACTACACTATTAGTTACTAAAAAATCAATGTGATCTGCAATGAATGGACGAGTTCCCAATAAATAAAAACAATGACTATTTTACCCAGCATACATATACAGTGTCAAACAAGCATCGCATGCATATGGACAAGTTTTAGCATATAAAATCACTAGAAGCTTTCTCCAAAAAAGATTACTGAACCATGGAAAGTGTTTGGCAGTGGAAAAGATTACAGTTGGAGGGCAGGTCTGAATAGTGCTGCCACCTTCAGTGAGCACTTGGGTCTGTTCAGTTGTTGTACCAGTAATATGGCCACTTATCACCTTCAGGATGAGCTGCAAAGGTGTCACTGGAAAAAGAGGTACACAGCAGCAACATGTGTGCAGGACCATGGACCCAATGTAGTATCCAATTCTGGCAAACAAAACAGCCCTCACTCAACTACTTAGTTTATTTTGGAATCAGTTAATACATTTAAAAAACATTTAACCCTCTGCAGACAGAACAGGCAGGGGCTAACGACTCCCTGACAATCTAGATGGTAGATGAATGACATCAAATCAATTTTTTACATAATTATGGAACCACAAAATATAACAAAACATGAAATAAACGGCTGAGTAAAGTAACAAGGCTCTGTATTAATTTTGGTGCTGTCTTAACATGTCTGTTCATCAGAGAAGTACAATGGCATTACCTGGCCAGTAAGAAATGCTAAAATGTCTCCGTCTCCCTCTGTCTGGTGAATTTTCACCACAGTTTCCACAGTTGATTTGATATAATCTGGAACAGGACTGAAAAGACAAATGGGATGAATTCATCACTAGAATATGCTCGTTAATTACAGATCAATTACCCTAATAATCTGGCAGCAAAGCTCATAAAAGTGAGTTTGGGCCTGCCCAGTAGGTAATTAGTACATTGATAAATAAAATATTCATTTTTCAAATGTAATATTCAAGAATAATCCATAATTATATGTCAACTATGATTTTTAGCTTTATTTGCAAAGAAATAAAATGATATACCCATACAAACAGATGTGCTATCTTTAGTATGCAAAGACATCAGACCAATGAAAATCGGGAGCTGTGGTCCCAGTGCTAAAGCCCATACTCTTCCCAGCCCATTTTCCCTCCTTATCAATAGCAGCATTTATGGGTCAGCTGGATGGCCCTGATGGATGTGCTCTCCAACAAAACGATTCAGAAATCAAGTCCACAACTCTGGATTTATCAGCCACTGGAACAGGCTCCTGGTCTTTGTTTGTGCAGTGACTAGTACAGGAATTAGGATGGCCCCTTGCTTGTCTAAGTAGGCTACTCCCAAAAGTACCAACTGGGCCTTCTAGCTAGGGATGTAGAGAACTGAGAGCCAAATGATTCAAATCACCAATACTGCCCCTGCTGACATGCAGCCTTGTAAACCCCAGTTCTGAAAACGATCAAGCTTCCCTCTCCAAAACCTTTCACCACTTTCGCTCTCTCTGGCTGAGCTACTAGCCACAGACTCACGGAAACTTGCGTGTCAGTGTGAAGAGTTTAAAGTAAATTCAGCAGTGATGCAGAGCAGGGTAAAAACATTCTAGACCAATGACAAGGGACACAAAACATGCTCCTCCCCATCCTTTAGAGTTGTGAGCAAATGCAGTTCTGACATTCTACATCAGAGGCCGATGGTGATTTTCTAATCACCATCATCAAGAATTCAAGCATCATCAAACCTTTGTAGATAAAAGATATCCACCGGAAATGTTCGCCCTTCCACTGTAAGGATCACACTTGTATCCCTTGCTGGATCACTGGTTTCATTTTGATTAAAGAAATCCCGGAATTTCTAAAAAGAAAAAAATTAATTCTTCATTTCTCTTAGAGAAAAAGGTTCACAGCGATTCATGGAGGAAAAAAAATAATATAAAACTGGCCAAACACAGGTGAGTAGCAAGGATTACATATACGCAATACAGATTACGGGTTGTAACACACATTTTTTAAATTCACATTTTTCTAACTGCAATTGTGGGGAATCACATTTCAATGACAGTCTTTACTAAAGTTTTCATAAAAATAATAAAGGTTAGATTTCAAAAGTGCATTCAGTATAGCATCTGAGTTAACATGTAGCTGTAGTATTATTTATCTTATTCCTATCCTCTGTATTTCATTTAAGCAAAAATTAGGTCAAAGATGTGATTCAAGTTCAGTACAGGTTAGATTAGGTTGGTGCGTAACTCTATCTGGAAAACATAGATATGATCATTTGAGTTATCAATTTATAAGGAAACTTTTCCTTCTGTGAACAGTAGGTGTGTTTCTGGCCCCATTGTTAATGGTTTTAGGTCACTTGATGGCAGGGATAGTGTCTTCTCCATCTTTACACGCCCTACAGTAGTGAGTGCGAGGCTTTGCATGGGGTAGGCCATCAATCATGTACTTCCCCGACACTCGTGCAGTACCGCTGGGAGAAGTGTCTCTTGGCAGTTTCTCCCAAACAGGTGGCCACATCCTATTTAATGGTACTTGACTACCACTTGCAGCCCACAAGGAGACCTGTCTTAAGGGCTCTGGCCAATGATGGAGGAAGGAAACACCACCAAAGATCCTCTCTTGGGGAATGTGACCCTAAGGTACAAAGAGAAGCTGCGACTGAGAAGAGTTAAGTGACTATGCAGGCAGGCAAGTGAGCACCAGATGGGAAGCAGCTAGTATCCACTGCAGAGGGGGCATGGATGTCCCGTCGGGTGGAGTGCTCCACGATTTGAATCTGGGTCCCCTTTCCATTCCCCACCTCTACTCATTTCCCCAAGGCCTGGCTACGTAACTGCAAAGCTTGTCTTTATTTCCCTATGTACCTTTATAAACCATGTCCATCCTGCTCCAGGAAACCCAAAAGCCCAGGAGCTGTGCTAATGAACAGCATCAAACACTAAGTGAAGGGGCTCCGAGGGGTATTTTTAAAAGAGTAAACTGGATTCAACTACAAAGTACAGGGATGTTATACATTAACCTCAAAATTGAGAAGAATAAGCACAGACATAAAAGTGCCTCATGCCAACAAAACTATGTTTTGCTATGCAGAATTCCACACAGTACCCCTGTTCACTTTCTTTTGGGTAAATTCCCTTCAAGTTGCTTCAGCCTTCCTGCATCCCTATGACATGCACAGCACAGGTACACCAGAAGTAACACACAAACAAGTGGGAACAGAGACCCCATGCCCCAAAAGAGTAAACAGTTCACAGAAGGCAGATGTGCAAAGAGCTGATAAAATAAACCCTAAGGCAGACTGACGCTGTGACCAGGAAAGAGCTGCAGATTACAATCTGACAGAATGAAAAGTTAAGAACAACTGGCTTTCAGGGAGAGCTTCATGGAAGCGGCAATATCCCTCGCCTGCACCGTAAAGGCTAAGGATTATTACTGGCTGGGAAGGGGGAGACATCCCTTACCAGGACAACAGCACAGTGTGGACTAAAATGTAAAGGGGTCCCTAAGGGAGGACAGAGGCAAGGTCTAGGGCAGGCCTCCCTCGTCTCTGAGTCAGCCGTCTCATCTGCAAAACGGACAAACTGCTATCCACCCTGCAAGGTTGCTGTGAGGTTCAAATAAAGTGTGTGAGACGGCTGTGGCACACGTCTAGCCTAGAATGGCACTCAATAAGTGATGTTAGCCATAACTCTGAAGGGACCCAAGTGCTGAGCTGCACTGACACTTTATCCAACGGGCAAGACAAGGGCAGTGAGGATGGGCATGATATTATCAGACCTGCGAGCTGGATCCCGGACTCCAGTGGCCATTTTGGAGAAGGGCAGAGGAACTAAAAGATTCAAGGCAAACAAACTAATTAATGAAGCTATCATAATAGTGCAGGGGAGACAAAGTGTAAACCTGGGCAAATCATTTCAGAGATACAACTGGTAGGAACTAGCAATCAGTGAGTGAGTGTGCACACACGTGCACATTGGAAAGAAGGCTGGAGTGACTTCTTACTCAACCGGGGATAAAAACTTCTTAAAGAAATGGAGGTCTTGGTCTGAATGATCACGAGAAAGAGACTGAGATGGAGAATCCGAGAGTCACAAGTTTATGAGTTTAGGATGTCCACAGCTAGCCAGCTGCCAGACAGCTAAGGCTAGTGTGCAGGCACACAGTCAAGACTGCCACAAGCATGAAGGCTCAGCTGAACTAAGGGCCACAGGGGTGTGCAGCCTTGAGGGGTAAGAGCAGACAGAGAAGGAGCCCAAGAGGAAGCCAACAAGGAGGTGGGAGAGGGGAGTTGGCAGGGCTCCAGGAGCTCTGGAAGGAGGAGGAGGAGGAAGATTTTACCAAAAGGCTTGGACAGGGGTGAATGTTACCAAAAAGGCAAGCAGAACAAGGAAGAAGATGATGCCTTGACAATTTTATTAGAGTGGATGCCTAAACCTTACCATTAAGGAATACATGGTACTGAAAAGTAAAGATAGGGAGTTACTCTTTCAAGAATTAAGTCTCGGCCAGATGCGGTGGCTCATGCCTGTAATCCCAGCACTTTGGGAGGCCAAGGCAGGTGGATCGCCTGAGGTCAGGAGTTCAAAACCAGCCTGGCCAACGTAGTGAAATCCCATCTCTACTAAAAATGCCAAAAAAAAAAAAAATGGCTGGGCATGGTGGTGGGCGCCTGTAATCCCAGATACTAGGAAGGCTGAGACGGAGAATCATTTGAACCTGGGAGGCGGAGGTTGCAGTGAGCCAAGATCGCGACATTGCACACCAGCCTAGGCAACAAGAGCGAAACTCCGTCTCAAAAAAAAAAAAAAAGAATTAAGACTCAGCATTTACTGAGAAGGCACAAGACCTTTAAGATCTTTATCTTGTATCTTTATTTGGAAATACAAAATACATAAAAAAAAAAAAAGTAAATAAATATAGTACCAACAATGCAAGAATCTTGAGGCAGGATCAAGGAACAAGAAGAGTAAAATGAGTTCAACACACCCAGAAAAGAGGAGTTTGAGTCAGGTTTGAAAGAGGTGGGGTCACATTGACATATAGACACGGTAAGAAGCGTACATCATATAAAGGCAGGGGACAGTCTATGAAATGGAATGTAAATGATGTGGCCATCTGCAGGGTTGTCTTCTAGCTCACCATAGGCTCCTTCCCTGGTAGCTGCTCCTTCCTGATCCACTGGAGTGGCCGCCAAGCAGCCATGTCTACCCAAGACACCCGTCCCTTGGCCAACAGCCCTTGGCCCATGTAGACAGGTCCAGGGTGGGGACCTGACCCCAGCTGATCCTAAGTTCCTTCTCTAAGAACCTGGAAAGAGAAATTAGTCTCTCTTCAAGTAGCTGGACTTACGACAAAAAAACTATGGGAGCAGTAACCACATATTCTGCCATGTAGTTGGACACAAATAAAAGAAAAGCAATATCATAATATCATGTGATACAGGATCAATAAATACTTCATAATTATATCCAGTCATGTTACATAATTGTTCGTTTAAATGGGCTTACATTAAGAAAGTAGCTAAAGCAACCAAAGCAGCTATTTGATCAGCCCCATCATGCTCTGCTGGTCTCTGCCTCCCGGCTGCAGCCGCCACTGTCTTCATCTGCAGGCTGGGCCACCCCAGTCGCTGAGAGAAACCATAGCAGGTGGCCTATCAGCAGCCCTAGCTCTAGGAGGTTTGAAATTAGTCTATCACCCACAGACCGAGCCACTGGGGGCCAGGGGATGAGTTCTGGACTTCCCTGGGTCTCCAGATTAAAATGTTTCCTAAGCCACACCCAACCCCACTGCCACTCCCACATGGTCCTCCTCGTTCTTGCCCTCTTTCGCCCACTCATATCCTCTTTCTTTCTTTCATTCACATACAAACTCACATCCCATACCTCACATAGGCCGCTCACACATGGACCCACAACCCACACAGAGATGACTCACACACACAGATCCCCCATTCAGAGACACATAGAAACCACTGTCCTCTTCACACAGGAGGTACCGGCTGAGCAGTGAGGATGGGATAAGAAGGAATGGCCCAGCTCACCAGGGTCCAGCATGTCCTGTACCACAGCAGAGCAAGGCAGGACAAAGCTCCTACATGCTGCCTTCCTGCTTACAAAACTGCTTCCAGAAAGTCATCTATATCAACTACCACAGACAGAACTGAAAGAAGCTATTTTTTTCATCTCTGTGTCACACCAAGACAATAAAAGGCAATTGTGAACAATTAGTATTAATTAACAATGAATCTAGCCGGGCGTGGTGGTTCACGCCTGTAAATCCAGCACTTTGGTAGCCCAAGGCAAGAGGATCACCTGAGGTCCAGAATTCGAGACCAGCCTGGCCAACATGATGAAACCCCATCTCTACTAAAAATACAAAAATTAGCCAGGCATAGTGGCTTACGCCTGTAGTCCCAGCTACTCGGGACACGGAAGCACGAGAATCACTTGAACCTGGGAGGCAGAGTTTGCAGTGAGCTGAGATCACACCACTGCACTCCAGCCTGGGCAAGAGAGACTCGGTCTCAATAAATAAATAAATAAATAAATAAAATGCATCTAAGAAAAGACTTGGACATTACAGTTTTGAACATAATAAAAACTGGAATAATTTTTAACTTAATTTAATAATTTTTAAGGAGGGGGTAAAAAAGAGATAGAGATGTTCTGTGTAACGTGGCCACAGAGGAGCTAACTAGAGGTGAAGTCAGCCATAGTCCACAAAATAGCATGCCAGCAGATACCATGGGTGAGAGAGATGACAATTAAACAGGGCAAGAGAGGAGCTTTAACCCAGAAGTTGCCATGGGCAGACCTAAGACAACAGACTCCTACAGCCTGTGGAAAGGTCTGAGAAACCAGTCTCCGGACACATTGGACATTCACCTTCGCCATGCTGCGCTCTCTCTCTCTCCAAGTTGTTCTGTTTCCCAGGAGCCAGGAGCCAGGGACCACATCTCACCTGGATTTCAGAACTGGCCTCCATATCTACTGGAGACTCCGTATCTACTCTTCTCTCCCATACACAGCACTCAGAATGATCTTTCTAGAGCCCAAACATGATCAAGTCACTGCCCACTCTCACATGTTCCCATGGCTCCCAACCAGACATAGGATGGAGTTCATCCTCTCTGGCTGAGCATGTAAGGCCTTCCGTCATCTGACCCTAACCTCCCCATTTTAATCTTCCATTGCTTTCCATTCAATCAAAATTCATTCAACGCAAGTGCCTATTCTGTGCCAGACATTGTTTTAGGTAGAAGGGACAAAACGAGACAAAGTCCTGATCTTAATGGAGCTCATGTTTTAGTGACAGGAGACACACAATAAACAATGCATATAATGTTAAGTAGTGATAGACAAGTGATAAACATAAAAAAAAATCAGAATAAGGGAATAAAGAACATTTGGGGTGCTGTTTTAGATAGCGCCTCTCTGAGGAAATAAATACTCAAAACTGGAATGAAATTAGGAGAGAACCTTAGACTGTCTGGGGAAGAATGATCTAAAAAGAGGGTTCCTCCAGAGCATAAGCATGCCTGGGTTGTTTTGAGGAACAGCAAGGGGACCAGTGAGGCTGGAATGTAGGGAGCACTGGAGAAAGTGGAAGAAAATAAAGTCAGAGAGGAAGTTCGGGGGTAATTCACCCATAAGGGTCTGGCAGGTAAGATAAGACTCGAAGCTCCGTGAACTCATGGTCATGTCCCTGTGATTTCATTTATGCTTAGGGTGCCCTTCCCCACCTTCATCCATCTGGAAAATGGCTGTCCATCTTTCAAGCACAGCTGGTACGTCACCACCTTTATGAAAGTTTCTGGGCACCCCCCGGCTGGCTGGAGTTAAGGGCTCCCTCCTTGGCTGCCTCAGTGCTTTGAACACACTGAACTGCAAACATCTATTTCTGCATGTATATATAGCAAGTGGTCAAAAGTATTTGTTGAGTTGAGCTGCTGTTCAAACTATCGGTCGTCAAGAGAGAAAAATAAGTAAACCTAGCCATAAAAAACTTCAACATGGAAATTATTATACATACAGGAGAAACTTTTTTTTTTTTTTTGAGATGAAGTTTCGCTCTTGTTGCCCAAGCTGGAGTGCAATGGAGCGATCTCGGCTCACTACAACCTATGCCTCCCAGGTTCAAGCGATTCTCCTGCCTCAGCCTCCCAAGTAGCTGGGATTATAGGGATGCGCCACTACGCCCAGTTAATTTTGTATTTTTAGTAGAGACGGGGTTTCACCATGTTGGCTGGGCTGGCCTCAAACTCCTGACCTCAAGTGATCCGCCTGCCTCAGCTTCCCAAAGTGCTGGGATTACAGGTGTGAGCCACCATGCCCGGCCCAGGAGAAACTTCAATTGCACAGAAAAATCTAAATATATATGGTATAGTCATAAATAAATTCAAGAAATACAGACTCATACTGAAAAGATAATAAAAAGAAGCTGCCTAAGTGGGGAGAAAGACAGAATGTAGATAAACAAGACAGGTAGGTAATTATGAACTTAATTAATTACAGGCTAATTTCCACCCACAAGCTGAAAAAGAGTATCCTCTGACTCTATGAAATCTAGGACATCAGATGGTCCCATAAAGAAGGTAGGCCCTTCTGCCAAAGATAAGCTCTTGCTAGAGGTAACTTCCCAAGGATATATAGGACGAAAGTGTTTGTGAGGAGAGGAGGAAAGGGGAGGAAAGGCTCTTACATCCGCATCCAGAGTGGCTGAAGCCACAATCAATCGAAGATCCCCTCGCTTTTTCTGAATCTAAAAAAAGAAGACATTAAGAAATAATAATAGTGCAATACTTATGGGTGAGATCATTTGATATCTGAAATGTATTTCAAAATTCAGTGGGTTTTTTTTTTGTTTTTGTTTTTTTGCCTGAGGAGGAGGTAGGGGAGCTTACAGATGAAAGGACTGACTACAAATTAATAATTGTCAAAGGTAAGGCAGGGGGGTCATTACACTATTATTTCTAATTTGTAAATGTATGGAATTTTCCAAAGTAAATTTTTTAAATTATAAAAACTATAAAGAAGCTTTAAGATCCAAATCTGAATTTACTGCGAATAAAACCATTTTTTCCTGAAACCCAGGTCTCAAGATAGTTTGAATCTATGTATGAAAAAGTATATTAGAAGCAAACAAACAATAAATGATAACACCAAGACAGAAATATGGCAAAAAAAAAAAAAGAGAGATAAAAGATATTAAGTTACTCAAAGAAACACATAATCAACAGGCATTAGAGAAGTGATCAAATGAGATACAGCTAAGATATATAATAACAATGAGATATTTTTCCCCATCTATCCCATTGGCAAGCATTTATTTTTTTAAGGCTAACACTCAGTGTTGGCAAAAATTCAGTGAAATCAGCCCTCTTATTATACTGTTTCTGAAAAAGGTAATAACATGGTACAATAATTCCCTCAAAGTATCAAAAAATCTAAATCTTTGGCAATGGAATAAAATAATAATGAAAGTAGTAATAATAACAACTAATACAGACTAACTTATGTGCTAGCCCAGAGGCCCTGCATACAGGTACACAGTACACCCACTGTGCAAAGATGCCTGGCTGAGAGGGCTAGGGGCATCAGCAATCCAGCCCACTTGCCTCCTACCTAGCTCTAGACATCCTCCCAGAGGGGACATCTTTTTCTAATTTGCACAAAAGAACCTCACAGTCTAGCTGTGACCCTATGCCAGGCACTAACCTAGAAGTTTTTTGCTATCTTACTTAAGCTTCAAAACAAATCACAATATACAGCACCTATGTCTAACAGAACTCTCTGCAATGACGAAAACTTTATTTGTACTGTCTGATGCATAAGCCACTAGCCACCTGTGGCTATAGAGCCCTTGAAAAATAGCCAAAGTGGCCGGGCACAGTGGCTCACGCCTGTAAACCCAAGACTTTGGGAGGCCGAGGCAGGCAGAGTTCGAGACCAGCCTGACCAACGTGGAGGAACCAAACCCCACCTCTACTAAAAATACAAAATTAGCAGGGCATGGTGGCACATGCCTGTAATCTCAGCTATTCGGGAAGGCTGAGGCAGGAGAATCGCTTGAACCTGAGAGGTGGAGGTTGCAGTGAGCCAAGATCACGCCACTGTACTCTAGCCTAGGCAACAAGAGAAAAACTCCGTCTCAAAAAAAAAAAAAGAAAAGAAAAATAGCCAATGTCACTGAGAACCTGAATTTTTTTACTTTCTTCTATTTTAATTAACTTTTATCTCAATAGCCACAGGTGGCTAGTGGCTACCATAGAGGAAAGTACACCAGCACAGATATAGAGACTCCTATTATCCCATTTTAGAGATGAGTAAACTCAGCAAAGTCAGAATTTGAACCCAGGTAGTCTGACTCAATGCCTATGCTTTTAATCACCCTGTTCTAACACTTCTTTCTAGACTCTAATTGGGAATCTGTCCAAAGAAAACAATCAGAAAATATGGGAAGGGAGGAGAGAGTGGAGGTAAGATTGAAACAAAATTGGCTGTGAGTTGTAATTGTTGAAGCCAGATGATGGGTACATGGGGGTCATTATACACCTCTTTGGGATATGTTTGAAACCTTAATAATAAAGAAAGAAACAGAAATGTAGCAGATTTAATTACAAGGGTGCTCGCTGCAACAGTATTTATAATATTTAGAATCTGCAAGCTATATAAATTGCTAACAGTAGGGGAAGTTAAATACTTTATGACAGAGATGTGATTAAATAACCATTAAAAATAGTATCTTCAGAGAATATTTAAATGACACAGAAAAATGATCCTAATGTAATGTTCAGGGAAATATGAAAGATACAAATTAGTATATACAATTCAATCAATCCCTAGTATGCCAAAACAGATCCAAGTACACACACACACATATACATACAGAAAAGAGAAGAAAACATATCAACATTTTACTGCTGATATTCTCTGAATGGGTAAGATTATGGATGATTTTAATTTTCTTCCTTGGTATTTTGTTTTATTTTCCAAGTTGCTACAACTGTTTTTGTAATGGGGCAATAAAATAAACACACACAATAAAAAGCTAGCAGTAAAGTCATACCTTTTTTAGCAAGCCAATGGCAATATCAGTGTACAAGGTCCTCTCGTGGGCTTCATCCAGCATGATGACACTAAGAATGAAAGAGAAGCTCTCAGTGAGCCTCTAAAAAAACCACACATCATCTCCTCTAGACCATCAAAGAGCCAGCCTCTGGGTATTTAGTCCTCATACAATCACTCTGCATCAAAAGTAAACCTAAGCTACTCTTCTTTGACAAAGAGGCAATTCTTAGGTTAATAAAAACGGTGACAATAACATATCTGAATTTTAAAAAGTGTACTATTGTTATCTTTAAGCATTTTACCATTCACACTGAATTCCAACTGATTTTAATATCTGATTTTAAATGAAAACATAACCTATAACCCCACAGAACACATAAAAATCAGAACAAAGCCCAACCACCTGAAGACTGTTAAGCTATAACAACAGTCAAAGAGGTAGCTGACTACAGTTGTGACATACGTGGAACAGGGGGTCAAATGTGATACCCTCCTCGAGAATACCAGAGCCTGGGTGGGACAGCTTTAATGCTATGAGTGACAGACAGATATACTAGGAGGGGGAAAGTGATAAAAAATTATTTGGACTCTGTAAATTACATTTAACATGGGCCAGTTAGTTCTCTGCAGTCACCATCAATACTGGAGTGTGACAAGGCAAAATAAAAAGGACAAGTTACCAGACTAAGTAATGACAGGAATTTTAATATGCCCATTTTTTACTGTCTGTAAAGGGCCATACTATTTAAATTCTGAGAAAAACACCAAGGGTCCCAACAGCCAAGGTCAAGAGAAAAGCTTTGGGGAAGCTTAAAACAGACATGAATCCCAGCTACTAACACACCTGCTTCTCCATCTCCCTGGGGACTTTGGAAACTAGGAAAGCTATCATAAGAAAAACACATTTACCTATATTTTGTTAACAACGGATCAACCATCATTTCCCTGACCAGCATTCCATCAGTAAGAAACTAAAAAATAAAAACACAAAGCTTTAGAAATAATTCACTTACACTAAATATTAATGGTATTTTTTAAGTTCAAGTGCAATCTCTTTGCCAGGATGTGTACAAGTAAATTCCCACAAAGGACTGTGAGAAAATGCCTCCATATTTTCATTATCAAGCAATGTAATTGTTCACAAAAGGCTTTAAACATAGGGTCCTCGGCTGGAGTTGCAAATCTTTGAGCAGAATTTCACTTGCATTTATTATGGAAACATCAGCTAAGCCCCATTTCCTCTGGGCTTACACCACTAGTACTATCGATAAAGAGGCAGTGAAGACCAATTGGTATCTGCCCAAAGAAACACCCTAAGTCTAAGATAAATTGCTCTTCAAATGTCCCAAAGACTACAGATTGCAGTTCTTGATGTTATTAACTTAAACTTCAACTAATATTATTTCACAGAATCTAGACAGGATCATGGTTAAGCACATGGGCTATGGTGTCAGACTGCTGGGAGTTCAGATCCTGGCTCTACCTCTTACTAAGCTGTGTGAACCTTGGGCAAGTTACTCATCTTCTCTGTCCCTGATTGCTCATTTGTAAAATGAGGTAATCAAAGTATTTACCTCACCAAGTTAATGTGAAAAATAAATAAGATAGTATAGTAGTTCCTGGGTATCCTTGGGGGTTGGTTCTAGAAACCGCCCCCCTCAGCCCACACCAAAATCTGCAGATGCTCAAGTCCATTATATACAATGGCATAGTATTTGCATGTAACCTATGCATACCTTCCCATATACTTTAAATCATCTCTAGATTATTTAGAATGCTTAAAACAATGTAAATGTTGTGTAAATAGTTGTTATACTATATTTTTAAAAATTTACATTATTTTTTATTTTTATTTTTTAATATTAGTAATTCAAGGTTGGTTGAATCCACAGACACAGAACCCACAGGATGCGGAGGACTGACTGTACATGTAAAGCATTTAGCATAGGATCTAGGACAGAGTAGTGCTCAAGAAAAGTCAGCTAATATTATTTAAGATTAATGAATCTATAATGCTTCAGAAACATACAGTAACAGCCTTCTTAACGTACTGAATTTGTTTTCAGGTTAAACCATCTCCCTTGCATGCTGTATCTTAGTGTTTTTTGCTTTTTTTGTTTTAAGAGCAGGATGCATTACCATCATGTTTTTCTTGGACCTGGTACCACATACATATGTAAGAGCGAAAGTGAGAACTTGCCACCAATGACAAATCACCAGTCAAGAACTGAGCACCTTGAAATTGTGACCAAATGGAATACAAAAGGTTTTTATGGATGGCTCAAAGGTTTTTATGGTTATGCAAACCACCGAAAATTAGCTCGTTCAAATATATTTGATGGTACAGAAAAATATTCCCTTCACCTAGCAAAATGAATGCAACAAAATATAGTAATCCGGAAAGTAAGGTCCATATTTTTATAAATCGCTACATTGGTCATTCAGTTTATCTGATTTTCAATTTTTCCTCTGTTGCAAATTAAGAGGTAACTGAGATTCTAATAACCAATTTTCATTTTCTCAGATTATTTTCATTCACTGTTTTACTGCACTGACTGATTAGACTTTGATTCTAGCACAGTGGTAGGTAGTAGGCAGACACCCTGTTGAGTTGATTATACACTGATTACTATTGATACTAATTACTTTAATATTAGCAAGGAGGCCAAAGAACACACATACGAAATCCACTTTCACATGTAAATGGAAAATTACTAATTAGTGAAACAACATTCATGAATTCTACACTTCATCAACTTATACTACTTGGTCTCTATTTTCAAGTCTTTTACAGGCTTATTTCTATATTTCGATAGCTATTTGAGTCAGTGAAAATACAGTAAAATACACATAAGAAAAGACAGCTTTGAGTCTTGGTCCTATCACTGATTAGCATATAATATCAGGCAAGTCATTCAACCTTCCAAGCCCTTAACCTCTTCATCTTTGGAACCAAGGACTAAACCTTACTTCCAATCTCCTTTCTGGGCTAAGACTGCAGGACTCTTTGAAAGAGCCCTGTGTCGCTGGGTGCGGTGGCTCACACCTGTAATCCCAGCACTTTGGGAGGCCAAGGTGGGCGGATCGCGAGGTCAGGAGATCGAGACCATCCTGGCTAACACGGTGAAACCCCGTCTCTACTAAAAATAGAAAAAAAAAATTAGCCGGGCATGGTGGCGGTTGCCTGTAGTCCCAGCTACTTGGGAGGCTGAGGCAGGAGAATGGTATGAACCCGGGAGGCGGAGCTTGCGGTGAGCTGAGATCGTGCCACTGCACTCCAGCCTAAGTGACAGAGCAAGACTCCGTCTCAAAAAAAAAAAGAAAGAAACAGCTCTCTGTCTCCCAGCTGACTAAAGTCTCTGGATGTCAGGATAATTTTCTTCACTTTCTGCCATGGTATCAATGTCCTGTATAGCAGCAAGGGCTACATGTTTTTAATTCTCCCAAAATAATCTTCTTCCTTATTTCCACTAGGAAAAGCAGCTTGAGCACTTTACCTTAATTCTCGTGGCCAGCTGGTCGGTGCAGTCATCAAAGCGGATGCAGTAGCCCACCTCGTGGCCCAGCACTGCACCCCTTTCTTCAGCTACTCTCCCTGCAACCTTTGGGAAGAAAGATCATGCTGAAAATAGAGACATAGAAATTACTGCACAGAGCACATACTATGGAAAATCTAAAGGTCATTTATATTTTAAATAGTATGTGAACACAGTGAAAAATGAAAGACAAGTTATTAGAGAACAAGCATAATAACTTTTACAATTATTATTATTATTATTATTATTATTATTATTATTATTGAGACGGAGTCTTACTCTGTCACCCATGCTGGAGTGCAATGGCACAATCTCGGCTCACTGCAACCTCCACCTTCCAGGTTCAAGCAATCCTCCTGCCTCAACCTCCTAAGTAGCTGGGATTACAGGTAAGCGCCACCAGGCCCAGCTAATTTTTGTATTTTTAGTGGAGACAGGGTTTCGCCATGTTGGCCAGGCTGATCTCGAACTCCTGACCTCAAGCAATTTGCCCACCTCAGTCTCTCAAAGTGCTGGGATTACAGGTGTGAGCCACCATGCCCAGTCAATTATTAACTTATATATCTCACTTCATTCTATAAAGGTCTTGGGGCAACTTACAAGAACATACACAACGAAAAACAAAATCACATAAAAATGTTATAGATCAAGATCCAAAAAATGACAGAAAAAAATTCAAAAGATCAAAGCCAATGAGAAAATGTTAAACATAGATATGCCAAAGTTATTCAAGTTGAGCCACAAATTCAGCTCTAAATTTGGTGGCCAAAGCAAAAAGGAAAGTAAAAGAAATGACAAGATTCACCCTGTTCCTAAAGAAAGGGCACACCGACCAGGGACAGCGTTTCATCTCCACGCTCAAAAAGAAAACCCATCCCCCTGGACCATGAGGACAGAACAGGAATTACCATATTCAATGCCAGGTCAGTTTCATTTTCTCATTGAAGGCAAAAAGGTAAGTTTCAACAGCTCACAACTGTGTTCCAGCTGCCAAGGCCATTGAGAGGGGAAATACAGACTAGAACTCGGGTTTAAAATAAAGAGGGCAGATGAGTGGATGAGAAGATTAACAAAAAATCCAAGGTAGCATAATAAAGTGAAAGACAAAATATGTAATACATTATGAAGACCATAAACTATAGACACAAATTCACCCATCAAAACATAACAAATAAAAAGTGAATGCAGGAAAGAGAAAAATGAATCCAACAGCAAGATCTCTGCATTCCCCCCAAGAAGGTTATTCAAAAGTTAACTTACTAATAGAAAATATTTAAAAGAATGAATAAGCATAAAAGTAGAAAAGCAATAATGAATATCATTTAGTTTAATTTAAAAGAAAATAGGACCGGATACAGTGGTTCACACCTATAATCCCAGCAATTTGGGAGGTCGAGGCAGGCAAATCACCTGAGGTCAGGAGTTCAAGACCAGCCTAGCCAACATGGTGAAACCCCATCTCTACCAAAAATACAAAAAGTTAGTTGGGCATGGTGGCATGCACCTGTAATCCCAGCTACTTGCAGAAGGCTGAGGCAGGAGACGCCTGAACCCAGGAGGTGGAGGTTGCAACGAGCTGAGATCACCCCACTGCACTCCAGCCTGGGTGACAAAGAGAGGCTGTGTTGGGAAAAAAAAAAAAAAAAAAGAAAGAAAAGAAAGTTTAGTATTCACCACCACATAAACTACCTAAATGAAAAGAACCAAAGGGAAGCAATATTAATAGGTTTCCCAGGGACCCAGCACACCAATCCCCACAGAAGGAAGGAGTTCAGCTCCCTCTTTCACAGGTGAGACAACCTCCCCAGCACCCACGCAATTCCCAGGTGCTGACTTTAGAACATGGCTGGCACAGGAGGTGTCCTGAGGCACAGCTTACTGCTCCAGCCTTTCCACCCCAGCAGCCCCAGCTTCAGGAAGGCAGAGGTTCTCTGCACTCAGCTTCTGAGCCAGGCACACCCAGGCGTTTCCTGCCCATCAGTGTTTAAGACACTGAAGAGCAGATGAGGATCAGAAGCAGCTCTGCCTGGTGACTCGAAATTACAGACTGGGGAGGCCAAAACCAAATCAATCATCCAGCAGCTGGTCTATACCATGTAGGCTTTCAAAACATCTGATGAAACCAGAAAGTTATCCCACACTGCTCTACCTCTGGTTGGTTGTATTTCCCAATGACCAGCATTTCACCAGGACAGACTTGTTCTTGTTATTGTTCCAATTTCAGCCCTACATGTCATTATATTATAAATCTCAGAATATGGTACAGGTAGAGAATGTATGCATAGAGATACTAGGAACTGATGGAGAAAACAGGCTTATAAGAATGAGCATACATAAATATATACACCTACAATGTACCCACAAAAAAAGTTAAATTTTAAAAAATGAGCATAAATTAACGAATCTCTGTAAAAATATAATCATTTTATGGGTCTATAAGGTAAAAGCCAAACCTGTTTATTCTTACTCCTTCACTATTTGAATACATCTGCTATAAAAAGTATTTTTATTTTCAAACTCTATTTTTAAATTTTTATTATTTATAATCACACAAGGTTATATTCTATTGGTTTTTTAATAGATTTTCCTCTCTATCACTTTAGTTCTGCTCCCAATAACCTCATCAACTAGACTGGACAAATACTATCTTTCTGACAGACCAAAAGGAAAGGGAGGTAAAAAGACCAAAAAAAAAAAAAAAAAAAAAAAAATTCACTGAGCACCTACTACTGGCAAGTACTGTGCTCCAAGCTTTCACAAATTTGTATCTCATTAAATATACACACAGCCCATGAGGCAGACAAGACACTATTGTATTTACAACTGAGGAAACTGAAATAAGACAGGTGTTAGAGCTTATTCTGAATCATGGGTCAGGGAGGACCTGGTCTTGAAGTCAAACCCAGGCCACATGAGTTCAACAAGCATCCTCATTACTAATTGCCTCTCACAGAGATCAAGCAACAGCTTATGCAATCTGTTTTTAGGCTCTGAGATTGTTTGCAGATTTTAGTCTGCACATAAAGCACTTTCTGAGATGTAGCATCTCAAACTTGACAGCTCTATTAACATTACATGCTCTTTGCTCTTTCAAGAGAAAGCTGTGGTTTCATGGAAGTTATCCACGGCTACAAATTTGGAACTGAAATGCAAACTGATTAAGAGCTGGGATTCCAAACCACAAACAGGAAAAATTGCTCTAATTTTTAGGCAACTGAGTCATCTTTTAGTGACAAAAAAGATTAACTCCAGCATTTCAACTTAGTTTCCAAACTGTTACCACCATTTTCATACAAAAACACAACACACACACACAACTTGTAAAACTGTATAACTTCTTAATTGAACACTATTAGAAAATGAACTTTGGGCAAAATGACGACACAATAATTAAAACTCAGTAAGAACAAAAATAACTTGGGGAAATAGAATTAATTTCTTGTCCAGGTAAAGACTGCAAACTAAAGGCCGTACTTCCTTAAGGTTTTTTTTTTTTTTTTTTTTGGAGATAGGGTAAAGGTTGGAGTACAACTCACTACAGCCTTAAAACTCCTGGGCTCAAGTGATCCTCCTGCCTCAGCCTCCCAAGTAGCTGGGACCACAGGCAGGTGCCAGCATGCCCAGCTAATTTTTTAAAAAATTGTTTTGTAGAGACAGGGTCTTGCTATGTTGCCCAGGCTGTTCTCAAACTCCAAGGCTCAAGCAAACCTCTTGCCTCAGCCTCCCAATGTGCTGGGAATACAGGCATTAGCCACCACACCCAATCTCTCAGAGCTAATTCAAAAACGACAAAAGAATTTAAACATACTATCAACGAAAAACTTATGGTGGCTCCGACTTCTACACAGTGATCCTCAATTGCCAAAAGGCAGTGAGCAAAGTCTGCACAGTTCGCAGGGACAGTGTGAGTCAAGAATTTTATATCAACAAAAACCACAACTGAACATTCTCAAGCATATTTAAAAAAAAAAAAAAAGCTGAACGATAAAATTCAGCCAATACAAGAAATAAAAGCAAAACAAGCAATTAAAGGTTGGCAAAACCATGGAAAATAACTAATGATGAGTACTGAATCCATTTAAACTAGAATTAAGGTTAAACACCTGTGAGAATTATGATTAAGAACATGTACGTTATAAATATTGAAATGAAAATGACAGGACTGTATCTACGACAAATGGAGAAAGCAAAGGTGGAAAGAAGAATACATGCTAATTTCCTCTTCTTTCATAACAGGAAACTATAAGGTATAATTTGAAATATAGGTAACATCCTGAGGTTTTTTGTACTCTTTCTTCTTACTTTTCAAGCTTTAATAAAGTATCTTGTGGTGAACATTTATCCAAAGTACAGTCGCTACTCCTATTTCACTAAAGTTTCCTATTTTGTTAAATTCAATAAAAAATAAATATTAAATATGATCTCATTTTTATAAAATTATTTCTCTCCAGCCAGTCAACCATTCATCTTCACCTTTAAGAGAAGCTTGGAATGATGTTCACAAATGTTCACATTGTTTATGTTGGATGGTGAAATGTGGGGCTTAAAAAATATTTTGTTTTTTTATTTCCTCAGCACTTTATTACTTACAATGTTCACAATGTGCAGGATCAATTTAACAAAAATATTCAAATCATAATTCTTTTAAAACTGAAGACCTGGCCAGGCACGGTGGCTCATGTCTGTAATCAAAGCACTTTGGGAGGCCAAGGCAGGCAGATCACAAGGTCAGGAGTTTGAGACCAGCTTGGCCAACATGGTGAAACCCCATCTCTACTAAAAATACAAAAAAAATTAGCCGGGCGTGGTGGCACATGCCTGTAATCCCAGCTACTCGGGAGGCTGAGGCAGGAGAATTGCTTGAACCCGGGAGGCAAAGGTTGCAGTGAGTTGAGATCCCTCCATTGCACTCCAGCCTGGGTGTCAGAGTGAGACTCTGTCTCGGGAAAAAAATAAAAATAATAAAAAAACACAAAAACTGAAGACCTACATTCTTAAGGAGCAACTTCAATTCATTTAAAGCCTTTAGGAAATGTAAACAAATCACAAATGTAGACAACACAGATAGAATCTTTCCAATACAAAAAGAAACTCACTGTAACAGCAGCCACTCTCCGAGGCTGGGTCACTCCTACCACTCTTCCTTCGGCTGTCCAACCGGCTTCTGCAAGGTACTACAAACAAAATCACATATAAGTATACATATGACACCACTTTTCCAGAACAATCTCCCCCAAGATGCTCCCATACTGTGTTAAAGTCACTAAGAAAGGAAAAAGCACAGTTATTGTCCCAGCAGAACTTTGGGAATTATTTTACAGATGGAGAATCTGAGTCTTGGTAACGTTAGGTAATTAAGTTCACATCAAAGCTGATCAACAGAAGAACTAAGGCACAATTCCAGCATTCTGACACCCCAGTCCTGGAAAATCACCATGTTCTACAGATGCCTCAAGGAACAAAAAATTATCCATAGGTCACTCAAAACAGTGCTAAATCTGTAGAACAAAGAATTTTTAAGCACATATAGAGATGGCTCAATATAAATATCAACCATACAACACATTTCAGTCATATTAAATACAACAACTGGATTTTATATATATGACTATATACCATTAGATTATATTAGTACACATATATAAAATTTGATTGACCAGGAACGGTAACTCATACCTGTAATCCCAGCACTTTGGGAGGCCGAGGCAGGCAGATCACTTGAAGTCAGGAGTCCAAGACCAGCCTGGCCAACATAGTGAAACCCAGTCTCTACCAAAAATATAAAAATGTAGGTGGGTGTGGTGGCACGTGCCTGTAATCCCAGCTACTCAGAAGGCTGAAGCAGGAGAATCACTTGAACCTGGGAGGTGGAGGCTGCAGTGAGCCAAGATTGTGCCACTCCACTCCAGCCTGGGTGACAGAAAAAGATTCTGTCTCAAAAATAAATAAATAAATAAAAGTAAAAATTTTTTTTAAAAACAATTTGCTTAAGTGTATTTATCTGAGTTATGTACTTATTTAATATCTATGTATTTATTTGATTATATGCACTTAAAATCTAATATGGATAACAGTGGTTATCAGTTACATGTTTTTCTAACATCTAATTGTTTTACAATGAACATATATTACTTCAACACTAGAAAAAAGATTCTAAAAGTTATTGCATCTATCTGCTCATGTGTTCAAAAGAAATAAAGGAAGGATAATATAGATACTAAGAAAATGGTTGTCTACAGGGAATGGGTGGGAAAGTGGTAGAAAGAAGGGGAAATGGAGGCAAGGTAACAGGGATAAAGAGGGCATGTCAATGCTCTCAGTAGATCTTTTTATGTAGCTCTGACTCTCAGAACCATAGCCATGCATGTTTCCCATACTTTTTAAATACCCAAAAGACAAATAAAACCAACCAGGATGTGGAGGGAAACCTAAAGGAAATACAAACACTAACAGATGACCCTTTCTATACTACAAATGAATAACATAACCACACTGCAGGGGGTGGAGAAGAAAAGAACAAACCTAGGTAATGATGGAAAAATATATCTTGACTGGATGTTGTAAGGCTAAAGACAGAACTGGACATAAACGCTGTAATATAGTTAGTAAATATCCAAACAAGGTTATGAGTTAGCAATTCTGAAACTATTTTAATGAATCCATAAATATACTGTAGATAATAAGGACTAAGCTTCTCATTGTTGCAGAGAAGTTATAAATAAAGGCTCAAAGGAGCCCTATAGTATTAGACTGGAATCAGAAGCATCTGCATAAACTCATGGTGTTTAAGATATAGATGGATAGACAGATACAGATAGCTAGATTTTTTACAATGTATTGCTTAATATTCATACATATATTTCCTAAGTCTGCTCACTGAGACTCAGCAATGACATCTCAGTAGCAATGAGCACTCTAGCATCCAGATTATGATCTTTTTTTTTTTTTTTTTTTTGAGACAGAGTCTCACTCTGTCGCCCAGGCTGGAGTGCAGTGGAGCGATCTCGGCTTACTGCAAGCTCCACCTCCCGGGTTCATGTCATTTCTCCTGCCTCAGCCTCCCAAGTAGCTGGGACTACAGGCGCCCGCCACCACGCCTGGCTAATTTTTTGTATTTTTAGTAGAGATGGGGTTTCACCATATTAGCCAGGATGGTCTCGATCTCCTGACCTTGTGATCTGCCCGATTCGGCCTCCCAAAGTGCTGGGATTACAGGAGTGAGCCACTGTGCCCGGTGTTTTTGTTTGTTTGTTTGGTTTTGGGTTTTTTTTTTGTTTTTTTGAGATGGAGTCTCGCTCTGTTGCCCAAGCTGGAGTACAATGGCATGATCTCAGCTCACTGCAACCTCCATCTCCTGGATTTAAGTGATTCTCCTGCCTCGGCCTCCCTAGTAGCTGGGATTACAGGTATGCACCACCATGCCCGGCTAATTTTTTGTATTTTTAGTAGAGACGGGGTTTTGCCATGTTAGGCAGGCTGGTCTCGAACTCCTGACCTCAGGTGATCTACCCACCTTGGCCTCCCAAAGTGCTGGGATTACAGGCATAAGCCACCACTCCCGATCCCAGATCATGATTTCTAAACATCATTCTCCAATAAAAGGAACCAGGGCTTGTGTAGGAAAAATACAAGACAAGCCTGAAACATCTTGTAGTACTAGAAAGTAAGGAAGTGGTCAAAAAAATGAAAGCTTTTAGAAAGAAAACATGAGCCAAAATGAAGGAGCTCCTAATGTTCAAAGATGAAACAATTTGAGCAACACGATAAATAATGACAGAATTGGGCTTTAACACATAGAAAAAAATAAGTATCTATGAATCCATATAGATATACGCAAATAATCTAACAAATAAATGAGGAAGAAAGCACAGTTCTTCCTTACAGAAAATTACATTTAATAAAGATAGAGGGAAAGAGGAGAAAAGAAAATCATCATTGCTGCAGACAAGATCCACCGAGGTGGATGCTAAACTTAGTAGGTGAGAGTTTGAAGAAAAGCAGAATATTTGCAGTGTGAAAATATGTCCCCCAAGATACATATCAACTAAAAAGGGAAAGACAGTAGCTTCATAGGCAAAAGTTGGAACCTTAACCAAGTGACCAAAGTTGCTATTACCAGAGACAAAACATACCAACATTATGAACCCCTGAAATGATGCACTAAGGATACAATATCATTTCTGTAGTATTCCTGCCAAAAACACATAAGCTCCTTCTAATCATGAGAAAACATGACATAAACCCAAATTGAGGAACATTCTACAAAGTAAGTCCCATTATTTTAAAGTGTCAAGTTCATGAAAGATGAAGACATACTGAGGAATTCACACAACCTGGAAAAGATTAGGGAGAAATAACAACTAAAAGCAATGTAGGATCCTAGAACTAAAAAAGAACCTTAGTAGGAAAACTGATGAGATTTAAATAAGATCTATAGTCCAGTTACTATTATTGTACCAGTGTTAATGTCCTGCTTTCGATCTCTGTACTAGCAGCGAAGTAAAGAGTATAAGGGAATTCTGTATTGTTTTTTGCAACTTTTCTATTAGTTTAAAAGCAGTTAAAAATAAAGTTTAGAAAATGACTGTAAGAAACAAAGCGTTGTAGATAATGCAGGGTTTTTGCTACAAAAACTATAAAGTTTATCTTGTATTAAATACCCACACAAAATACTACCAACCACCCCAATCAACACAAATACAAAAACAGAACTGTAAGAATAATACCTAAGAGTCAATGAGCACCTTACTAAGTGCCAGGAACTGTGCTGAGTGCCTTACATGCATTACCCCATTTAATCCTCAAAACAAAACCTATAAGGAAGGTAACGTCATCATCAACAATACACAGATGAGGAAACAAAGAGGCCACATAATTTGTTCAAGGAAACAAATAAAAATCTGTGTCCTGAACTTCAAGCTCAGCAAACCAGTCATGACACATAAACAGAACAAAACATATTATCCAACTTCAAACACACATAGCCAATCTCTTAGCAGTAGTGTTAAGTGAAAGAAAAATAATTTCCATAAAAACAAACCTGTCCATAAAGCTAGTCACCTCAATACTAGAAGACTGAATCTGTGATTCAGACTTCTACGGCCTGCTTATGATTGCTGAGACGTGGAAATGTAAAGCTACTGAAAAAGCAGGTGTAGCGCTGACGTCAAGAGGCAGCGGCCTGTCACCGAGGGAGATCACTAAAACATAGCTGAAATCCATCTGAGTTCTCCACTTTTTAAGGATCACCCAATCTGGGCTTCTGGCTAAAGGACAGAATTAGGAAGAACTCCGCCAATAACAGTACTAATAAAAACTGTACTTAAGAAGAGCTTGTATTCATAGCTCTTTTTTTTTTCCTTTTTTACAGAACTCTAGTAAAAAATATATATATATCATCTAGGTTCTACCTATAGTTTGTAAGAATTTCAAAATTATTAAGTATTTGGTGCTTTTGCATGTTGTTTTTTTCCCAAGGAAAGGTACTATATAAATCTAACAAAACAGAAAAACCTGCTCCGTATCCTTGCTGTAACCTTTAGTTCCTCAGTCATTCCAATTTTCCTAGGCCATAGCCCAAATTTAGCTTCACAATAAGTTGAAAACAGTGACTATCTCAGGGACGGGGAACTGAGTGGATAGGAGAAAAGGGAATACTCCATAGGAGATGTAGCAGATATTTGGACCAATAATACAATCTATCATAATGATCTAGTCATTTTCAACGGCAAAGCTTAGGAGATTCACTTTTCACCATTTATTCCTTTGTTCTTTGTGAATTTTGTACCATGTAAATGTATTTCCTATTTTTAAAAAGTGTTTATAATAAAATGCAATTCCTTAAAATAATTCAATTCAAATGCATGTGTGTTTTGAGCCAGCAACCCCCATAAGTATTTTATTTATTCTATAAAAATATCTATATGTGTGCAAAATGATTTATATGCAAACCAACTCCACTGCATCATTGTGATAATACAAAACTGTAAATAACGTAAATGTCTATCAACTGGGGATTGGTAAATTATGTTCACATACTAGCATCTATGGAACTGGAAAAAAAAAAACAGTAATACATTACGTGAAAAAAAAAAAGTGTGAAGGCATTATCTGACTTCAAAATACACTACGAAGCTATAAACAGAACAGCATGGTCCTCACATAAAAACAGACACACAGACCAACGGAACAGAACAGAAAATCCAGAAATAAATCCACACATTTAAAGTCAAGTGATTTTCAACAAAAGCACCACAAACACATCTTAGAGAAAGGACAATCTCTTTATTAAACGGTGCTGGGAAAACTGGATAATCACATGCAAAAAAATGAAACCAGTTCCCTAACTCTCACCACATATAAAAATCAAATCAAAATGGATAAAAGACTTAAATGAAAGGCCCAAAAGTATGAAACTACCAGAAAAAAAGAGAAGGGAAACACTTCATGACACTGGTCTGGGCAAGGATTTTTTTGTACATGACCTCAAAAACACAGGCAACAAAAAGCAAAAATAGACAAATGGGATTGCATCAAACTAAACAGCTTCTGTATAGCAAAGAAAACAATCAAAGAGTGAAGAGAAAACCTACAGAATGGGAGAAAATAAATGCAAACTATGATCTGATAAAGGGTTAATATCTAGAATGTACAAGGTGCTCAAACAATTCAATAGCAAAAAACTAGAAATCCAATTTAAAATGAGCAAAAGGGTGTTTCCACTCTGCGTGGCTATTCTCTGGAGCAGGGGTCATTTATCTCTATCTGCCTTCTCTCCCACCTAAGTACACGCCACCACTCCATGGAAGATTCGATGGACATGGACATGAGCCCTCTGAGGCCCCAGAACTATCTTTTAGGTTGTGAACTAAAGGCCAACAAAGATCATCACTTTAAGGTAGATATTCATGAAAATGAGCACCAGTTATCTTTAAGAACGGTCAGCTCAGGGGCTGCTGCAAAGGATGAATCGCACATTGTTGAAGCAGAGGCACAATGTTGAAGGCAGTCCAATTAAAGTAACACTGGCAACTTTGAAAATGTCTGTACAGCCAATGATTTCCCTTAGCGTCTTTGAAATAATACCACCGGTGGTCTTACAGTTGAAGTGTGGCTCAGAGCCAGTGCATATTAATGGACAGCACTTAGTAGCTGTGGAGGAAGATGCAGAGCCAGAAGATGAAGAGGAGGATGTGAAATTCTTAAGTATATCTGGAAGGCGATCTGCCCTGGAGGTGGTAGCAAGCTTCCAGAGAAAAAAGTAAAACCTGCTGCTAATGAAGATGATGATGATTTTGATGATGAGGAAACTGAAGGAAAAGCGCCAGTAAAGAAATCTACACAAGATACTCCAGCCAAAAAAAATGCACAAAAGGCCGGGCGCGGTGGCTCAAGCCTGTAATCCCAGCACTTTGGGAGGCCGAGACGGGCGGATCACAAGGTCAGGAGATCGAGACCATCCTGGCTAACACGGTGAAACCCCGTCTCTACTAAAAAATACAAAAAACTAGCCGGGCGAGGTTAGTCCCAGCTACTCCGGAGGCTGAGGCAGGAGAATGGCGTGAACCCGGGAGGCGGAGCTTGCAGTGAGCTGAAATCCGGCCACTGCACTCCAGCCTGGGTGACAGAGCGAGACTCCGTCTCAAAAAAAAAAAAAAAAAAAAAAAATGCACAAAAGTCAAATCAGAATGGAAAAGACTCAATACCATCAATACCAAGATCAAAAGGACAAGAATCCTTCAAAAAACAGGAAAAAAAGTCCTAAAATATCAAAAGTTCTGTAGAAAACACTAAAGCAAAAATGCAAGCAAGTATAGAAAAAGGTGGTTCTCTTCCCAAAGTGGGAGCCAAGTTCATCAATTATGTGAAGAATTGCTTCCGGATGACTGACCAGGAGGCTATTCAAGATCTCTGGTAGTGGAGGAAGTCTCTTCAAGCAAATAGTTTCAACAATATGTTTAAAATTTTCCATCTTATTTCATTTCTGCAACAGTTGATATCTGGCTGTCCTTTTTATAATGCAGAGTGAGAACCTTCCCTTCCGTATTTGATAAATGTTGTGCAGGTTCCATTGCCAAGGCTGTGTTGTCCAAAATGCCTGTTTCGTTTTTAAAGATGGAACTCCACCCTTTGCTTGGTTTTAGGTATGTATGGAATGTTATGATAGGACATAATAGTAGTGGCGGTCAGACATGGAAATTGTGGGGAGACAAAAATATGTGAAATAAATGTGAAATAAAACCCAGTATTTTAATAAAGTTTTAAAAAATGGGCAAAAGACCTGAACAGACATTTCTCAAAAGAAGATGCACAACAGGTGTATTATTTCATATATATAAAATAATCCTCAACATTACTAATCATCAGGAAAATGCAAATCAAAACCACAATGAGATACCACCTCACCCCAGTTAGAATGGCTACTATCAAAAAGATGAAAGAAAGCAAATGTTGGCAAGAATGTGGAGAAAAGGGAACTCCTGTACACTGTTGGTGAAAATGTAAACTAGTACAGCCACTATGGACAGCAATATGGAGGTTTCTCGAAAAATTAAAAACAGAACTACCATATGATCCAGGAACCCCACTACTGGTTATTTATTCCCAGCAAAGGAAACCAAAACATCAGACATCTGCATTCCCATCACTACTCACAACAGCCGAGATATGGAATCAGCCTAGGTGTCCATCAACAGACGAATGGATTTTTAAAACGTGATATATATACGCAAGAGAATACTATACAGCCATAAAAAAGAATGAAATCCTGTCATTTGCAACAACACAGATGAACCTAGAGGACATGATGTTAAGTGAAATAAGCCAAGCACAGAAGGACAAATATTGCACGAGCTCACTTACATGTGGAATCTAAAAAAGTTGATCTTACAAAACTAGAGAGTAGAACAGTGCAGAGGGGAGAGGGTGACAGGGAGTAGGGAGAGTAAGAGGTTGGTCAACAAGCACAGAGTTATAGTTAGGTAGGAGGAATAAGTTCTGGTGTTCTACTGCACACAGCAGAGTGACTATAGTTAATAATGTGCCATAGACTTCAAAATAGCTAAGAGGAGTCTGAAAGTTCTCATCACAAAGAAATGATAAATATTTGAGGTGATGGATATGCTAATGACCCTGATTTGATCATTATATAACATATACACATATCAAAACATTACACTAAATCCCATAAATATGCATAGTTATTATGTCAATTCAAAACAGCTTTTTTAAAAAATGAAAGAATAAGTAAAAAAAAAAAAAGACAAGGCATAGTAAAACATGTATAGATGTTTCATGTTTAAAATAGGGCGTATATGTGCATACACACACACACTCACTTCTCTGTAAATGCATGAACAAATTTCTACCAAGAAACTGATAATATTGATTATAACGGCACAAAGGAAATGAGTACCAGGAAGACAGGGCAGAAGGAAATCTTTTTATGTCCCTTTGTGCCTTTTGAATTTAAAACCATGTGAACCTATTAATGTTCAAAAATAATAAATATTCAAATCTTAAAATTAAAAGAAAAAAACTACCTTTGTTTGCCCACATTACCCAGCCTAGATCCTCATCCCTCCTCTTTCTCCTTCCCACCAGTTTTCCCTGGACTTAGTAACACAGCAGGCCCTCTCTGTTCCCTGGCAGCTAAACCTTGCAGGGGTAAATGGTCAAATCACTGTGATATATTTATCACTGTTCTAAATGCCTGCCACCCATTCCTATGGGAGGATTATATATGCTGCCACCCCATTGCTATCAGGCCTGGCCATATAACTTGCTTTGACCAATGAAATGTGAGCAGAAGGGCCACTTTCGGTCAGAAGTTTTAAGAGCTATCTCATGATTCTGCCATCTACCACAAGACCAACAAGTCCCTCATAAGAGCAGTACCATCAGCCTAAGGCCCAATGATGATGTGATAGAATCTCAAAGCCAACCCAAGACAACCACATAGTATGAGCAAGAAATAAACCTTTGTGCTTTTAAGCCACTGAGATTTTCAGGTTCTTTGTTACCAGAACATAGTTTATCCTAAGCTGACTACATAACATCACAGACTAATTCCCAAACAATTCTGGAACATCGTGTGGCCTTTTACCTCTGTTCTATGTTCCATAACCTCACTACTCTCTACAGTGTCCTCACCTATAAAATGAAGACAATAATGGTGTTTGCTTCATAGGGTCATTGAGGATTAAACAGATCAACATGTGTAAAATCACTTTTTGCAGCACTTACTACTGTTATTAGTTGTTATATTATTGTTATATTATCCTCTAATGACAATCACACAGTAATTTAACCTTTCTCCTGTTTCTTCCTGTAAGAAATGAGTAACTTACTGGCTGTCAATTCCATCTGCATATATGGTTATCTTTTTCCTCCAGGCCACCATTTCTTCTGCTGTATGCATTTCAAATTGTCCTTTACTAGGTCATTCTCCTCTGTCTACCTTTTCCTAGCTGTCTATTGAGAAACTTTAAAAAAATAACTATATCTGGGTCCCAACCTATTAATAAACCCATTATTCAGAATGGAGTTGGGGAGCAGACAAAAAAGAAGACCTACACAGATGCTGGCATGACCACAAGTCTGGACCAGGCAGTCAAGAATACATCGTTAACATATTCAAAAATGCAAAGGGATTTGTATCATCTTCCCCTTAGACACCCTTAACCCTAAAACCCTACCACTGGACATGCTGTCTCCAAGATGAACAACTCAGGACTGAACCAGTTCTCCTGCTCCCTGGCCGCTCTGTTGGCTGCACCTGCCACCTACCCACCTCTCCAAAACCTCACTCTTTCTTTGCTTTCTCTAACCATTAACAGTCTCCTCGTTCCTCTGTCACTTCCCTGGCTGCCATTCTATCTCATTTCTGCTCCTGACTCCTAAATGTTGATGCTCCTAGGACTTTGTCCTTAATCCTCTTCTCAGTTATTTCTGTTCCATCTCCTTCCTCCATGTATCAGGATGTTCAATCCCTATGTCCACACCTTCTACATCTGACCTCCACCAAGCTTCAGATTCCCATTCCAATCTTCCTGCTAATAATGTCATCAAAGGCCATCAATAATATAGGAAAAAATAAATCTGTTTAAAAGCAAACGCGTTAATTTCCCCTCAAAAAAAATCTTTACTGTCCTATCACATTTAATATTAGCACTGTTCGCCAAGGCAGCAAGTCATGGTCAGTCAGTGTGCACCTTTGTACCTTCCACTTTGTCATCACAAATATCCATGTATTAGATCGGTGCAAAAGCACCAACCTAAGTTTCTAATATCTACAGACCCTAACGCTAAAATTGTTCTCCTCCCTATCCTCATCAGATTATCCCACTATCACCTCTTGGTTGAGGACCCCATTACACCACCCTTCTCCAGACCACTGCAATAGCTTTCTATGGCCTGCCTCCTCCAGTTTCTAAGTCACCTTATATCTCAATACAATCATTTACCTAAAGCTCAGCTTATCATGTTGTTCACTTGCTTGCAAACCCTACAAGGACACAACCACTTTGAATATCTTAGACATTATTTACTAAAGTTGAACACAGGATCCAGCAATGCTACTCTTAGGTAGAGCTCGGCAGGAGAATGTGCACGTATGTTCACCAAAGACAAGCACATGAATGTTCACAGCAGCACTATCCATAACTAAAAACTGGGAATGACTCAAATGTCAGTAACAATAGGAAAAATAAACAAACCACGGAATACTCACATAGTGGAATACTAACTAGCAGGGGTTAACATTACATTTCACATTTCTGTAAAGGGCCAGATGGTACATTTTTAGGTTCTGAGGATCTTAGGGTCTCTGTCAAAACTGTTCACCCTGTGTAGTAGCCTAAAAGCAGCCACCAGCAATATATCAACAAGTAGGTGTGGCTGTGTGCCAGTAAAGATTTCTCTACAAAACAGGCAGTGGGCTGCATCTGGCCCACTGGCTGTGACTTGCTGAACCCTGCTATGCAGCAATGAGAATGAACAAACTGCAACTAATTCAACAACAAGGAAGACTCACACATAATGTTGGACAAAAGAAGCTATATTACTCCTTTATAAAATTCCAAAAATAGGCAAAACTAATTTATGAGGTTAGTAGCCAGAATAAGAGCTACCTTTGTGTTCATGATTATAGGGGTAAGCAGAGAGGGCAGTTAGAGATCAGAACAGGACACAGAAGAAGAGTTCTTGGGGTTTTGGTAATGTTCTGTTTCTTGATCTGGGTGCTGGTAACACAGATGTATTCCACTTGCAGAAATGTATCAAGGTGTACAATTATGATATAGGTACTTTTCTACATATATTTCATACTTCAAGAAAATTAATATTAAAAAATGAAAGAAGAACCTGCAAAGTCTCTCAAGCTCAGTCAGCCTTCACTCTTCAAGTTAAGGTTCTTAAGGCACACTCTGAACTCACCCTACACTTCTCCACCCCAGTGTCTCTAACCACAATATTCACTGGCTTGGAATATCTTCTCAGTCAGCTCCCACTGATAATTCAAGGTCAAATTCAAATGCCAATTCCTTTACAAGGCCTTTCTTGATCCTTCTTTCTACTCCTATCCACACCACATAGGATTTTTCCTAGTAAGAAAGGGTTCTTCTCATTGCACTGCATAATTCTATAATAACCAATTTTTATTTACAACCATAGCAATATTCATTTTACCCAACCTCTTCAACTATAACTATTTAAGGATAAAAACTCTGTATTACACATCTTTGAATAAGTTTCCATTATAACTTTCAGAGGATAGCTATTCCATTACTATTTTGGAATTATAATAAATCAAAGACAAACTATTACTTTAGCACTCATCAAAGAAATTGTAAGCCCTAAAAGTTTAATTAAAAATATCTAGTTGAGGCCGGGCGCGGTGGCTCAAGCCTGTAATCCCAGCACTTTGGGAGGCTGAGATGGGCGGATCACGAGGTCAGAAGATCGAGACCATCCTGGCTAACACAGTGAAACCCCGTCTCTACTAAAAAATACAAAAAACTAGCCGGGCGAGGTGGCGGGCGCCTGTAGTCCCAGCTATTTGGGAGGCTGAGGCGGGAGAATGGCGTAAACCCGGGATGCGGAGCTTGCAGTGAGCTGAGATCGCACCACCGCACTCCAGCCTGGGTGACAGAGCGAGACTCCGTCACAAAAAAAAAAAAAAATCTAGTTGAAGTGAACATTTCCTGAGAGGAGATCTTAAAAATGTAAGTGATAATAAAAAGAGTTCTCAAGTTACAAAATCCTTCCAGCCAAATCGAAGTGTAAAGACACATATTAAATATGTACTCACCTGAGGAATCTGTGTGCTCTTCCCACATCCCGTTTCACCAACAATCACCACTGTCTGATAATTTTCTATCAAGTATAAAATATGATTCCTAAGCTGAAAAAGAATAACACACCTTGTAAAAAGCCATACATTGTCTCAAAAGACCTAAACAACAACGATATTGAAACATTACGAAATGAGCTGTTTTCAAAGGAAAGTAAATTTTAAATAGATCAAAATGTATTTCTAACTCTCAGGTACTGTTCCTCTCAGCATGAGCGAATACAACTGCAATCAAGTGTAACACCAAAATACATGCAGACACCCTTTAACATTTCACTTATAAGAAATTATAGGCCGGGCGGGGTGGCTCATGCCTGTAATCCCAGCACTTTGGGAGGCCAAGCGGGGTAGATCACAAGGTCAGGAGTTCAAGACCAGCCTGGCCAAAATGGTGAAACCCCGTCTCTACTAAAAATACAAAAATTAGCTGGGCACGGTGGCAAGTGCCTGTAATCCCAGCTACTTGGGATGCTGAGGCAGAAGAATCGCTTGAACCCGGTGGGGGAAGGCTGCAGTGAGCAGACATCATGCCACTGCACTCCAGCCTGAGCAACAGAATAAGACTCTGTCTCAAAAAAATAAGAAAAGAAATTATAGACATACTACTACATACTACATGTGTACAAAGACATAAATACATGCATACTCACTGCAGAGTTGTTTATAATAGCCAAAAATTCAAACACCCTAAATGCTGATCAACAAAAGTTTGGTTAAATCAGTTATAAAATACTCCAATAATGGAGTAATTTGCAGTTATTAAGAAGAGGAAATATCTATTTGTACTGATATGGGATGATCTATAAGATATGTTAAGAAAAGGAAGTAAGATGTAGAACAGTGTGACTAATACACCAGTAATTGCATTTTTTTAAGGGCAAACACATATCTACTTGTTTAGTACTAGATTTATCTTTAACATCTTATAAGATCTCAACTGTACTTAAACTCTACTTTGCTTTATATCAATAACGTATACCCTTCTTACCATTTTAATTTTATCAACATTTCTCAACTCCTTGTTGCTTTTCTTTTTTTCTCATTTGCTGTTTCATTTATGTTATCTTTTAAGTACAGTTGGGAGACAAAGAATAGTCAAGAAAAGGCCAAAATTAATAAACAGTAATTTCCCTTGTACTTGAGCATTTATTACATGTCAGGTATCTTGCTAAATGCTCTGCATGAATGATCTCATCTGGTCCTCATAACAGTACTATGAGGTAGGTGCTCCTGTTAGTCCCACATCACAGATAAGGAAAAGCAGCTCAGAATGGAGAAGTGCTTCACCAAGCACATAAATGGTGAAGCTTGGGTGTGAACCCTGAAGTCTAGCTCCAGAGTCCAGACCCTTCATCACAGCTTAAACTGTGTCCCTCAGTGGTGAGAAAGCAATACTGAACCTACCATCTCATCTCCTGAGAGTCAGACCTGCTAACATTCATACATAGTGAATGAGTTAGTCACTTGAGGAAGAAACCCAGAGACAGTCAGTTCACATGTGACTAAAATATTGGGAGCCACATAAAATTCCAAGTAAGGCAATCTGGCTAAACTAAGAAGGCTGCTGTTGCCTATCTATTTGGAGAAAGAACACATTAATAGAAGAGGAATTATCAGGACAGTCTAGACAAAAGAACCCCCTGAGTATAAGAACTTGGCACCTTTTGGCTGCTCACACCTGTAATCCCAGCACTTTGGGAGGCCGAGGCAGGAGAACTGCTTGAGCCCAGGGGTTCGTGACCAGTCTGAGCAACATAGGAAGACCCTGTCTGATTTACTGATAGACAGAGAGAGAGATAGAGATAGAGAGAGACAGAGAGAGAGAGAACATGGCAACTTTCACCCAGCAACATCCAGGAGAAAGAAACAGACACAGGTGCTGGCAGCCACACCTACTCAGGTCATTCCAGAGGCATCCTGTGGAGCAGGGAGAATTCACCCCTCATCAGGGGCTGTATGACATTTCTGTAACCTGTCTTGGCTCTGTACTTCCAGATTACAATTGGACCTCCTACGTGGATGTGCCAACAGGAAGGAAGTGTATATATCAACTGTGTCCATCTGTAGTGGAGAACTATCGCTAGCCATAAATGAACACGTTCTGAATGAATTCTAGTTTGCACTTTGGTCTCCTGTAGCTGAGCACGCATCTATTTCATGAGCACTAATAAAACCGAGTGTCTGGATGTGCACTTGGTAAGTACTAACCATACCAAAATCCTGTCACTGTCTGAGGAAGTCAGAGTATTAACTGATGTCTTCAGCAGAAACAACCTCATATTCCCAAGTAAACTTGTTTAAAGGAGTATCTTCAAAAATAAAGCAAAAGTTGGCCATATGTTGGTAATCTGTTATATAGAAAGTAACTGCTATTTTCTCTACTTTTCTGTATGTCTGAAATTGTCCGTAATTGAAAGAAATAAAGGGGGGAAAAAAAAGTCATTCTAATTCTTCCAGTTTTCCAGTATGTACGATGCAACTGAAAAAATCTTAAGAACTCTCAAGATTTATACGGTTAACTAAAAATTACATAGTATGAAATCATCCCTTACGATAAGGGTTTCTCTGAGCTCACTCTGTTCTAGAAAGAGGACATCATTCCCTTCAGTGGTGAGCATAAAGCTAATGCAGACACATGATTCAAGCCCACAGATCAAACACGATTATTTGACATACCTTGAATACTGGCAGCTTCTGCCTCTGCTGCTCTATGGAAAGGGCAGCATAAGGGTTGTAAACGACTGTTGTCCCAGAGTTTTCAGTCAGACTTTGTCTCTCTTCAGAGATGCTTACACCTGGCCCCTCTGTACCTGCAGCAGAAATGTTTTTTTTCAGATTCTCTGATACAACGAACAGAAAAAGGTATTAAGGTTACAAACTTTTGAAGAGGAAGATATACAAGAGAAGCAATACTTTTTACCTCAAACCACTCGAAGGTATTCAACTTTAACTTTATGAAAGCATCTAGAAAAGTGCCTATGAGGAACCAAAAATCTTCCCTAAAAGCTTCACTACAGTGTCAAAAACAAACAAGATGGGGTCAGGTGCAGTGGCTCATGCCTGTAATCCTAGCACTTTGGGAGGCCGAGGCAGGCGGATTGCCTGAGCTCAGGGGTTCGAGACCAGTCTGGGCAACAAGGTGAAACCCCACCGGTACTACAGCACAAAAAATTAGCCAGGCATGGGGGTGTGCGCCTGTAGTCCCAGCTACTTGGGAGGCTGAGGCAGGAGAATTGCTTGAATCCAGGAGTCAGAGGTTGCAGTGAGCCAAGATCGCGCCACTGCACTCCAGTCTGGGTGACAGAGCAAGACTCTATCTCCAAAAAAAAAGAAAAAAGAAATGAGATGGCAGTCCCACTGGGCTCCAAACTGGCCACTCAGAACTGTATATTACAGAGCACAGTGTCTTTAGTTCTTGCCTCCATGTCCATGTTATTACTGAATTCTTAACGGAAGTGAAAGAAACCCAGTGGGAATTAGCTGAGGTAAAAGGATGAATCCTGTTACTGTAGGATGGCAATAAGGCTCAGAGATGACAGAAACTGGGCACTCAAAGCAGCCATGGCTTTCTCCTTCTCTCATCTTGGCACCTCTTGCAGGTTCCTTCCAGCCCCTTAGGTTGGCTCCTCTACAGGAGCTGGAAACACGGCTGCCGGCAGTGCCAGGGTTCACGCTTACAACTCCTCTACCAAGCATCCATCATTCATCCAGCAAGGACCAGCAAGGCTGGACCGAGGGCCCACTCCACGCCAGGCACTGCTCTAAGCACTGGAAACACTACAGTGAACAATACAGATGCCAGTCCTACCCTCACGGAGCTCACTTGCTTTTTTAATTCTTCCTCTCCGTGGAAGGTAACTTAGTGCATGAAGTGGTCATAAGTGCTATGGAGAGAAATAAAGACACCATAAGGGGGACTGGGAGTCCCAGGTATGTGTTGTAATGGGGGGTGGGGGAAGGTTCTTTTACACTGGACAGGCAGGGACTGACTTCTCCCAGCTTAGGTCCAATCCCCACGCCAATACAATCAACCGTGGCCAGTGGAATGTGATGCGGTAAATGACAGTCCCCGTTGCAACCATGGAATTGGGAGTGGAGAGATGGGAAATGCTATTCCCAGAAACTGCCATGCTGGGCAGATTAAACAAGAGATCTTCACCCCAGCTTCTTGCTAAGAACAATGACAAACCGGTGCTCATGACGGTGAAGAACAGGGAAGCCATATCCCATCCTGAAAACCTGTTGAAGGTTCCATACAGTTTTAGCTCAAACAAAAAAAAACTCAGGCCGGGCGCGGTGGCTCAAGCCTGTAATCCCAGCACTTTGGGAGGCCGAGAAGGGCGGATCACGAGGTCAGGAGATTGAGACCATCCTGGCTAACACGGTGAAACCCCGTCTCTACTAAAAAATACAAAAAACTAGCCGGGCGAGGTGGCGGGCGCCTGTAGTCCCAGCTACTCGGGAGGCTGAGGCAGGAGAATGGCGTAAACCCGGGAGGCAGAGCTTGCAGTGAGCTGAGATCCGGCCACTGCACTCCAGCCTGGGCGACAGAGTGAGACTCCGTCTCAAAAAAACAAAACAAAACAAAACAAAACAAAAAAAAACACAACTCAGGAGAAATCTAAGTTTAAATTGTGTGATCAGCTTCTATAACTTTTCATGCTGATTTGCTGCTGTAACCCTAGGACAGAACTAGGAGTAATAAGTAAATGACACAGGGTTCAGAATTCAACTCAATGTAAGGAAGAAATTTCTAAAAGGTCACACCGTTCAGCACTGGAGTATGCTGCCTTGTAAATGAATAAAAATCCTCCCTAGATCAAACACATGCTATACAGCCTCCTGCTGGGGCACTACAGTGACAATAACCAATAACTACCATTTCCTAGGTCTTCTGAAGTCAGAATCTGTGATGCTATGTGAAAACACAGGAGCTTTGTAACAAGAATACTCAGCTCAGTGACTTACTTTTACACTTTTTAGGGTTCTCAGATTGCTTCAACAATCTGATAAAGGCTATGAACTCCCTCTCCTAAAAAACACACCAGAATTTACCAGAACATAAAATTCTGGGGGTCCATAGACCCCCTAGAGCTAAGTTTAGAATCACTGACCCTTTAGATCTCTGACCCTCTTCCATTTACTTCCAGGAACACGGTTGTGTTTCAGAGGTTCAAGACTGCCAAAAATCAGGTAAGTGGGACAGTTATGTTGCTTTTGCCAAAATGTTGACCTTCCTTTCAACAAGAGAAAAGATGGAACAGGATCTGGAACAATGCCTGTCCTCAAAAAGGCGGGCTTCCTTTCCTTTCTTTTCTTCCCTTCTTGTCACTACATCTTAATAATTCCTTGAATTGTTACCCAAGAAAACAATTACAAAGAATACCTTATGCTCTTCTGCTGTGTTTTTGTGCCGAATTCCTGCCTTTTCATATCATGTTTTAAACCTTCATATCCTCTCTGGAATATTTAATATTTCAACGTGTCTTTTGTACTACTACATTCCTCCCTTGTCTCTAACCTACAGCCCAATCCATCTCTTCTGTTAGAAGCTCTTTTTTTTGGAGATGGAGTCTTTGTCGCTCAGGCTGGAGTGGAATGGCAAGATGCCGACTCACTGCAACTTCTGCCTTCAGGGTTCAAGCGATTGTCCTGCCTGGGTATCCCGAGTAGCTGGGATTACAGGTACGCACCACAACGCCCAGCTAATTTTGTAATTTTAGTAGAGACAGGGCCTCACCATATTAGCCAGGCTGCTCTCAAACTCCCAACCTCAGGTGATCCACCTACCTCAGCCTCCCAAAGTGCTAGTGTATTATAGGCGTGAGCCACCGTGCCCAGCCTAGCTCTTTTATAAGAACAGCTATGTCAGCTGATAAACAATGTATCTTCTCCTCATAAAAGACTTCCTTCAACCAAACCAGAACATCAGGGCTGCTTTCCCTCTATAAACACCTCTCCGTGGCTGCCTATGATTGATCTTTCCTTGAGAGTACGCTCTATGCTTAAGGGAGCAACACCTTTATAACTTTTGCAAACTATGAACATCTTCATTTCTCTATCTTAACAAGGCTGATATCCAAAATCCCACATTCCCTTTAACTCGGTTTTTAAAAATTTGAATGGTAACCCATTAGTGGGTTATGAAATCAACATAGTATGTCATACCAGCACTTTTTAAATAATGAAATAGAATAGAAAGCATCAGAGCACATTCCAGAAAGGAATACTGTTTATGAACAACTTTTTTTGGTTGTATATGTGTGCTAGATCACAACACAATATATTCCTTACTGTGGGTCAAGTCAAAAAAAGCTTAAAAGCTATTGTTGTAAAGTTTTTGTCAAGCACATGGTCAACAATCATGAAATATTTATCAAATGGGCAAACGAAAATGGGCAGGCCCTTCTGATCCACATGTACTTGCAAATTAAGTAAAAGATTTTTGTAGAAAACTCTCAGGCCAGTCATACAAGGCCCTTAAGTCACACTCCTAAGGTAGAGACCACACTTAAGGTCCCTGGACATGCTATTGTTACAATGTTTTAAATCGTTCATTTAAAACAACACATAACATTTTCCCATTCAGATCTGGGTATCAGGCTTCTTAGGAAAAAAAAAGATTGGGCAACTCTGAACCCATATGATAACAATTAGGTGAACCCGAGTACAGCTCCCTATTTTAGAAAGCATATGTAAGCTCTACTGTAGATCTCCACCGTACACATCTATCCAGTGTATGCACCCTCTGCACACTCTGTGACTAGGAGTCACGGGCTCAGGCCTACAGGATATGTTCATGATTCCAATGTCTAGCTTTATATCCAGCTTCAACCACCTCCCTGACTTTCGCCTTGCATTTCCCACAACCTACTTCATATCTTGAATTTCCTCACTAAAATAAGGGTATTATTGTCATCACAGAGATACTGTGACTGTTTAATAAGATGTATAAATGAAAGTGTTAAGGGCCCAATAACTGTGTACTAAAGCTATTTCCATGTCAACTAATAACAACACAATTTACCTAGACCAATGGTTCCCAAATTTTAATGCATGCTGGAATTCCTTAGAGACTTTAAAAAACACTGATGCCTGCCTCTTAGCCCTCCAAAGTTCTAATTTATTGGTGTGGGGTGCAACTGGACATCAGGACTTTTCAGAGCTTCCCAAGTGATTCAACTATAAAGCAAAATTAGAGAATCACTAACCTAGACAGTCACCCAACCCAGAAATCTGAGTCATTATTGACTTCATCTTCTCTCACATCTTCCTCTAAAATGTCTCTCCAACAGGCCCCTACTCTAAGCTCCCAGGTCAGAATTAAGGTGTTTTTTTTTTTAATTTTTTTATTTTTTTTTGAGACGGAGTCTTGCTCTGTCGCCCAGGCTGGAGTGCAGTGGCATGATCTCAGCTCACTGCAAGCTCTGCCTCCCAGGTTCACGCCATTCTCCTGCCTCAGCCTCCCAAGTAGCTGGGAAAACCCGGCTCATTTTTTTGTATTTGTAGTAGAGACGGGGTTTCACCATGTTAGCCAGGATGGTATCGATCTCCTGACCTCATGATCCGCCCGCCTCGGCCTCCCAAAGCGCTGGGATTACATGCCAGAGCCACCGCGCCCAGCCAAATTAAGGTTTTTAACATCCCTCCTGGATTTCAGTAGTACCTTCTCTGTTATCTTTCTAAAGTAAACCTGATTTGTCCCTGCTTAAAAACAGTGAAGTCGGGCTGGGCCGGTGGCTCATGCCTATAATCCCAACACTTTGGGAGGCCGAGGTGGGTGGATCATGGGGTCAAGAGATCGAGACCATCCTGGCCAACATGGTGAAACTCTGTCTCTACTAAAAATATAAAAATTAGCTAGGTGTGGTGGCACACACCTGTAGTCCCAGCTACTCAGGAGGCTGAGGCAGAGAATCGCTTGAACCCGAGTGGTGGAGGTTGCAGTGAGCCAATATTATGCCACTGCACTCCAGCCTGGATGGCTGAGCCAGACTCCGTCTCAAAAAAAAGAAATAAAGAAAGAAAAGAAAGAAAAGAAAAGAAAAGAAAAGAAAAGAAAAGAAAAAAACAGTGAAGTCTAAATGTTTTAACTTGTCATGAAGACCTTTCACAATGAGGCCCCTACCTACTTTTCTAGCTTCATCTCCTGTCATACCCCAAAATATACCCTAGCACTTAACACCATCACACTGCTCTGTTATTTTGGCTTTCTGGACATTCTAAAGGCACAAATTCCATTCTGCCGTTGTTCATGCTGCACCCTTTGCTTTGAGTTCCATTTCTCTATGAAACAAAACCTCTTTCATCCTTTAATGTTCACTCCAAAAATACCACCTTAATGAAGTATTTCTTATCCATACATTCAACTTTCCCTCTCTCTTCCATACTTCCATATAATTATAATAGTAACCTATCTAGTGCCAAGATCCTTTTGTGTGTTATTTTCATTTAATCCTCACAACAACACTTTGGGTAGGTATTACACCCAATTTACGGATGGAGTAACTGAGACTTTAAGAATTTAAGAGACTATCAAGTCATCAACTTAGTAAGTGACAGACACAATGGGCACTGCAGTCTGACTCTAGAGCTCATCTTTACCACCACCTTACTCTGCCTCATTGTAAAATCTCTTCTAGAGGACATCTTACTTTATATTCAATTAAGAGAGAGAGCAAAACTTGAGAGCAGAGCCCTGAGCATCTATATTTGTCTCCTGAACACAGGATTAGGTTTTCAATAAGTGTACCCTCAATGGATGAACTAAATAATGAAATAGAACTCTTATAGTAATTCCACGTTCTTTAGCCAAAATAGTACTCTGGTCTGATTTCAAACGGTTCATTCAGTTCTTTACTATACCTAACACTTTCACCTGTTACTAAAAGTGTGAACAAATTAAAAGTATTCATTACTTAGTAAGTTCCTAGTTTTTGGATGCAAGTAAAACTCAGGATGGATAATTGGCTGATGACTTGAAATGCTGAATCATAAAACTGTCAAGTGACAAACTACAAATTTTTAAAAAGCATTAAACACATCTCTTGCTTGGGTTTATCTCTCACATCAACATATGCATGGTCAGAATTTCAGGGAACCACTGAAAAATTAAAAGCTTTGCTTATATTACATTCTTGGTGTCATTTCATTTTTGCTGCAATATACTTTGCACATCCAGACCTGCAGGGGTGCAGGTGGTGTAAAAAAATCAAGCTGGTAGCTATAATTGAAAAACTTTTGTTTTTTTACAAGAAACTGACTGCAGAGAGGAAGTAATGCATCTAGTATGGTCTGGCATATACACATTCAATAAAAACCTGATTAATGAGTAAATATCAAGACAAAACAAGCAAAGCATTTTGTGATTGTGATTCGTGTTAGTTTGTAAGACAGGAAGTGGCTGGCAGCCAATATGAAGGAGTGTTCCCTTTTCTAGTAGACATTCGGAGTGGACAACAATTATCCTACAAGAAAATAACACACTCTCCCTTTTTTTGAGCATTTATTCTAAGTCTGACAACGCGTTGTGCTGGTATTCTAAGCCCACAGGATGGAAGTTATTGTTCTGCCCACTTTACAGGCAAAGAGGTCATGGCTTAGAGGCGTTAAGTTACTCGCCCAAGGTCACCCTACTACTACAAGGCAGAGACGAAAATTCGAATCCGGACAGTCTGACTCCATAACTTGGGCTTGCAAGCCCTGAGCAGCGAGCAGCATTGTCTGTCGGGCCCCAACGCAATCCCAGCGCGGTAACGAGACACGAGGGGGAGCTTTAGTATTCCCCATCTCGCGGGGTGGGCAGGACAAGCATCAGTAGCGAGGAAGACGAGGCCCGAGGAGGCTGGACCACTTTAACAAGGTCACACAGAGTTTCTGCTCACGCTCGGGGAGCACCCCCGAATCCCTTGGGACCACTGGGGCGCCTGAGCCAAAGTCCCCACCCGCACAGAGGCGGCAGCGCCCAGCTCGCCGAGGTCAGGCCTGCGAGCAGGTCTGCTGGCCCCAGGGCGCCGGTCACGGCGCCAAGACCGAAGTCAGGCCGCCGCATCTGCCCAGCGTTCCACCAAAGGCCTTACCGGGTCGCCAGAACTTCACCGGTCCCACGGGCGCAGCCATGCTGGGGTAAAAGGTCACGAGGCTGGCTCCACCCCACCGCCGTGCGCTAGGCCCCCAGGGCCCGAGGGGCGTGGCCCCCGAAGAGCCGCTGCCCAGGCGCATCGGGCCGTGTGACGGCCACGCCCCCATGGCTACCGCCCCCGTCTGAACCACGTGACCCGCCGCCCTGTTCGGCGAGCGCACCAACCCCGCCCCCGAGCCCACGTGACCCTGCTCAGCCATTTTGGAGAAAAAGGCGCGCTCCTCTGCTTCTCTTTTTAACGTGGAGAGTCGGTGATGCAGGTGACCTAGGAGCGTGGCGTGGCCTGGATGGCGGCTGCACACTTGGAAAGAACAGGCTTTGGGAGAGGACTGCTGGCCCGAAAGTGGAACCTTGCACGCAGTGGGCGTTGAAGCAGTGCTTTCTGGATTAAATAGGAAATACTGATGTTACCAGCTACCCCAACTTGGCGACTTCTGTTTTATTCTCAATTTCAAATTGAAGGGTAGTAATAGGAAGTACCTCGTGGGTTGGATTTATCAGTAAATATTGGGCGCCTGCTGTGGGCCCAGGTACTGCGGCACAGTGCCACAAATAAAACAATGTGAAATGATACGGAAGTCTTCAGGGACCATGAGGAAAAAACGGAAAACCGGACTGGGGGTGGGGTGGAGCGAATGGGTTGGAAGAAGAGACTAAAAATGGATACATAAATTAAGGTAGTCCACTAACTCAGTGCTTCCTCCAATTTGATGCCCTTGAGTCAAATGCTTGTTAAAAACACAGATTCTAGGCCTCGATCCAATTCTTAATCGATGTCCTGGAGCATAGCCTGGGAACCTGCATTTTAAGAAGCTCCTGAATTCTTAGGATTAACAAATTTGGGAAAGACTAATCCATCCGAGGAAAAGTGAGGTCAAAGAAAAAAAAATTACAGTAATCGAAAGGAGCGCTAAGGAGGGGTGATGAGCGCAAGTGGAGGAAATGACTTTCTAGGTAGGCAACTAATTGGAAGTGAGAGGCTTCAGAATCTATGCATTTTTAAAGCTGTGAAGAAAATTTTGAATTCTTTGAAATAAGTGGCATCATTACGGCAAGAGCAAGGGCTTTTGTGGACAGCTAGTCCAGATTTGGAATCCTAACTTTGCCATTTCCTAGCTCCTAGCTGTCATTTAATTTTAGTTGTAAATGAGGTTTAAAGAGGTATTAAATGAGATAACATGTAAAGTACCTAACACTGCAAAACATAGCAGGCACTGAATCAATGTTAGCTCTCATTACCTCAACTCAAACAGAGCAAATCCACCAGGGGGAAAAATCTGAATTTACTTGCATAGGTTCATTTAACAAATAATCTCCTTTGATTTATTTTTATAGTAATTAATATAGGGACTCAACACCTGTTAATCCCTCTGCCTAGAATTCTCCATCCATCCTTTAAATTATCCCTTAAAGGGCCAGCTCTAAATTATGTATCCAACTTAAACATTCCTCTTGTAGTCTAGGAACCTGTATTCTCGCTTTTGTGAGAAAAGTGACCTATAGTTTACCTGCCGCCACTATCACACAGGGAACTTACTGAGGACGAGGACCATGTCACTTTTGTAGCCCAATAACAAGTGCCTGTTGAGTAACGTATAGACAAACATCATGCTTTAGGCTTAGTTTTAGTTGACCTGTAGTTCACCTGCCGCCACTATTACACAGGGAAATTACTGAGGACGAGGACCATGTCACATTCACATTCGTAGCCCAATAACAAGTGCCTATTGAGTAATGTATAGATAAACATCATGCTTTAGGTTTAGTTTTAGTTCTTCATGACATTGAGTTTTCCTTGTTTTTTTTTTTGTCTTAGTTTTACTAACAGCCCAATATGGAAACCAAGGTTTATACATGAATATAAGGCAAAATGAAATAAATGCCACTTTTTAAGATTATTTCATGGCCTGGCACGGTGGCTCACACCTGTAATCCCAGCATTTTGGGAGGCCGAGGCAGGCAGATCAACTGAGGTAAGAGTTCAAGACCAGCCTGGCCAACGTGGTGAAATTCCATCTCTACTAGAAATACAAAAAAATTAGCCGGGTGTGGTGATAGGCACCTGTAATCCCAGCCACTTGGGAGGATGAGGCAGGAGAATCGCTTGAACACGGAAGGCAGAGGTTGCAATGAGTAGAGATCCGCCACTGCGCTCCAGCCTGGGTGACAGAGTGAGACTCCTCAAAAAATATAAAAAATAAAATAACTTCTCTATTTTATCTATTACTCATATAATGAAACCTTCCTGTTTATGAAGATACAGTAAATCGGCCATGCCTGTATTATTGGATCATAATCTTTTTTCTTTTTCAGATGGAGTCTTGCTCTGTTGCCTAGGCTGGCGTGCTGTGGTGAGATCTCATCTCACTGCAACCTCCCCGCCCCCGGGTTCAAGTGATTCTCTTGCCTCAGCCTCCCGAGTAGCTGGGACTACAGGCATGCACCACCACGCCCGGCTAATTTTTGTATTTTTAGTAGAGATGGAGTTTCCCCGTGTTGGCCAGGCTGGTCTCGTGGATCATAATCTTAAAGCTGGAGGAGACCATACTTAACACCTCGCTTGAATTTCTTGTCTTACAGGAAACTGAGGTACATGAAAGTTAAAAGGACTTGGTCAGAATCAATGAGTTAATTTAGTATCAGAACTAAAACTAGAACTCGGGCTTTCTAATTCCCAGGCCAGTGTTTGCTCAACCACATGGGCCTTTTAAAATCATTAGAGCTACACTCTCCTAGAAGAAAATTAGTTCATCTGCCTTAGAAAGTTCTCAAAGTCCAACTCTCCTCAAGGGGTTATTTTGCCTACACAGACTTCTGTTAGAGAAAACACTTAAATAGTAACCTACATGTTGATGTTGTGGTTTTATTTCCACAAATTAGGAATGGTCTCAATAGATTCTTAGTCTTCCTAATTATTTTCAAAAAGAATGGGCTAAAATAACAGCCCTAAAATTAAAACTGATATTTCTTGAGATGGCATCCAGAATTTATTTAGTTCATTGCCAACAATTCCATAAAAGTGTAATCATTTTGTTACATAAAGATGTATTTTGCAGCTTCCAAATGATAAGCTTTCCAGAAAGATAATGTTCCTCAAAATCATGTTACGATATGGAAGTTTTTCTGTGCCTATGATAAAGGGTATTTTTTGCTTTGAAATATTTCCAGACTAAACGTATTGACCATGTTCAGGAAGGCATAGAATTTAGGGTTTTCATTTTTATATCAGTTAAGACGTGTATGGATATAAGTGATAGAAAATCCAACCCAACCTCTCTTAAGCAGAAATGGCTCATGTAAACTAAAAAGTCTGGCTGGGCACAGTGGCTCACACCTATAATCCCAGCACTTTGGGAGGCTGAGGCGGGAAGATCACCTGAGGTCAGGAGTTCAAGACCATCTTGGCCAACATGGTGAAAGTCCGTCTCTACTAATAATACCAAAAAAATTAGCCAGGCATGGTGGTGCACGCCTATAATCCCAGCTACTCGGGAGGCTGAGGCAGGAGAATTGCTTGAACCTGGGAGTCAGAAGTTGCAGTAAGCTGAGATCACACCATTGCTCTCCAGCCTGGGCGACAAGAGTGAAACTCTGTCTCCAAAAAAAAAATAAAAAAAAAAAAATAAGGCTGGGCGCGGTGGCTCATGCCTGTAATCCCAGCACTTTGGGAGGCCGAGGTGGGCGGATCACGAGGTCAGGAGATCCAGACCATCCTGGCTAACACGGTGAAACCCCGTCTCTACTGAAAATACAAAAAAAAAAAATTAGCCGAGCGTGGTAGCCGCACCTGTAGTCCCAGCTACTCGGGAGGCTGAGGCAGGAGAATGGCGTGAACCTGGGAGGCGGAGCTTGCAGTGAGCCGAGATCGCACCGCTGCACTCCAGCCTGGGCACAGAGCGAGACTCTGTCTCAAAAAAAATAAAATAAAATAAAAATAAAATAAAAAGTCCAAGAGTAGTTCTGACTTGAGATGCAGCTGCATCAGGATTCTTTCTGATCATATTGATCCACCTTTTGCTGATTCAGGTGTAACATGGTAACGAAGTGGCCATGCCAGTTTTAGCCACCACATCCTCTTAAGCATTAAACCTCTTTCCAAAATTCCTTGGCAAAGTATTCCTGACAGGCCATGTATCCATCCCTAAATCAATCACTAAGCCAGGGAATCTAATGTACTAATTGACTCAGGCCTTGGTCCCACGTTCCACATCCAGGGTCAGGTTAGGTCAGCTTCAGCAGAACCACGTGGACTGAGAGTTGGGAACAGAAGCGTTCCCCCAGAGGGAAATCTGAGGGTGAGATTACCAGAGGATGAATGATTGAATGAATGAAGCAAAAATAATAGATGTCCATTACAACCACCCATGTATCCACTTGCTACAACTGTTAGCTTCCTAAGAAAAACACTAACTGCCCTTTGGTTGCCACCATCAAGCTAGGTGAGAGGCAGCCATCCCCCAGACTGAAAAGTGGTGGTCCTTTGCAGAATTGCTTTACTAAATTGCATTGTATCAGGATTTTTCCGAGAGTCTAAGGTGCAGTCTTCCACAACTTGTTGTAACATATGTAAACCTGTCTGGTTTGTTGGTTTGCACACAAATGATCACGTTCACACAGTTATTAGCATAAGCACAAGTGCTGATGCAGCTTCAAAGATTTGGGTACAGAGTTGTGGAAAGATCCACTGGAAAGGATTCAGCAACCAGAGGAGCCTCTGTCTCTTTGGCCTGAGGGACACACAATTCCGTGAAGTTGGGTGAATTGGGGACGGCCTCCTTAGGTCTGCAAGGTGCTTTCTATATAGGATGACTATATACTTTAATGTTCAAACTGGGACACTTTTGAGAATAAAAGGAGGTGTTAGCCAGATGGGACCTGGGGATAAGAGGCACCAACTGGAACTCTGCCAGGCAAACTGGGGCATACATCTAGGTGTGTGTGTAAACTTAGCCTAACAATGTTGATCTAAACATATTCAACATAAGGTATGTATTCCATGCTCACAGAATACACCTGAATACATTCACCTCATTTATTGCTTCAGACAACTGCCCCTGCAGAGTTCAGGGTACGGGCATGCCTCAGAGTATCTGTCATTGTTTATTATCGGAATGTGATTACCAGAATGTCATTTTTATAAGTATCATTTTTAGAAAAAGATCCTTGAAAGAAATTCTTATCTTAGTGCCCGGGACAATTTTGTTGTTTTAGAGATAGGGTCTCACTCTGTCACCCAGGCTGGAGGGCAGTGGTGCCATCACAGCTTACTACTGCCTCGTCTTTCCTGGCTCAAGCCATTCTCCCGCCTCAGCCCTCCAAATACCTAAGACTACAGGCACATGCCACCATGGGGAATAGTTGTCCTTTCTGTATCTGGATTTACTTTAATCTTCAGGACACTGCGAATGGTGTATCTGACCAGGTTTCTCTGTCTTCACTATTGGAAAGCTTAAACGTGTGGCCTCATGAAGTAGGTGTGTATGTCATGGTGTGCTCTTCAAGCCTCATTCCAGACTCCACTTTGCATCCCTCACTCTTGGGTTTCCTTCATGTAACTTTTCATTTACACAGCCTTGTACCCTAGCTTTTCTTGTTAGTCACTTTAAGTCCTATAAATAAATGACAGATACTCACCAGCCCAACTGCCTACAGAGGTGGAGGTGGGGTGGCCAGCCACCTTTTCAGTTGATTCCTTTAAGTTTAATAGGAGAATGTCAACTCTGCATGGATCAACCTCTAATTCAAACAAACCATCAGGGGGAAAAAAAAATTAGACAACTAAATTTAAACACTTTATTTGATAAGTTTTTATCAAAGTTGTTTAGGTGTGACAGTGGTAGAGTGGTTATGTTTTCTTTTTTGTTGTTTTTTGAAATGGAGTCTCGGTCTGTCACCCAGGCTGGAGTGCTCACCACCACCTCCACATACCAGGTTCATACCATTCTCCTGCCTCAGCCTCCCGAGTAGCTGGGACTACAGGCACACACCACCATGCCTGGCTAATTTTTGTATTTTTAGTAAAGACGGGGTTCACTATGTTGGCCAGGCTGGTCTTGAACTCCTGACCTCGTGATCCGCCCACCTCGGCCTCTCAAAGTGCTGGGATTACAGGCATGAGCTGCCACGCCTGGTCCTGGTTATGTTTTCTAAAACAGTTACGTTTTAGATATATATGCTGAAATATTTACAGCTAAGTCTGCGATGGCCAAATCTGACAGTAGACAGAGGAATATAATTTTCTCCCAGGGAGGGATAACAAATATTTTTGAACTACATAGGCTGCCACACTCACCCCCGGCTCCCCTGAGAGTGGAACCAGTAATCAGCATTTTAAATGCAAGCACCCAAGCACCCCAAGACTGATGCAGGTGGTCCTCAGATCTCACTTTGAAAAACTCTGCCCTATAAATGATACTTTCTGGACTTGACTCCAGAAAAACTTTGCTTACTCTGAGAGACTGAGTCATTTTCTTGGGACTCCATGTATCTCTTGCTCTTATTTCTAATTGTTGGCCACACTCTCAGAGAATAAAGATTTTGAGTCCTGCTCCACAAAAAGAGCACTCTGTGGTCAGGTAAGTTTGTGGTAGGCCATATACTTGCCCTGCTCTGAGAAATTCACTGTGATCATTACTTCAGAGCTCTGAATCGTCCTGCATTAAAGAACCTTGTTTAAATTTATTTGGCCCGGTTTCTCACACTAAACACAGAACCTTTGTTATGTAATCCTATTAATAGTTCCCTAGAACATTGAGTTAAAATTCCAAACTACATTAAAATACATTATCACAAGCTGGGTGCAGTAGCTCATGCCTGTAATCCCAGCACTTTGAGGGACTGAGGCAAGAGGATCACTTGAGCCCAGGAGTTTAAGAGCAGCCTAGGCACCATAGTGAGACCCCACCTTTGCAAAAAAAAACAAAGAAGTGAGCTGTGATTGTGCCACTGAGCTCCAGCCTGAGCAACAGAATGAGACTGTTTGAAAAACAAACAAAAAGAATTATTACAGATTAGGACTTTGTACTTACATTTGTTAATGAGGCTGTTTTAATTTTCCATTCACCATTGCAGTAACTGCCCTTTCTCAAGGTACACTCTCTCCTGCCTCCATACTCCATGTAAAGAAATAGTCAGCTGCGGGGCTTTTTATCCCAGCTGAGAGGAACCTGCAGCCAGTGTGGCTGGCTGGTTTTGCCATTAGCGGGGACCTTTCCTGAGGACGGCGTACGGAGTGTGGGGAATGAAGGATGGCAACACGCCATGCGTTAGAAGCTGTTTTGGTAGATCTCAGTGGCACACTTCACATTGAAGATGCAGCTGTGCCAGGCGCACAAGAAGCTCTTAAAAGGTTACGTGGTGCTTCTGTAATCGTTAGGTTTGTGACCAATACGACCAAAGAGAGCAAGCAAGACCTGTTGCAAAGGTTGAGAAAATTGGAATTTGATATCTCTGAAAATGAAATATTCACATCTCTGACTGCAGCCAGAAGTTTACTAAAGCAGAAACAAGTCAGACCCATGCTGCTAGTTGATGATCGGGCACTACCTGATTTCAAAGGAATACAAACAAGTGATCCTAATGCTGTGGTCATAGGATTGGCACCAGAACATTTTCATTATCAAATTCTGAATCAAGCATTCTGGTTACTCCTGGATGGAGCACCTCTGATAGCAATCCACAAAGCCAGGTATTACAAGAGGAAAGATGGCTTAGCCCTGGGGCCTGGACCATTTGTGACTGCTTTAGAGTATGCCACAGATACCAAAGCCACAGTCGTGGAGAAACCCGAGACGTTCTTTTTGGAAGCGTTGCGAGGCACTGGCTGTGAACCTGAGGAGGCTGTCATGATAGGAGATGATTGCAGGGATGATGTTGGTGGGGCTCAGGATGTTGGCATGCTGGGCATCTTAGTAAAGACTGGGAAATACTGAGCATCAGATGAAGAAAAAATTAATCCACCTCCTTACTTAACTTATGAGAGTTTCCCTCATGCTGTGGACCACATTCTGCAGCACCTGTTGTGAAGCAATGTGTGCGTCTGAAGCAACTTGAAACGCAGCTTCTTATTGTCTGGAATGAATCCCTGACCAACTCAGTGCCAGCATCGGTAGACACACACCAGTCAGTGCTGATCGCTTTTTAACCCTCTTTTGTTGTGCATTAATTAGAAAGAAAGGTGTTGAATTGCGGCCAGCCAGTAAGCCTTGCTAATCTCTTTTGTTTTGTAACTGAAGATGAGACCCAAAGAAAGGGAAAGCTGAGATTTTGTGCCATTCCTTTTAAAATATTCATCAGGTTAGGCAGGGCTGGGAGGGAGAAGCTACCACAGGGAAGAGTGTTCTCTGCTGTCTCCTCACTGGAAAACAGGGAGGGAGGATTTCAGACTGTGAAGAAAGTTGAATGGTGGTTTTTAAATTATAAAGTAATGTATTAAAAGGTACATTAGGCTGTAGTTCTAGTACTGAGTTCAACTGTGAAATCCATCAGATGTGCCAAATGGAGAAGACAGAAAGTAACAAAGAGAATTGTCCTTTAGCCCAAGTGATACAGTGAATTTGCTTTAATAGATGTTGAAAACTAAATTTTCTACTGTATTCCCAGCATGGGTGACTTCTTTTTCTCTTCATTAGCCAGAGATGACTAATTTAAATTTAGAACCAGAATTTAATTTAAAATAATACTTCCATTAATAACCTATTCATTGCAGATACCTATTATACTGTGTAACAGTTGTTTTGGAAATTTTATGTAAAATTAAAACTATCAGTATTTTACAGATGTTTTAATTAGACATTGTTATTAATAGGAACAGTGCAGAAACTGGAATCAAGCCTTGTAATGTCTTATAGACCATGCATTTTTGAAGTTAAGTGTCCACTAGGGTCCTATTAACTGTACATTTGCAAGATTTCATTATTTTTGCCTCTGACACTATGGGAAAAAATTTTTAGAAGCTATTGGGACAGATTCAAGCTTTTATGTACTTGGTTACTACAGCTGTAAAATGAAATCTCGTCTTGTAGCATGGATTATTCCTCTCATGTTAAACCCACCAAAATGAAGGGGACTAAATAGGTAATGATTTTCCTAGTGCATTTGCACACTGTGACAACCCTGGGCCTTGCAATAGTTTTACAGGGCTCTTGGGCATTGAGTTATGAGGATGTAATTGTACATCATTGTAGTGTTCACCTTATTGAAGCTCACTCTGATGTTAATGAGCTTCGGGTTTTGATGCTTGTTTAGAGATCAGCAGTCTTGGATGGGAGGGAACAAAGCTAAATAAATCGTAGTTTGGTGAAAAAAAAAAAAAGAAATAGTCGTATAACAGAGTACTGCACTTAGAATCTAGAAACCTGTGTTTAAATTCTTGTGTCACCATTTACAAGCCATGCCATCTTGAATATGCTACTTAATCAGAGCCTCAGTTTCATCTGAAAATTGGAAATAACAGCTATCTAACCTGCATAGCTCTCTGCTACATTGCTGCAAAGATCAAAGATGACACATATGAAGTGACCTAAGTCTGCAAGATGATTTCAAGTAACAATATGTTTACTCGAGGCTTAGCTCAGAGTTGTTTCTAAGCAGACATGGATCAATTTCCTTACATTTGCTTTACAGCCACAGATTACAGCACTAACCCAGTAAATAACCTGACCACCAAAAGGGAGTCCTGGCATAGGCGTGAGTGTAGGGGCACTCATGATCCAAGTGCATCAGCAGTTTATGTGGCAGATGCCTTCCCCTGCTGTAGATCTTGTTTGCTGTAGCTAAGTCAGGAGAGGGAGGAAGCCATCATTTAACTCCCTTCCCTTTTGTCTGTCCATGAGAATGAGACAAAAACAGGATTCCACAGCCATACCAATCCTGATTAGCAGGGTGTAGAAACCAGTTACATTGCCTGCCACTGGACCAGGAAACCTGGATAATTGTCAGTGTCCTCTTTTGCCCCTACTCTAGGATATTAGATTGTAAATCACTGTCAATACACCCAACTGATGAAATGAGGCCCATGGGGCCACCAGAGTTAATATTGGGAATGAATATAGGAACATACACTAAGGCCTCCTTTGGTAGACAAGCAGAGTACCAACGTGCCAAGGACCTACCGAAATAGCTCAGGTTTCTTCTTCAAAAAGAGAAAAGGCAGAGCATGTGCAAAGGCCTGCTATTTCTGGCCAGTTTCCTCACTCAAACTATACGGTAACATCAACATTCATGATGCTAATGAAGGTTAAGTGGATCTATTTTCCCTTCTATAGTTTGGATCATCTATTTCTTCCTCACCCTGACACTATGTTAAAAACCTTCAGATATAGATACCTATATACCTTTATCTATTAGATGCATTTATTTGTGACATATTCCCAGATTTAAAGAGAAAAGTGTCAGAGAAGGGGGAAAAAAGTACAAAAACACAAGTTTATATTTATTTAATGCTAAGAACACAGATATTCTAAAGAGATAAAAAGTAGTTTTATTTTTTCTAAATAGGATTTTGATTACAAAAATGCTGATAATTCAAACCTTTAAAGCGGAAAAGCATATAACCTGAGAAAAATGCAAAACATATTTCATCTCTCACCTGAGTTAGACTTAAACACCTAAGCATTCTCCTTAAGAGATTAATACAGTCACGTGTTGCCCAATGATAGGGATACATTCTGTGAAATGTGTTGTTAGGTGACTTCGTCCTTGTGCAAACAGCACAGAGTGTACTTACGGAACCCTAGATGGTATAACTACTACACACCTAGACTATATGGTATAGCCAGTTGCTCCTGGACTACAAACGTGTACATCATGTTACTGCACTGAATACTGTAGGCAACTGTAACATAATGGTATTTGTATCTAAACATAGAAAAGGTATAGTAAAAATACGGTATTATAATCTTACGGGACTGCCATCATATACGTGGTCTGTCATTGACCGAAACATCATTATGTAGTGCATGACTATTAAAATTGTGCAAAAAAAAAAAAAACAAGAAAAAAAAATAAACCTGTATCCATAGTGTTTAAACCGTAAAACCAATACCTGGTACATACATGACAAAAACAAAACAAAGCACGTAAAAGAATATGCAGCCTATAGAATTCAAAGACAACAAAGGTGACAAAGTCAGGTAAAAGAAAGGCAATTAGGGACGTAAGATATTTTTTAAAGCAGGAAGCTGATGATGTCCACTGTAAGCCTGGAAGAAACCAGGAGTCTGAATACGGAGTAGTTACTGATAGGAAGGATAAAGTGCTGCATCTCTAATAGCAAGCAAATTAACTCTGCTGAAATTGCCAGAATGAAGGCCAAAGTGGTTTTCAGTAAAGAGTGTTCTCCTTGACAGCATAGCCAGCATGTGGTTGAGCCGGGACCTGATACCAGCGAAGTGGAATTGCCGCTCTTTGTTCAAGTTTCTAAGTGAGTCACTCAAGTACAGTTCCATGTGGGGGGTGCCCAGGTACTTAGGATAGCCAGGATTGTGGAAGTCAGTGGCTCTGATGGAAGCAGGAGAGCCAGTGGAGCTTGCCACAGAGCCTTGGGAAGACACAGAGGAGGAAGACTTCAAACTGGAAGATCTTGATACAGACATTTTTGAGACTGGTGACCCTTCCGTAGATTGAGTTCCTTGAGGAAAGAGAATGTTCTCATCCATGTCAGTCTGAGTGGTGGTTGACCTGGACCAAACCATGGTTTGAGAGCTTGCTATCCTGGTGGTGACTGCAGTCTGGGTCCCAGCACACGCTGTGGTGATGCTGGTTTGTGTTCCCACCTCACTCACACTCAGCCTTGGCATCTCCTCTCCTGGCTCTGTTTGAGTGGCAGCGTCAATGGCCTTTCTGCTCTGGAGCTCGTCCCTGTGGCTGTTGAAGTAGTCTTCCTCACTAACAGTGGAGGACTCACAGTCATGGGGCTTGCGCTCTGCCTTGCCCTCTGCGGGCATCTCTGGGTCCAGGTCCGCCTTCCTGGGAGTACTGGAGAGCCTAGCCAGCCGCATCCGCAGCAGGTTGCCTAGGGTGAGCTCCTTAGACTGTGGTTTTCGGTCGGTGAGGTGATCAAACTTGTTGCTGCTCTGGAAGTGAGACAGGAGTTTGGGACTGATGGGCTTGGACTGGGCATACAGGATTCGGAACTCCAGATCAAAGTGTTCAACCACTTGGCCAGACAGAATTACCAAGTTACTGCTGTTTAATTTGCCATCTGTCCATGTAAAACTTAAGGATTAAAAAGAAACAAACAGCAGCTGGTAAGGATGAGCAATTTTGGTTTACTCACTGTCCATCTGAATAATATAGCACAGGTATCTTACCACATAAGGGTCACAACTTTGGTGATACAATACCTAACATTTGCATGCATTTAACTAGCCTTAACATATATATAACACATATGTGTGTTACCATAAAAGTAAAAAGGCCAGCTGTTTAACAAACACACTAAATGCTCAGCCTCAGAGGGTTTTTTTTGTTTTGTTTTGTTTTTTTTGAGATGGGGTCTTGCTATATTGCTCAGACTGGTCTTGAACTCCTGGGCTCAAGCAGTCCTCCCACCTCAGCCTTCCAAAGTGCTAGGATTACAGGCATGAGCCACCTCACCTGGTCCTTGCCTCAGAGTTTTTAAAAACTAGAAAGGGGGCCAGGCGCGGTGGCTCACGATTGTAATCCCAGCACTTTGAGAGGCCAAAGTGGGCAGATCCCTTGAGGTCAGAAGTTCAAGACCAACCTGGTCAACATGGGGAAACCCTGTCTCCAGTAAAAACACACAAAAAATTAGCCAGGCATGGTGGTGCATGCCTGTAATCCTAGCTACTCAGGAGGCTGAGGTAGGAGAATTGCTTGAACCCGGGAGGCAGAGGTTGCGGTGAGCCGAGGTCATGACACTGCACACTCTATGACAGAGTGAGACTCCGTCTCAAAAAATAAATAAATTAATTAATTAATTAAAAATAAAAAGTAGGGCTTGTAAGTATTTAGGCCAGCATCCCCATTGTAAGGTAAGAAAACTAGGCCAGCACCCCCATTTTAAAGGTACGGAAACCAGATAAAGGGATTATCACAGTGGGGAGCTACTAATGGACCCCATATCAGGCCCCAGGCCCTATGAATTGCTAATGCCCTGCTCCTTGCTACTGTTTGAGTGGTAACATGCCTTCCTGCCCTCAAGCTTGTCCTTGTGGCTGTTGAAGCAGTCTTCCTAACAGTGGAGGACCCACAGTCATGGGGCTATGCTGCCATTTTCACAAAACACCATGGCTCAAAACATGTTAGAGCTGATTAGTGGCCATGTGCCCTTGCCTGTCCAGTGTCCCTTCCCCGCCTCCCTTGTCTGCTAGCAGAACTCACACCCACCTGTACCCCAGAAAGCTTTCATTATCATACTCTCTCCAACCACAATAGGGGCAGGCATATGGTCCAGACTGGCCAGAGTATCCTATTCCCTCGGATGCAGGGATTCATTCAGGTTGGGCATGTAATCCCACCCGAGCCAAGTAATTTTTTAGAGATTTCTTTTTTCTTTGTCAAATGGATTCTGACAGAAGGGATTGATAGCAATTCTGAGTGAAAGTGTTTCACCCTTTGGGAGACAGCGACTAAAGACCATGTAAGAAAGCCAGGATCTGGCCGGGTGCGGTGGCTCACGCCTGTAATCCTAGCACTTTGGGAGGCCGAGGCAGGTGGATCATGAGGTCAGGAGATCGAGACCATCCTGGCTAACAGAGTGAAACCCCGTCTCTACTAAAAATACAAAAAAAAAAATTAGCTGGGTGTGGTGGCGGGCACCTGTAGTCCTAGCTACTCAGGAGGCTGAGGCAGGAGAATGGCGTGAACCCAGGAGGCGGAGCCGGCAGAGCACCGAGATCGCACAACTGCACTCCAGCCTGGGCAACAAAGCAAGACTCTGTCTCAAAAAAAAAAAAAAAAAAAAGAAAGCCAGGATTGTTGACTTTAAAGGGAGAGCCTACCTAAGAACAAAAATCAACTCGAAAACATCAGAATCAGGAGACAGTGTTCTGATCAGTGTGTGGGTCTTAGGTCAAGGTGAACTGAAAACCAACTGTAACTTCCTATGCTTCCTTCCAAGTTCTTCAAGTCAGTACGTTTGAGAGTTAGCTGACACTCGCCATCACCCCACTAATGGTGGTATTTGTACCGGAATAGGTTTCAAATAGAGATCATAAAACACAGTCAACTCTGTCTCCTGTAACCAAAAATCTGGCTAATGCAAAGTCCCCCTGAAAACTGCCTTCAAAGCCTGAGAAGGAAGATTCTTTTGAAAGCCTTCAATGAGGCTGGGCACAGTGGCTCACACCTGTAAGCCCAGCACTGTGGAAGGCCAAGGCCAGCAGATCACCTGAGGTCGGGAGTCTGAGACCATCCTGGCCAACACGGTGAAACACTATCTCTACTAAAAATACAAAAAGTAGCCAGGCATGGTGGCATGCCTGTAGTCCCAACTACTCGGGAGGCTGAGGCACAGGAATCACTCCTGAGAGGCAGAGGTTGCAGTGAGCTAAGATGGCGCCACTGCACTCTAGCCTGAGCAACAGAGCAAGACTCCATCTCAAAAAAAAAAAAAAAAAAAAAAAAAAAAAAGAAAGCCTTCAATGAGATAATGTAAATAAAACACCTATCCAACACCAAGATTATAAAACGTCCTCAACAAATGGAAGCTATCATCGTCATCAATTTCATTTGAAGAGTGTAGTTTTTATATTTTAGAACAGCCAAAAACCATTTGTAGTTAAGTTTAGTTAATATAGATAAATCCTACTTGGGTTTTATTTGGGTTAAAAAAAAAAATTTTTTTTTTAAATAAACTTCTTACAAAAGGAAATTCCAAGAAAAAGAGTTCATATTTGTTTTTTCCAACAGCCTCTTTGGTGAAGAAAGTTCAAATTTTATTCTGAGCAATGAGAGTATTGTTTAAAAAGGTGTCAAAATTTTCTTGATCTTACTGCTTCATCTTCCACAAGTCTTCACATTTCTACCTTTACCCAGGGCTGACATGTAATTATCACTCAGGGTTGTATGTTTCTTCAAAAATGGGGTTTTCTTTTTAAAATTCTACAGACACACCTCATGCAAACCATTAGACAATCTACTGCAGAGGCAGCAAAACATACAACCACTGGAGCCACATATGTAAAAATGGCACAAATTCTAGAGATTGATGTAAACCACTCATTATCCCCACCCTCTCTTCAACCTCCCTGCTCTCTACCTTCAGATGCCATTGCCAATGTGAGACTTCAAAGGTCGGTCAGAAACATAATCAGTATTTTCTAAAGTGCTAAATTACAAGGCTTGAAGCAACATATAGGATTTGAGTCTAAAGCTGACAGCTCTGGCTCTGCTTTCAACACTAATGGAGATGCCTGCAACTGCCCCTACCTTCGAGTGACCAGGGCAAGCTAGGTCCAGATCCCTAAGGAACCAGGATTCCAGATTGTGTGTTGCTGTTAACCCCCAATTTGTCCCCTGCAGACCTGGGTCAAGGCTTGAAATCTAGGACTTGCTGACTGTGTTGTCTCAATACAAGTTCAACTTCTGCATTTTAATCTATGGACTACAGGATAGGGGAGGTGACCCTCACCCAAACTGCCTCTAACAGGAGGCTTTGATAACCAGCTCGTATACACAGATGTGTGCATATCAGAATGCGTGGCCATACAGGCTCCCATTGAGAGGAAAAGGCTTTTACCTTTACGTGACATGCTTCTTAAGAGTTTAGATTAATAAGCCTTGGACGGGTTAGAAACTTACCTGTAGGAGCCTGTTGCCACACGGATGCCATCAATCAACGTGAACTTTTCGTGAACCTTCCCAATAATTTTAGTTCCTGACCTTGCATAGTAGATATTTCCTGTGATAGTCCGAACTGTCATCAGCTGTTGGTGGGGAGTGGGAGAAATATAAACAAACAATTCAGCAATACTCATCCGTTGAGCAAATGATTAAGACAAAAAGGCTGAGTTTACAATTCCCAGATATAATTATTGGCAGATGCGTGGCTTAGGGATACCATTTAGTGACAGTACACACGGTACACTAGCCAAACAGTTCTCAAGCCTCAAGTGATGTTACGTCTACATTTGGTCCTTCTTCTCATCTGTTCTTTTCTTATATTTACTTTTGAGACCCTTAGTTCATGTGTGTATGCCTTCTTTTCGAACCTTTTTGGGATACTAAACAACAGAATTCGAAAAATGATTCTGAAGCAAAATGTGTGGGATAAAATCATCAAAGAAAACACACCAGTAATAAAGAATATTTTAACAAAATCTGAAAGAAGCTAAGCTGATTTTCCTCCAACTTGTTTGTTTAACGGCATCACATCAGAGTACCAGTCCATCCTCACTCACCCTCAACACCATAATGGGTATGGAGAAGAGGAACATAGGATAGGCGTTCTCTAGTACAGGCCTGCTGAGGCAGAAACACTCATATCACATGTGGCTTAACGAGCAATGTCACATCTCCTACAAATACATAATTACCAAAAAGGTACACTGGTGGTGGTATGCTGGGGCAATATATTGCACATGTATGCATAATTATTCCTGTAAAATGACACACATAAATGTATAAGCAATGGCATACAAAATACTACAACAATTTGCATTCTCTGGAGCAGACCAGTGGTTCTATATCATTAGAAATCTTACACATTTAAATTAAATGTGTAAGATTTTTGTTTGACTCATTGATTCCATAAACATAGAGAGCCCCTACTATGTGCCAAGCCCTGAGACAACAGAGATGTAAGGCATGCTCCTTACCTTCAAGGACTAGAATAAGAGAGAGAAACTAATTGAATGATTTAGAAACTACAATAACACATAACAGCATCCAGAGAAATGAAAACCTGTATCCACACAAAACCTCTACACATGTTCACAGCAACTTTATTCATAATAGACAAAAACTGGAAACTATCCAAATGTCCTTCAGTGGCTGAATGGTATAAGATATTATAAATACTCAGCAATGAAAAGGAACAAACTGTTGATACATGCACAACTTGGATGGATTTCAAAAACACTGTGATGAGGGGAAAAAAGCCAATCTTGAAAGTTACATACTGTATAATTCCATTTATATAATAGACTGTAAATGACAAAATTATAGAAATAGAGAACAAATTAGTGGTTGCTAGGGGTTAAAGAGATGGGAGTGATGTGACTATATAAAGGAGAAGGAGGAGGGAGATCTTTGTGGTGATGGAAACTGCTGTCTGGATGTGCATGCATGATGATAACATGGCACAAAGCTGTATACACACATTGTACCAATGTCAATTTCCAGGTTTTGACATTGTACCATAAGTTACATAAGATGTAACATTTGGGAAAACTGGGTGAAGGGTACATGAAACTTTTCTGTGCAATCTTTGCAACTTCTGTTAATCTATCAATATTCAAAATAAGCTAAAAATAAAACACAAAACAAAACTATGGCAAGACATAATACCACTTCTGTGGTCTTCTTATCAAATGCGTAATCTGAATTTAACTTTGAGAAAACATCAGACAAACCCAAATTCTACAAAAAATTGGCTAGCTTTTTTTTTTTTTCCGAGGTGGAGTCTGGCTCTGTTGCCCAGGCTGGAGTGCAGTGGCATGATCTTGTCTCACTGCAAGCTCCATCTCCCAGGTTCAAGTGATTCTCCTGCCTCAGCATCCCAAGTAGCTGGGACTACAGGCACCTGCCACCACGCCCAGTTAATTTTTTTGTATTTTTAGTAGAGACGGGGTTTCGCCATGTTGGCCAAGCTGGTCTCGAACTCCTACCTCAGGTGATCTGCCCACCTCGGCCTCTCAAAGTGCTTGGATTACAGGCGTGAGCCACCATGCCCTGCTGGCTAGTGTTCTTTAAAGGTGTCAAGACCCAGCCGGGCACGGTGGCAAATGTCTGTCGTTCCAGCTACTTGGGAGGCTAGTTGATACAAGAGGATCAGTTGAGTCCAGGAGTTCAGGACCAGCCTAGGCAGTATAGTGAGACCTCATTTCTTTAAAAAAAAAAAAAAAAAGAAAAAAAATGGAGTGGGGGCAGCGGAAGGGGGGAAGGGGGGAGGGGGGAGGGGGGAGGGGGGAGGGGGGGAGGGGGGGCGGGTCAAGACCCTAAAAGACAAAGAAAGATGGAGAAACAGTTCCAGATTAAATGATATGCAGAAGACTTGATAACTAAATGTAAGGTGTGATCCTAGACTGGATTGGATCCTGGACCAGAAAAAGGGCATTAGTGGAATGACCAGGAAATGTATAACTCTGTAAATTAGATAGTATTGATATCAAGTTTATTTCCTGATTTTGTTATTTGTACTGAGGTTTGTAAGATGTTAACATGTGGAGAACTTGGGCTAAGAGTATTCAGGAATTTCTTATATTATTTTTGTGACTTCTTTATAAATCTTAAATTATTTAAAAATAAAAATTAAAAAAAAAAAAGACGACTAGGGAATGTCATAGAGATACACCTGGACTTGGTGGGAGGAGAGCTTCCTGGAGGAGGTGATGACCCCTGAGCCAAGTCGTAAAGGATCAACATATAATAAGCATAAAAAATACCATTATGGGCAGATTAGGTGTGGTTTTGTGTATCTTTCCCTTTGACACACATCTGCATGTTGTACATGCCTCTGTGATCGTGGCCAAAGCACTCATGAGTGCCTGCACATCAATGTGTGACCAAGTTCCTACAGACAGCACAACCCAACATTCTGAACCAGCTACAGAGGCAAAGCATGGGGAAATCAGCCCCCATACGGCAAGGGCAGAAATTCACTAGCACAGACAGGCACAGGAGACACAAGCAACCAGAAGACAGTGTTTCCCCAGGAAGGAGTAAGACTACAAAAACTGGGGAAGCCAGAGAAATAGGCCTTCTTAAATCCCCCTACAGAGGATCTGGACACCTATGAAGGCAGCAACCAACAGTAGGCACCTGAACTGGTACCTGCTCATAGATTTCTGTCTAGTAGATAAATCAGAGAAAATCACTTGATCAAAGTTGTGGCCAGAACAATTCTGTGATTTCTCTGCTAACGCACAGCTTTAATTATAGAAAGAGCACCTTGAAATTAAACACTGACACCTTCAATTTCTTCACCTGACTAGCTGATAATGCTCTTTTCCATGCCAAAGTGTATCTTCCTTGGGTCCACCTGGCCTCACTTTCTAACCACCTGTTGGGTTACATGGCTGTCTCATCTCAATTGGTCTCTAAACCCCAATCCTGTCTTTATCATGAGGCAATCAACAAGAACTCTGTGGGAGAATCTGAATTTTGTAAATCAAATTGCTTGGTAATAACAAGGTGGTAAGTTAGAGTCTCTTAGGCAATAACTTATAGTACCAAAGACTAAATTCGTTTTGCTGACTGCTTTATATCTAGTACTCAATGCATAATAGATGCTCAGGTGATGAACAAATAAAGTTCTGAAGCTCACAGGTTAAGTTGCTTAATTTTTACACTTGATTTTAGCCAAAAGGCCGAGAAGCGATGGGTTGCTTAATTTTTAAAAAACAAATTCTGGGCCGGGCGTGGTGGGTCACGCCTGTAATCACAGCAATTTGGGAGGCCGAGGTGGATGGATCACTTGAGGTCAAGAGTTTGAGACCAGCCTGACCAACATGGTGAAACCCCATCTCTATTAAAAATACAAAAAATTAGCTGGATGTGGTGGCGAGCACCTGTAATCCCAGCTACTCAGGAGGCTGAGGCAGAAGAATTGCTTGAACCCGGGAGGCAGAGATTGCAGTGAGCTGAGATCGTGCCATTGCACTCCAGCCTGGGCAACAAGTGTGAAATTCCATCTCAAAAAAACAAAACAGAACAAAAAAAAAATTCTGTAATAAATATGACAATTTTTCTGGCTTCTTTCCATGAAAGTGACCAAGCTAGCTATGCTGTATAGGCTTCCATTGAAACACTTATTTTCAGAATCAGAGAAATAGACATAAAATCTAATTTTACAATAATGTGAAATGAACAGCAGCAGCATGTGATACTGATTACAGACACTGGGGTTGGAGGCAGACATAGGAGGAGGCAGACCCCAGTTGTGGACACTTGGGTTCTCTATGTCACTATTTCCTGATCTGAAACACAGATGCCACTTACCTGATAGGGCTGCTGCCAGAATTCAGTTACATAACATCTGTTAAAAGCACAGAGCAGGCTGGGCGCGGGGCCTAATACCTGTGATCCCAGCACTTTGGGAGGCTGAGGCAGGCAGATCACCTGAGGTAGGAGTTCAAGACCAGCTTGGACAACATGGCAAAACCCTATCTCTACTAAAAATACAAAAATTAGCCAGGTGTGGTGTTGCACACCTGTAATCCCAGCCACTTGGGAGACTGAGGCAGGATAATCGCTTGAACCTGGGAGAGGGATGTTGCAGTGAGCCTAGATTGTGCCTCTGCACTCCAGCCTTGGCAACAGAGTAAGACTCTGTCTCAGAATAAATAAAAAAAAAAAGCATGGAGCAGTGCCAAATACAGAATAGGAGCTCAACAAATACTGGTTGCCGTGATTAAAAGGGCAGCCTCCTGGAACTACTGTCAAAAGCAGCAGCTTCCAGGGTGGCCTTCGGGCCTTCAACAAGGGAGCTGGTCCAGGCTCTATTAAGAGGCAGGACAATACAGGGGAGAGGCCAAGGTCTTGAATCCTAACATTTCTTTCAACAGCTTAATTGAGATCTAATTCACAGATCATACAATTAACACAAATTCTGTAGTTTTTAGTATTTCCACAGATGTATGCAACCCCCATCACCGTTAGTCAATTTCAGGACATTCTCATCAGTTAGCAATAACCCCGTCCTTCCCTCCAACTCCCCAGCCCTAGGCAACCACTAATCGATGTCTCTATAGATTTCCCTATTCTGACTTAATGGAATAATATCATATGTGGTCTTTTGCGACTGGCTTCCTTCACTTAGCATGTTTGCAGGTTCATCCATGCTGTAGCATGTATCAGCACTTCATTCCTTTTTATGGTTGAATAGTACGCTATTGTATAAATAGACAACATATCATTTAACCATTTATCAGTTGATGGGCATTGGATTGTTTCCACTCTTTGACTTTATGAATAATGCTTCTATAAAACTCATACACAAATTTTTGTGGGGGCCTATATTTTCATCTCCTAGGAGAATTGCCAGGTCACGGGTACTGTCCATTTTCTGTAAGACCAGGCAAATGACTTTGCTCACATCCTCAGTCCCTTCCTTGTAAACAGGGATACTGCCACCAACGACCTTGTAGATCATGGATGCTTAGTCACATTCGTTGACTGTGGTGAAACTGGATATAGTGTACCACAAACCTTTTCCTGTTCAGGATGAACTTTCAGATCCATGCACATATCCAAAAACTGAGAGAGGAGAGCCTGGTCCAGAAGGATATACACAGCGACTCCCTGTTTCCTGCATATTTCTTGAAGGTCTCTGAAGATGTCGATGTCTGTGAACACATCCATTACCACTGCAATCACCTACAGGTGAAACGGGGAAGAGCACATGGTCAGCTTATAGGACACCACCTTATAGCATGCTGTCTGGACTCTGGACTCCACTCAGAACTGGGAAATGATCCCTATCCAACAGTTATCCTTCCCTCCTGCTTCTGCAGTATTGGTGCTCCCCTCACCATAGACTCTTTTGCACCTCCAAAGACACCTGGGCCCCGTATCCTACAAATCTTGACTTGGCCTAGCTAACACTCCATGCTGTCACTAGGAGCTAACACTCCCAACTAAACTGTTCATGCTGGCAGGTTTCTCAAAAATACACATCAATCCACTGCCTTGCTCTCTTATGAACCTGCTCCATTCACCTTCTATTCCTCCACTAAACCCCTGTCTTACAGGCTTAATTCAGATCAGCAAGCTGTCTGGTTCTGTGGGTAACACACTGTTATCTTTGGCTTGTAGATTTCCCCACCAGGATTCAGTTTGCTGTCCGTTAAACAAGTAAATAAAACCTTAGATTCTGAGGGCCCTTCTTGGGGGTAGCATTCTCGAAATCTACTTTTTAAATTATTGTCTGGTTTTAAATCTTAATCTCTGACTTTTTTAAGGCCTGCCCCATTCACCATCAACTCATGACTTGAAAGCAACCAAAGCAGGCCCATGGATTCTCCCATCTTCTGCTTCCCTCCTACTGCATACCACATTTGTTAACATTCTGTTCTTTCCACCAGCCAGGCCTGATCAGCTGTCTGTTGGGCAGGTTCTAACCAAATGGCTTCCACCACACCGGCCTCTCCTCAGTAAAAGGCTCTCTCTGCAGTTCTTTGGTATTGTCCACAGTGCAAGCCCATAGCAAAGAACAGGGAAATATTTCCTAAGGATTCTGCCCTTAAGCTCAGAGTAGGCCTTTCTACTCCCCAACAACGTGGCTCCATTCATGCCTCCCAAGTGATTTTCCACATCTAGCATCAGACTACAATTAAGAGCCACCTTTTAGCCACGCATTCTTGGGCAAATTACAGCTGTTTCAAATGTCTGTTTCCTTAGCTGCAAAATAGGCTTGTATCGAGAATTAAATGACTATGTTACATAAAGTACAAGGTACAAAGGAACCCTTAGTATCTGCTCATTTATTCACTTTACCAGTCCCGAGCTGGAGCTGTCCAGACAGTTCAACACAGGGAGACACTGCTCAGCTTTCCTCGCTCTTTTAAAGACAGGCTGCTCCAGCCACAATGCCTCTAATCACACCCTTTGCAGGCTTAAAACCAAGGTCCTCAGCAAACTCCTGGCAAGGCAGTGGGGGTGTCCAAACATCCAGGCTTAGAAACAGGTCCTGACAAACTGAGTCAGAAGCCGGGGGTGTTATCTAAGGAAACCAAGGCTTGGGAGCTCTTCTGTAGTCTGGAGCTATATGGGTTTCTCCTTCCTCCCCATTTCAACAGTAAAAGCCTGTCTCTCAGAATCACATTAACTCTTTTTCTGAAAGTTAGGATTATTCATTTATGGGTTTCACTCCTTCTACTGCAGCAAAGGCTCTTGAATGGGATTGATTCATTTCTGTGGTCCCAGAGGACTCAGGACAGTACATGACAGTCATTACTCCTTAAGGATTTGGGGAACTAAAGAAGGAATAAAGAGACAAAAAGGCAATTTGGATATCTTTCTCCAACACTCCAGGGCGTGGTCTACTAGGATGTGAGACCTTGAAATGCCAGTTCCTGGGAAGTCACTGCTGTGAGGGAGTCGAGAAGACCAGTTACTCTCCTGCTGCCTTTCCCTCCCCACCCCTTTTAATGATGCTGTAAGCTGTGGGCTACTCTTGGTAAAGAGCAAGGCTGAAACCCACTGAACACAGTGATTTAAAAAACGAGAAACGTTCTTTCTGAACTCATGGCATCCTCGGAAGTTTATATCCTCCACTGGCTTTACACATCCTATTTTGACAGTCCTATTCATCCTACTCATTCGGGTCATACAGCAGGGATTAAAGACAAAAGGTCTGGGCATAGAACCCAGCTCTACCACCTACCAGCTCTGTGACCTTGGGCAAGTGGCTTAATCTCTTGAGCCTCAGTTTCCTCCTCAGGAGGATACAATTAATAGCATCTGGGTCAAAGGGCTGCTGTGAGGATTAAGTGAAATAAAGCATGGAAAGGGCTTAGCACAGGAGGGCAAGGCAGGAAACGGGTGCTATTATGCAGCCAAGACCTCCTCAGAGCCCACCATGGGCTGCACACTGCACTAGGCAGAAAGATGGCTATGAGGAATTTGACATAGACCCAACTTACCTCAAGGAGAGGACACAGGATGCAGAGAGGCAAAATGATATATATAGCCTAAGCAATTAAACTAAGGGGGCTGGGCATGGTGGCTCATGTCTATAATCCCAGTGCTTCGGGAGACCAAGGTGGGTGGATTACCTGAGGTCAGGAGTTTGAGACCATCCTGGCCAACATGGTAAAACCCTGTCTCTACTAAAAATACAAAAAGTTAGCTGAGCATGGTGTCATGCACCTGTCATCCCAGCTACTAGGAAGGCTGAGGTACAAGAATTACTTGAACCCAGGAAGTGAAGGTTGCAGTGAGCCGAGATCGCACCATTGCACTGCAGCCTGGGCAACAGAGCAAGACTCCATCTCAAAAAACAAAACAAAACAAAACAAAACAAAAACAAGGTGTCTCCTCCAGTGGTGGACTATAGGCACTATAGGTACTCAAATGCTTACCAGATAAGAGCAGGGAAGGCTTCCTGGAGGAGATGGCATTTGAGCTGAATCACAAGGACACTTGGACAAGGGCATGGGAGAAGTGAAGGGAGGAGAAGGCATTCCCACGGGAAGCCATATGATGACAAAGGAAGAGGTAGGGAATGACGGGGTATGTACCAGTCTAGCTGGAACGTACAGCATGTATAAAAGGGAGTCACGGGACATGACTGGAAAAGATGGATGAATGAGCAAGATCACAGAAGGCCCTGAATGCCAACTGAGGAATCAGTTTCAAACTTCTCCACATTGCCTGTATAAGAGTAATGAGTTCAAAGTGAAGCATCCAACAGGATGGGAGAAACTGATGCCAGAAGAGACTGGTATAGGTCAGAGTCTGGCCCCACCTCCTCCAACACAGGACCTACAACACATCAGTCACGTGGATATTCTTTAGGTTAAGCAACTTCAATAAATGTTTAGGAGGACTAGAGACCAAATGAAGAAAAATCAGTGACATGGCAGAAGCAATGAGGGTTGCAGAAGAGGGAAGAAGGAAAATCAGTGGCAGGCAAGAAGCAATGAGGTTGCAGAAGAGGGAAGGAAGCCATGGGAGAGCCCAGCAGTGGGTGACATGGGCTGAGGATGACAGGGAGAGGGATATTCAGATACAAGGAAACAGGAAACACAAGACAAGAAGCAAGAGCGAGGGGTGGGCTTCGAAATGAATTTTGAGGTGGCAGTAAAACCTTCAGAAAGAGGTCTGGAATATGCAGGTGTAAGAATGAGAGTAGTGCTCACGGGAGAAACTAAAGAGGAAAACGCACACACCTGCTTGCCTCTCTGATTTCCCACTCTTCTTTCAAATCTTCAGGGTGGACCCAATCGAGGCAGGCAGGTGTTGAGCACTGAGGATCTAGTGTCAATCCCTGTCCTCGAGAACGCAGTCTAATGAGACAGGAGACAAGCCAGGGGTAACAGAGTGTGATGGGCCAATGGACACGTACCCTCAGTGCTTCTGGAAACAAAGACCAGAAAAACCCAGCCCAGCTGCTGGATTAGAGACCTGCTGGGGGCAGAGGCATGCGCCCAGGGGCCCACAGCACAAGGCACCACCAAGCTGAATTTTGATTCACCACTTAACAAAACAATTGTGCAACACCTTTGTTATATGGTGAGTAAATACCTAATTTGCTATTTGTTCCACCGTTTGGTTTTAAAGCCTCACCCTTTCCTGCGTGTTGGATTTGAACACTAGTCCTTAACATCCTCAGGGTGTGTAGAGTTGACGGAGGTTTTTCTTTCCCTGACTCCCCCTATACCCAGCACCCACTCCTTTCTTACTAAAGCAGGACTCTTAAAAGTATTCATCTATTTTTTGTTTTTGGAAACAAAGTTTCACCCCATCGCCCAGGATGGAGTGCAGTGGTGTGATCTCGGCTCACTGCAACCTCCCCCTCCAAAGCACAAGCAATCCTCCCACATCAGCCTTCCAAGTAGCTGCGACTACAGGCACATGCCACCACACCTGGCTAATTTTTGTAGCCATAGAATCTCACCATGTTACCCAGGATGACCTCCAGCTTCTGAGCTTAAGTGATCCACCCACCTTGGCCTTCCAAAGTGCAGAGATTCCAGGCATGAGCCACCATGCCCAGTCAAAAGTACTTGTCTTTTACAGAGGAAAAGTCCACAGTCCTACTGTAGAAGCAATCAGTAGGAAGGTCTTCCTTCAAATCCCCATCCCCATCCCCCTATTCCTATGTCCCAGCCCTCATGCAACCAATTCCTGCGTAGCTGAATTAGACCTGGGGCTAGACTGAAGGGACACTCTGTTCACTGAGCTGAGCAATGACCTGGACTCATCCACTAACCGGCTGAGTCCTGCTTTCCAAGCCAGGATGCATCTCCTAGGTGTCCGGTGCTCATGCTGCATCCTGTGGGCCCAGAAATACACCTGGACTTGAATACTGATGTGGAAATTGGCCACTGCTCCCACTCCTGGAGGCATAATGTGCAAAGGACAAAGGCATGTCTGGAAGGCAGGCAGCCCTTGCACATCAAGTGCCCACAGTCATGGCACTCTCCCAGTCTGTGCTGCGTGGAGCCCACCCACTCTCTAAGGGCTAGAAAGTCATGAGAGTGGTGACTTTCAAGAGTCCCTTCCAGGATCAACACCCATTTGCAATTTGCAACTCAGTGCAAGTCAGTTACAACAGGAGATGTGAGGAGGACGTACGTATTCAGCTAGTCAGGGGCCTAATGGCCAGCCTAATGCAGCACCCCACTGTTCCTGCACTTCTCCAGCCATATCTGGAGCAACTGCACCTGTGCACATCATCTCAGGTGACAAATCTCAAGCCTATCTCTCTCAGTCCTTCTACCTATCCCCTCCTGATTTGTACCAAGGGACTTGGGAACCTATGTAGTTGAACAGCAGACATCATGATGGCCTTCTTGGTCTCTGGGAAGGTCGCAGACCCTGTTTATGTTACTTGCCAAGTAGAACTGAACTCTTTTCTCCTTGCCTTTTTTTTTTTTTTTTTTTTGAGACGGAGTCTCGCTCTGTCGCCCAGGCTGGAGTGCAGTAGCCGGATCTCAGCTCACTGCAAGCTCCGCCTCCCGGGTTTGCGCCATTCTCCTGCCTGAGCCTCTTGAGTAGCTGGGACTACAGGCGCCCGCCACCTCGCCCGGCTAGTTTTTTGTATTTTTTTAGTAGAGACGGGGTTTCACCGTGTTAGCCAGGATGGTCTCAATCTCCTGACCTCGTGATCCGCCCGTCTCGGCCGCCCAAAGTGCTGGGATTACAGGCTTGAGCCACCGCGCCCGGCCTCTGCTTGCCTTCTTGCACAAAAGCTCAAAAGTGCTATCTAGAGATTTCAAAACCCCATTACCTATCATCCCCAATCTATAGATGAGAAAGCCAAAGCTTGAAGAGGTTAGGTAACTTGTTCAAGGTGACAAACTTAAGCAAGTACAAGGGCTGGAATTTCAACCCAGGTCTGTGTGACTCTGCAGTCATCTAAGAAAAGTACTACACTCAGTATTTTATATCATTCCAAACAAGTTTAATGGGCAGTTCTTCACATGACTGGGAGCTTAGAACGAACACTAAAGGCTCAGCAGCATAGCCCATGAAGTGCATGGGCTCGAGCTCACCACGGATGATTGAGACTACCTACCTCATAGTGTTTATTGGCAGTTCCTAGAATATGGAAAGCCCTCAAATGGTAGCTACTCATATTCTTAGTCCCAATTCTGTCACTATCCCTGGACAAGCCATTCCATCTGAGTCTCAGTGTCCTTGAAACAAGGCCCCTTCCAGCTCTTCGAAGTCAGTGATTCATACACACTCCATGGGCAGGTCTGGGCTCTGACCAGGCACATATGCAGCCCCAAGAGGCCCCTCAGGGCCAGTCATTCCAGTTCTCATTCCAGCTCTTCTTCCTCTGTGTGAAGCAGGAAGTTCGTACCGATCACCCCTTCTCACTGCACCTCAGTTTCCCTCCCTTCCCTTCCAGAGTCATACAGTGAGGTCAGGTGTGCAACATGCTTGGAATTCCACCAAAGATCTGCACACGTTCAAAGATATGTCAGCCTGTGCTGCAGTCAATAACATGCTGGCCGCTGCATTCTCCCAGCTGACCACATGGCCTCCATTGCTCCTTCACTTCCTCTCCTTACTCTCGAGGGACCCTCTTGCTAAAAAAGCAAAAGATATATTTTCTCCCCATGTATTACATGTTTTAATAGAACAGAAATGATCTCCTTGGGATTTTGTTAAAAACCTTTAAGTAACTATCTTGACATCTTTGGAGTTTAAAAACAAAAAAGAATGTAAATTCCCATAGCGAAACCTAAACTTGCTTGTATATACTGTTTTCCCTCTGTTTCAGAGGCTATTATCAAATTAACAATTTAGGTCAGGCACAGTGGCTCACGTCTGTAATCCCAACACTTTAGGAGGCTGAGGTGGGAGGATCACTTCAGGCCAGGAGTTTGAGACCACTCTGGGCAACACAGTTGAGATCCTGTCTCCACAAAAAACTTTTTAATGATCTGGGCGTGGTGGCATGTGCCTGTAAGTCCCAGTTACCTGGGAGTCTGAGGCAGGAGAATTACTTGAGCCTGGGAGGTCGAGGCTACAGTGAGTCATGATTGCACCACTGCACTCTAGCATGGGCAACAGAATAAGAACTTGTCTCAAACAAACAAACAAGCAAACAAACAAATAAAACAATTTAAGTATCAGATGAAAGTGCTGGCAGGGTCACCAGAGGGTGGCGGGAGCAAAGTTTTTACTGACCTGTGGAGGGACTGACCACTATTCAGTAATCTGTACTATTCCAGCACGAAGTATACAAGCAGGCGGGCTTTTCAAAGGGGAGGGAAAAGCACCAAGAAGTTAGGGGGTAGGGGGAGGAGGGCTTCTCATTTTGAGTTGTTTTTATAAGTATGTAAAACATTTGCCTAGTTCCAAAATCCAATTTACAAAACAAGGTACTTTCAAAGATACCTAGTTTCCATCCTTGTCCCTCCCTCCCCATTGAGATAATATTTCCAATAGTTTTTGTTTATTCTTCCATTTTTAATATAAACAAGTATACATAGGTGTATATAAACACATTTGTTTTATATAAACAAGTATACTATGTACATACCTATGTATATGTGTTTATATCCCCCTATAGATAAAAGGTAGCATGGAATATACATTGTTCTAGACTAGTGTGGCCCAACAGAACCTTCCAAGATGACAGAACTGAATCTTTACTTAATTTTAATCCATATAAACTTTAATAGCCTCATGTGGCTACCACATTGGTCAGTACCATTCTAGATGCCGCATATCAGAGCTAGTCTTCATTCCTTCTTGGAGCTACAGGATATTCCACTGCAGAGACAAATTGGTTTATTCACAATGATGAACTCACCCTCTGCTGATGAACACCTAAACTTTTTCCTGTAGTTCTGCTATTATAATTAGTGTTGCAACACATGGCCTATTGTCTACAACTATTCATATTTTTGCCAATGTATCTAGATACATAGAAGTGGAAGTGCTAGATCAATGGGTAAATATAACTGAAATTTTGCTAGATATTGCCAAATTCCCTTCTGAAGGTTATATCATTTGCATCAAGAATTTTCTTTTTTTTTTTTTTGAGACGGAGTTTCACTCTTGTTGCCCAGGCCGGAGTGCAATGGCGCGATCTTGGCTCATTGCAACCTCTGCCTCCCGGGTTCAAGCTATTCTCCTGCCTCGGCCTCCCAAGTAGCTGAGATTACAGGCATGTGCCACCACGCCCGGCTAATTTTGTATTTTTAGTAGAGTCGGGGTTCAAGATTTTTTTAAGCCAATATACCCACTACATTGGTTTTTGCTTTCTTTTTTCCTGAAATAACGTACGCTCTATCCATAAAGCAGTCAGAGAAGAATCCTACAGCTTCCTTACTGTCTGCTAGACACTAAAGGAAAAGAATAAAGAAATGGCGGACAGAGGCCAGGCACGGTAGCTCACACCTGTAATCTCAGCACTTTGGGAGGCCAAGGAGGACAGATCACGAGGGTCAGGAGCTCGAGACCATCCTGGCCGACACGGTGAAACCCTGTTTCTACTAAAATACAAAAAATTAGCCAGGTGTGGTAGCAGGCACCTGTAGTCCCAGCTACTCGGGAGGCTGAGGTAGGGGAATCGCTTGAACCCGGGAGGCAAAGGTTGCATTGAGCCAAGATCACACCACTGTACTCCAGCCTGGCGACAGAGCGAGACAGACAGAGAAAGAAAAGAAAGAGAAGAAAGAAAAAAAAGAAAAGAAAAGAAAAGAAAAAAGAGAGAGAGAGAAAGAGGGAGGGAGGGAGGCAGGGAGGGAGGGAGGGAGGCAGGGAGGGAGGGAGGCAGGGAGGGAGGGAGGGAGGGAGGGAAGGAAGGAGAAAGAAAGAAAAAGAAAGAGAAAGAGAAAGAAAGAAAGAGGGAAACAGGGAAAAAGAAAGAAAAAGGAAGGAGGGAAGGAGGGAAGGAGGGAGGGAGGGAGGGAGGAAGGAAGGAAGGAAGGAAGGAAGGAAGGAAGGAAGGAAGGAAGGAAGGAAGCAAGGGATGGGGGGAGGGAGGGAGGGAGGGAGGGACGAAGGAAGGAAGGAAGGAAGGAAGGAAGGAAGGAAGGAAGGGAGGAAGGAAGGAAGGAAGGGGCAGACAGAAAGTAGAATGGTGGTTGCCAGGGGCTGGGAAAGGAGAATATGAGGAGCTAGTGTTTAATGGGTACAGAGTTTCACCTTGGGAAGCTGAAACAGCTCTGGAGATGTCTGCTAGTGACAGCTGCACAACAGTGTGAACCTATTTAATGCCACTGAACTATACACTTACAATTGGTTAAAATGGTAAATTTTGCTATGTATTTTTTACCACAATATTTTTAAAAAGAAATGGCTAAATTCTAAAATCCTTAACCTGACACATGAAATCAAAAGGAAGGGATAAACAGCAGCAACACTTCAGTCCAGTGGGTAACATCCCATAATGATGCACTAGTGAGAACTTCTAGGCCAGTGGTTCACAACTGGGGGCGATTTTGCCCCCAGAGGACATTTAGCAATGTCTGGAGACATTTTTTATCGCGGTAAAATAGATAAGTTTGCCATCTTAATAATTTTTAAGTGTACAACGTAGTGGCAATAATTACATTCACAACCATCACTACTATCTGTTTTTTTTTTTTTTTTTTTTTTGAGACAGAGTCTCACTCTTTTGCCCAGGCTGAAGTGCAGTGGAGCAATCTCCACTCACTACGGCCTCCGCCTCCCAAGTTCAAGCAATTCTCTGCCTCAGCCTCCCAAGCAGCTGGGATTACAGGTACCTGCCACCATGCCCGGCTAATTTTTGTATTTTTAGTAGAGATGGGTTTCACCATCTTGGCTGTGCTGATCTCGAACTCCTGACCTCGTGATCCACCCACTTCGGCCTCCCAAAGTGCTGAGATTACAAGCTTGAGCCACCACGCCCAGGCTATCTGTTTCTAAAACTTTTTCATAGCCCCAAACAGAAACTCTGTGCCCATTCATCAGTAAGTCCCTATTTCCCCCTCTGGAGACACTGAATATCATGACTACCTGGGGTGAGGGATACCATTGGCATCGAGTGAATGGGGGCCATGAATGCTACTCAACATCCTACAATGCACAGGACAGACCCTCAGGACAAAGAATTATCCAACCCAAAAGGTCAATAGTGCTGAGGGTGAGAAGCCCTGCTTGGGGCTGACACGAGCATTTGGAACAGAAACTGATCACACCACACAGGCTCTACTGTAATGCAGAGGAAAGTTATGCAAGAACAGGAAAGCCTTAATTCAGATACATCCAAGTACATGCCAGGGGCCCCCAACAGATTCCTTAGCTGCTGCTCCTCCTGGCAGGGCTCTCTGGGAATGCAATGATCCCAACTACTAACGCTCAGGTTATCAAGAGGATGCCCGAGGGTGAGGTCATAGCAAAAGGGGCCTCTTTGGAACAAAAGAGCATAGGGAATAGGCACTGGTAAGAAAGGTGACTCTGAGGAATTGGAACCTCCTGGTGGTACCAGCTTTGCCTCTGAACTCCCATTCAACAAACTGGAATAGCCGGACAGCCAATTCATAAGCACATTGCCAAAATGACACTACATAGCCCTTCCAGGCAAGGGGCCACAGCCCAGCCAAATCCCAGTTCACATAGCAACAGAGACAAAAAGCTGAATGAGTCATCAATAGATACAGTGGTAGAGGGGTGGACCTAGAGCAAGTACGTGGGGAAAATATCCTGCATAGTTCAAGATTATCCAAAAACTTCCTTAGGAAGCAAACATATGGGTTCTCAAAAGGTTCAAAGCAGTATTTCCTCCAGTTTTGGTGAAGCTCGCCTAAGCACCTGGTAAGCAGCCAGCTTGTATTCAAGCCATGCTACACATAATTGTGTTTTTATTTATTTTTTAGAAACAGGGTCTTGCTCTGTCACCTAAGCTGGAGTGCAGTGGCATGATCATAGCTTACTATAGCCTCCAACTCCTGGGCTCAAGTAATCCTCCTGCCTCAGCCTCCTGAGTAGCTGGAACTACAGGCACATGCCACCACACCCAGCTAATTTTTTAACTTTTTGTAGAGACGGGATCTCACTATGTTGCCCAGACTGGTCTCAAACTCCTGACCTCAAGAAATCCTCCAGCCTTGACCTCCCAAAACACTGGGATTACAGGCATGAGCCACCACGCATGGCCAAACCATTTGTTTTTAAAAACTGTATCTCATTTAGTGTGGCAGAATGCCCACACTTTGAAAGGTATATAGAAACAGTGTCAAGGAAGGGGATGGCAGATTCACAACCCCCAGGCACAGCCACCCAGGGACAAATACTTGCTGAGTAGAAAGGCAGACAGAATCACCTGAACTACTTTTCTTCCTACCTCCCACTCCCTTTCCCCCACCCTTTATTTCTCCTTAAAGCATGTAGCTGAATGAGCAAAGCTGCACATAATAGGCCCCTACAGTATTTACTGAGCACCTTTTATGTATCAGACACACTGAGTGATTCTGTGTGGTCAGAGAGCTGCTGGATAAAGCCTATGCCAGAACCAGCCATTTAGGCTGCAAAGCCAGGATTAGGCCCTGCCATTTACCAAGTAACCCTGGCTTCCTGTGCCTATACTCTGGTCAAGGAGCTTCATATTCTGGCTTCTTCCAGAGACATTCCTGAAGATGCAAGGTGGTCCCCAGACCACCTTAGTGAGGGCAAATAAAGCTGCACGGGGCAAACGCTGAGCTCTGACCCTGCTCTACTACAGCCTGGCCCCAACCTCTGGGGTTAAGTGGGACCGTTCACGTGGCATTCAAAGTTCCTTCATTCACCCACCAAAAGGTTCCCATAGATCCCTCTGCTCCAGGTACCAGAAGTATCTATCTGGCTCCATCTTTCCCAGGGAGAGGAAAACGCACTCTAGTTTACAAAACCTAAACCCAGAGACCTATATTCTTCTGGCATCATTAACCACCTTCCCCACTTGATGGGTTGAGGAGGTTCTCTGCCAGCCTTAATGCCTCCTCCTCTAAAAACTGACCACCTCGTTTTCTTCCTGAAAAGGACAGGTCTAGTCACTGTCATTTTCCTGTTCATAGAATACGCAACATGGAAATTAAAAACTCCCAATCTTCAACTGTTACAAACCTTCAGCCTGTTGAAAACTAACAAAGCTCCAATCCTTCCTCACGGCAGGGAGGCTGTGTGCTGTAGGGATTAGGAGTGTGGGCTTCAGTGGTCAGGCACAGTGGCTCACGCCTGTAATCCCAGCACTTTGGGAGGCTGAGGCGGGCGGATCACAAGGTCAAGACCAGCCTGGCCAACATGATGAAACCCCGTCTCTACTAAAAATACAAAAATTAGTAGCAGGCGCCTGTAATCCCAGCTACTTGGGAGGCTGAGGTAGAAGAATCGCTTGAACCCGGGAGGCAGAGGTTACAGTGAGCCGAGACTATGCCACTGCACTCCAGCCTGGGCAACAAGAGCAACTCTGTCTCAAAAAAAAAAAAAAACAAAAAAAACACAAAATTTAGCTGGGCTTGGTGGTGTGCTCCTGTAATCCCAGCTGCTCGGGAGGCTGAGTCAGGAGAATCACTTGAATCCAGGAGGTGGAGGTTGCAGTGAGCTGAAATCATGCCACTGCACTCCAGCGTGGGTGACAGAGCAAGACTGTCTTAAAAAAAATAAATAACAACAACAACGAAAAAAAACATGTGCGCTTCAGAGCCGGAACTAGACAGACTTGGGCTTGAGCCCAGCTCTGTCCCATGCTAACTGTGTGATCTTGGGCAAGTTACTTAACTTCTCTGTGCCTGGTCTTTTCTTAATTGTGGCCTCCTCACAGGGTTTGAAGAGTTAAATGAGGTAATTCAGGTCAAGGGTTTAGCACAGAAACTGACCCATTCTAAATGCTCAATCATATCACCATTAGGTACCTTTGCCATCAGAACACAGATGCAGAACAGCTTCTCATTTCATCCTGAAAGCAGCCTAAGACCTACACCTTTATGATCCTCGCTGTCACAGGTACTAGACTTCAAAGGATGTGGTCAAGGTGACACAGCCACTCCCTTGTTCACAATGCATGCCCTTAAACAGTGGTAGCACTTAGCCAACCACCAGATCTGCTCTCTGTCACCTCTCCCCACCCGAGCACAGGCTCCTGAATCCTCCACAGCGAGTGTGGTTGTTAACAGTGGTTCAGACATTCTGTGCCTCAATTTGAGTACAGGGTCCTTCATTCTCTAGCTGCATGACTCTGGGGCTACTTAACTTCTCTGTGCCCCAGTTCTATCAGCTGTAAAATGAAGATGATAATCGCACCTTCCTTGGGATTACTTAGAACAGTGCCTGGCAAATAGAAAGCATTACTTTTTTTTTTTAAAGAGACAGGGTCTCCCCACGTTGCCCAGGCTGGAGCACAGTAGCCATTCACAGCATGGTCATAGTGCACTACAGCCTTGAATTCCTAGACTCAACCGATCCTCCTGCCTCAGCCTCCTGAGTAGCTGGGACTACAGGCACATGATACCATGCCTGGCTTTTTTTTTTTTTTTTTTTTTTTCAACAAAAGAGCGTCTGGGACCTCAAATTCAGCACTGTCTCAAACCCAACTCATTTCAGCATCCCTTACCCCAGCTTCCTCTCCTACCACTAACCCACTATGGGGAATTTGGCTGCCCCCAAACATTCCAGTTCCTTAAACACTTGTGGGCCAGCCCCCATACCCTAGGTCTGGCAAGCCCAACCCAGCTCTGAGGTCACTGCCACTCCACAGACTTTCTTTCTTCAGCCCTTTCCGCAGTACCTGTAGCAGACTCCTCACTGCTTCCCATCAGCACACTGTCTACCCTCAAGTGTTGGCAAGGTTGATGCCTTCTCCTGTGGCCCCAGGCCTGGTAGTGTCTGATACACAGCAGGCAATGAGTAAGCAAATAATTTGGCATCTATTCGACCTACTGAAAATACTCATTGGATTTTTTTTTTTCCCAAGACGGAGTCGTGCTCTGTCGCCCAGAGCTGGAGTCCAATGGCGCAATCTCGGCTCACTGCAACCTCCACCTCCCAGGTTCAAGCAATTCTCCTGCCTCAGCCTCCCGAGTAACTAGGATTATAGGTGCGTGCCACCACGCCCTGCTAATTTTTGTATTTTTAGTAGAGATGGGGTTTCACCATGTTGGCCAGACTGGTCTCGAACTGCTGACCTCGTGATCCGTCCACCTCAGCCTCCCCAAGTGCTGGGATTTCAGGCTTGAGCCACCGTATCCAGCCAATACTCATCGGATTTAAAGGTAACTTTCTCAGTTTAAACTGCCCACGTTCCAAATATAGCATCTCAGAGGGAACTGTGGGTAGCTAGACTAGGGCAGCAGGTTCTATCTGGAAATGTCAGTATTACAAAACGCCCATGGGATGAGGGAGAGTCTGAGCTCCCGGCTCCATCCCCTCCTCTGGCCAGCACGTGAGTTTAATTTCCCTCTGGCCTCTGCTTCCAGTGCCCCTTTGCTATCACTAAAATTTTGGGATGGGCAAAAGACTAGAACAATCCACACCTCTCACTATATAGACCAGTTCTTTACATTTTTCAGGTTCCAAGTGCTCAAGTTCTACTGGAGGTGAGCTTTGGGAATGCATACCTACACAAGTCTGCCTTTTCCATCTTTTTAATCTTCTCACTGAACCCGCAAGGAAAATGTCTACTGCATCAAAAAACCCTCAGCCCACCTAAAGCACCTCAGGGCTGGTAAAAGCCTAGCTGCAGCCCACAACCACTCCCTCAAAAGCAAGGCACTAGGTCACTGTATCCACTACCACTGCAACCCCACCAGTCAGGGAAAGAATATTAAGAACATTGGTGAGAATTGGGGCTTGGACTTGGACATGTCAACCTGACAATGCACTGGTATCTTCACCCACAGTCAGACACACTCATGTACCAGCCCTCGCAAGTCTTACCATGGCTGGGGCTTTATCTGCCATGTCCCTGGCACAGGCAGACAGCCAGGAAGCCGGGCACTGCCAGTCAGCAAGCAACCTGACCATGGTTCCAGACCAAGGTGTCTGCCACCATACTGTTCTGCCACACCCACATGCAGGCTGCCTTCTTCCTCCTTGATCCCCAACACCCTGCTGCAGCTTCATCGAGGCTGGCAAGCAGACAAGACCTCCACTGCGCCCATGACCATGCCATACTGAGTCAGACAGTAGGACCAAAACCCACTATGAATACAGAAGCCGATCTAATGCAAATGTATCTGCATTTTAGGAGACCACTGCAATCTGGCACAGACCCAGCCTATGGAAAACTCCTTGCCCCTTTCATTCACAGCGGCAAATTTCCCCTCCAGTCTCTGGCAGTAGAAAAAGCGGCAGGGGGCCGGGCGCAGTGGCTCACGCCTTAATCCTAGCACTTTGGGAGGCCGAGGAGGGTGGATCACCTGAGGTCAGGAGTTCGAGACCAGCTTGGCCAACATGGCGAAACCCTGTCTCTACTAAAAATACAAAAACTAGCCGGGAGTGGTGGCAGGCGCCTGTAATCCGAGCTACTTGGGAGGCTGAGGCAGGAGAATCACTTGAACCCGGGGACGGAGGTTGCGGTGAACTGAGTTCCCACCACTTCACTCCAGCCTGGGCAAAAGAGTGAGACTCTGTCTTAAAGAAAAAAAAAAAAAAAAGACAAGAAAGAAAAAGCGGCAGGGGTCTCACTTTGCCACTTGTGTTTATCTGCTTTTTACAACATAAGATGCGTGAAAGTAATTAGCAATAATAATTGATTCCTAATGCCCCGTAGTTGTCTCTGGAGACCACCTTCCTGGAACTTTCCCTAGGTAAGTTCTTTGGTAATGAGTCTCCTAAGAAGCTCCTGAAAGTGGGATGTAGCGTTGGCTGACAGCCAGGGAAATCGGCAATTTTCCAAGTTTGATTTCAACTGAAATTTGGAGCTGGGAGTACTTCTGGTCCCTCCTTCAGGGATATGAACGTTAGGAGATGGAACCCGGACACAATTCTTATCCTTGGGAACCGAGGCTTCCCCACTATCCCCTGCCACCAGGAGCGGCCCGGGGGATCCGGGGAAGACACGCAGAGTGGGGTGTGAGTCGGGGACCCCGGGACCCCGTGGCCCGCGCTTCCGGTAGGGAGCTGAGGAGGTAGTCGCCCCGGCCTGTGCTCCCCGCAGGCCTCAATTTCCCATTCTTGAAGGGGGTCTCCCGTGCGACCCAGGGCCCGGGAGGGCCGCTCACCTCTCGCGCCGAGCGGAGCTGCTGGCGCAGAGCGTCCTTGCAGCCGTAGGGGCCGCCCTCGCCCGTGCCGCGGGGCTGGAAGTGGGCCTCGACGCGCGTGGCGCCGCGGTAGGCGCCCTGGTAGAAGGCGGGCCAGCCGAGCTCCAGCAGCGGCGGCTCCAGGTCCGACTGCTCGGGGAAGTAGGTGCCAGACGAGCAGTCATGCGAGGAGCCGAACGAGTCCTCGGCCGCCGCCGCCGCGCCCTCCTCTCCTGGCCTCTCCGCCGCGCGCAGGATGGCGTGCACCTCATCGGGGTTCAGGAAGCGAGCCAGGCGCTCGCGTCGCAGGAAGGCCGCGAAGGCTTCGGGGCCGCCGGCCACCAGCTCCTCCAGAGCCAGGCGCCGTGACTCGCTGAACAGCTCGGCCGGGTTGGGCGGCCCGCACGGAGACAGGCAGGCAGCCGGCAGTTCGTCCAGGCCCTCGGACAGCAGAGCCATAGCGGCACTCGGACGCGACAGCCCTCGGACAAGAACCAGCCTGCAGGCCCACTTTATAGGCAACCTTTGAATCAAACAGGCCCGCGCCATTGGCCGCACCTCCCCGCCTCGACTCTCCCATTGGCTGCATTCCTTCCAATAGCGGAGCGAGGCGGGGCGCAAGCCTCTACGGTTCCGCCCCCTCATGCGTTATTGGCTGCGATGCTGGCGTTGCTAAGCCGAATTTAAACTTGCAGGGGCGAGGCGGGCCGCAGAGCGGGGACAGAGCGGGGAGAGCCGGGCTCCTGGCCATCCCAGGGCGCCCCCTGCCGGCCGCCCCCCAGTGCGGCCCTACAAGGCCAGGGACAGTCAGGCCTAGGCAGCGAGGAGAGGCAGGTGCCGGCTCCCAGACACGTTGGCCACGCTGCTCCTAGGCTCTCAGAGCTTTGGTATGGCCAAACATATCGTCTTTATCCCCTGCCTTTAACCACGTATTCATTCATTAAAAAAATACCGGCTCATCATATTAGGACCGCTCCTTTGCTTACACCCTCGGGTAGTCTTCTCTCATTTCATCAGTTTTTGCCTTGTAAAACTCCAACCAACCCTGGTTGTATCCTACCTTGCACCTGCACCCCGGCAGCCCTACAGGGCTGGAGAAAAAAACAAAAAGAGCATAACCATGCTTACTGACTGGTCATGTTTTACATTCATAATCTGTAAGACTACCTGCTAGGAGGCCGGGCGCGCAGTGGCTCACGCCTGTAGTCCCAGCATTTTAGGAGGCCTAGGAGGGCGGATCACCTGAAGTCAGGAGTTTGAGACCAGCCTGACCAACACGGTGAAACCCCGTCTCTACTAAAAATACGAAAATTAGCCGGGCATCTTGATGTACGCCTGTAATCCCAGATGCTCGGGAGGCTGAGGCAGGAGAATCACTTGAATGCGGGGAGAGGAGGTTGCAGTGAGTCCAGATCACACCACTGCACTCCAGCCTGGGCGACAAGAACGAAACTCCATCAAAAACAAAACAAAACAAAACAAAAAAACTGCCTGGTAGGCCACATTTCCCTCATTCTCTCTACCTTTTCCTCTCTGACAGCTTGCCTCCTATGTCACCGAGAACACAGAAGCAGTGAGAAGGGAACATCCACGTGCGCCCATCTAGTCTACCTTCCTGTCTCCATCGCTGCCCATATACTGGGCATTGATGAACTGCGCCTGTGCCCATCCAACCCCAACCCCTCTGCCTGGGCACTTCCAGCCCCTCTACTACTCACCAGCATCACTCCAGCAACCTCCTTCTTTCTCCTGGAACATCAGCTTCCCTCTTTACTGATTCATTTCTATCAACCTACACGCATGCTGAAATATTTTTCGTCTTAAAACAACCCTCTTTTGACTCTACATTCCTCTAAAGCTCCCCATCTCTCTTCTTACTTTTGCAGCATAAAATCTCAGATGTGGCTGGCTATGGTGACTTGCACCTGTAATCCCAGCACTGTGGGAGGCCAAGGGAAGAGGATCACTTGAGCCCAGGAGTTTGAGACCAGCCTGGGCAACATAGTGAGATCCTGTCTCTACAAAAAAATACAAAAGTCAGCTGGGCATGGTGGTGCGCCTAACTCTTAGTGCATGGCAGTGCTCCTGTTGGTCCCAGCCACTGGGAAGGCTGAGGCAAGGGATCACTTAAGCCCAGGAGTTTGAGGCTGTAGTGAATTATGATCACACCACTGCACTCCAGCCTGGGTGACAGAGTAAGACCCTGTCTCAAAAAAAAAAAAAAAAAGAAAAGAAAAGAAAAGAAAAAGAAACCCTCAAACCAGTTGTCTATACCTGCTGTCTCCAGTTCCCTTCCAGCCCTCTTCAATCAGGCTAAAACCCTCACTTCTTTACCAAAACTCTTGTCAGGTTCATCATGAGTTCCACAGAGCTAAATCCAACAATCAATTTTCAGTCCTCATCTTTCTTATGTAAATGAAAAGTGCGTCATAAATGTGAGAGGTTGCTATTATTATTTAGTAACCAATAACATTTTTAAATGGATGAATGCCTGCAGCTATTCAGACGCCTCTCCCTCTCTTCCCCTGCTCTCCTCATCCCTTTGTGAAGTTTCTCAAGAATAAGTGTGGGGCCTTCCATGTGTCCCTGCTCTGGTATCCAGTGTCTGGGAGGCTATAAGAGAGCACCTTTTTTTCTTTTCTTTTTTTTTTTGAGATGGAGTCTTGCCCTGTCACCCAGGCTGGAGTGCAATGGTGTGATCTCGGCTCACTGCAACCTCTGCCTCCCAGGTTCAAACGATTCTCCTGCCTCAGCCTCCAGAGTAGCTGGGATTACAGGCTCATGCCACCACGCCCGGCTAATTTTCTGCATCTTTAGTAGAGATGGGGTTTCACCACATTGGCCAGGCTGGTCTCGAACTCCTTACCTTGTGATCCAACACCCTTTTCATCCTCTTTAAAGAAAAACACCAACAAAGTTCTGTGTGGGACAAGGACCAAGGATTGTGGTCTGAGGCTGTGCAACCACATAGCTTCTGTATGGCTGTAATGCTTGAGGTAAAAAATGAGAATGGCCAGGGCCTTATCCCCACAATAAGCACACGAGGGGAAAGAGTGGAATAGGGCAGGGGGAAGAGGACAGGACACATCAGTGTACTCCAAGAATGGGACAGAGGAGAGGGGCACCCTTGTCATGAGACAAATGTCATGAGAGGCCAGGTGCGGTGGTTCACACCTATAATCCCAGCACTTTGGGAGGTCAAGGCGGGCAGATCACTTGAGGTCAGGAGTTGGAGACCAGCCTGGCCAGCATGGTGAAACTCTGTCTCGATTAAAAATACAAAAAATTAGCTGGACATCATGACAAGCGCCTGTAATCTCAGCTACTTGGGAGGCTGAGGCCGGAGAACCGCTGGAACCCGGGAGGCAGAGATTGCAGTGAGCCAAGATCGCGCCACCGCACTCCAGCCTGGGTGAAAGAGTGAGACTCCGTCTTAAAAAAATAAAAATAAATAAATAAATATCAGGAAAAACTTTGAAAATGTATGGAATAAATATATGCAACTCTAGGGCCTCATGTTAATTTCAAAGAGAATATTTGACAGAATGAAGGTCATTCCCAACCACCAATCTTTTCTTGAATTCATCAGTTTTCACCATCTCCCAGTCTGGAGAGACATCTGCTCCAGGTCTGAGCCCCCAAAGCTCCCTCTACTTCAGGGGCCTCATGGGAAAGCCCTCTGTGGGGAAGGGGTGGGGTAAGGGGGAAGAGACTAGAAGCCCTCACCCACCCTCTATTCCAGAAACCTCCTCTTTGTGAATTCAAGTCAGCACTGTTCAAGTGAGCTCACAGCAATAACCACTCACACTAGCAGGTGTTATTAAAAGGAATTTAATAATTTTAATTAAAAACTCTTAACAGCGAATTCCGTCACAGGCCTTGGCATCTGGAAGCAACTCCAGGGACATGTGCCCCCTTTGGGATGTGGCTGACCCACGGTTTTGGACCCGAGGCCCACCGGTGCCGCGTGGCGAGGGGCTACCTGGAAGTTACTTCAATACGATATCAAAGATCCGCGAAGATTTTTTTAAAAAAAGTTTTAAATATATTAGACTCTCTTGATTGCCGTTTTTACACAAAGCTGCTGATACAGTATACAGAGTTTTAACTTTTTTTTTTCACATAAAATACATTTTTTAAAGTGTTCTCTGTACATCAGTGGCTTCTGGTCTGGTGAATTATTGCGGAGGGCTGGGGGTCTGCAGACTTTTCCTGGGTGTGCAGAGCCAGGCCCCGCACGGTGGCACTTGCAATGCCCATGGGAAGCGGGCCCTCTGGCCAACAAGAGAGTCCTGTCGGGGAGAGGGCTATAGCTTCTGGCACAGGGGGTCACTTTTGCAGAGTCATCCACTGACCATTGGACCCTTTGCTCTTATGTGCCCTGGGGCAGGGGAGACCATCCCCAAGTTACAAATAGCAAGAGTTAAATACAGTCTTTCTGGGCATCTTGAAAGGAGCACCCTTCTTGAAAGTACCCCAGTATCCTGCTCTAGAAGAGAGAGCAGGTAGGTGAGAGAGCTCAGGATGAAAAGGTATCTGACACCAACAACCACAATGGTCTCATGTTATTACAAAGCCAGCAAACCGGTGGGGCAGGACAGGGTACACACCCTTGTTAACTTTTCTAAGCCCCTTGGAAATGGATCAAACGGTGCAGAGCAGTTTTACTTATGCTGCATATTTGATGGAGAATTCTATCCTGAAGTCTTCAGTAGCTCTGGGCCTAGAGTTTATTCGGCTTCCCTAAGCTACTCGCCAGAAACCCACAGTCTGGTGATAGCCACCAACTTTCAATTGTTTGGGGCATATGATGGTGAGTCATGCAGCACCTGCTTTGGAAGTGGTCTCCTTTAATCTAATGAGGAGCTGCCACAGGACCTGGGTCTCAGCAGGAGCCAGGCATCTGGCTGACTTTGCCTGGTTTCTCCCAGCTCCCGAATCCACCCCTGCCATGGAGGGAGGCAGATTCCTGGGGAAAGGCTTTGATGCTGAAGGAAGCAGCAACTTTTCCTCCCATTATCCATTAGTGGGGTGAGGGGACTATATAATAAATGAGCCACCATGAGCAAGAAACAATGACTTTAAAAACCTGAGATGCATTTGGCAGCAAATTGCAGAACAGTCTTCTAGACACTGATCTCAAGCTGATATTATAGAGTCCCCCAAAGATGCTGGCTGAAGGCAGCTATCACTGAAAGTTCCAGATGGAGCTGGATGATGTCTGCCTGGAACCCGAGACCCAGCATCTACAACTGCTGGCAAATGTTATCCAGGGGTGGCCATGACAGCTGTTCCCAGCTAAAGGAATTCAGACTCTAAGGATTCTGGGAGCTGAAAAGCAAAGGGTCGCTGGACCAAGATGCAGACACTTTGCCTCAGGTGACTTGAATGGGACTGCTGATGCCTGTGATCCCCAAGGGGCAGAAACCACAAAGAACAATTCTCTTGACTCTGTCTTATTCCTCCTTTATCCGCAGAACCTAACATAGTGGCTGGCATGTTGCAGCTACTCAGTAAATTACGTGAGTGAATTAATGAATGACGGCGGCTCATTCATTGGAGGTTAGTCTCCAACTTGTCTCTCAACACTCAGAAGACCTACAGGGAAAGCTCCCCAGGGACTTAAAGCCCCAAGAGGGGATGGTTTATCCCTGGCTGAAAACATGAGCCAATGCCTGAGAGTCACCCGTGTGTGAAGTCAGCTCCTGTCAGGGAATCACCTGGGATTCCCAGCCTTCTGGGTGGAGAGGAATGGCCCAGGAGGCAGGAGGCATGCGGAAAAGGAGGGAATGGCCTCAGGTGCTTAGTGGGTTGGGCAGCACATGCCTTCAGTGTTTGGCCCCTGAGCAAAAAGATCGGAAAACCTGCCCAGCTCTCTCCTGAGGAGCACGTGGCTTCCCTCAGAACTCCCTACCTTGTAGCTAAGGTCGGCTCATGAGGGCTTTCAGCGTCAGTCTGGGCTCATACTGTTTTACAGCCAATGGTACGTGTGTTTTACATCATCCTGTCCTGTTCCAGCCACAGCCTGAGATGTTGAAGAGCCCACCCCAGATGGCAGGGACGTGGGAAGCATCTGTGCACCTGTCTTCAGCCTCCTGGGCGCCTCCACCTCTACTCTAGAATACATCTATCCTGGCACTGGGGTGGAGGTGGCCTGATGCTGAGAACCTCTCCCCTTCCAGCAGCCACCAAGGGCGCAGTCACTCCCATGGGCCCTCTACTCTCTGGGCCAGTCGCTCTGCTTCTGGGAAAGCATCACTCAGGCTCCCTGAAGTCCAGCTTCCTCTCTGCGTTATGGGGCCGTGGGGGCCACAGTAGGGGGCTAAGAATGAAGAATGACAAAAAGCAGATCCCATGACAAAAGTTGTGGCACAAGGCGGGGATGGTCTTCCAGCCCCAAGCCCCTAGCCCAGGTGCCCCTCAGGGAAAGTTTCTCATAGACTGAGAAAGAAGTGGGTTAAAAAGAACCCAGATCTGTTCCCCAGATTAAAATCTGGACCTAGGGGACCCCTTCAGAGCTCTAAGGAGGTAGTTTAAGGACAAATAAAAGGCGCACAGAGCAGGGGACAACCTGCAGCTTGTTGGTTGCACCAAAAGGTTCTGGCTGAGCCTGTGGGCAGTGCCCGTGCCATGGGCAACTCCAAAGGGGGTCCTGGGAGAATCAGCAGTGAGGGGAGAACAGCCATTCACAGTCCTCCCTCCCCAGCATCAGGAAGGCTGGGACTATGAAACTGCAGAGCTGGGCAAGACCCAACTCCGGCCCTACCACGGCTCTCCTGAATGCAGGACGGGATATTGACCACGTGCACCCTGGATTCGCAGATTTGGGACATCACCACTCCTGCAAGTGCAGGCTGGGAGCCCCTGGGCCAGGCAGGAACTCAAAAGGGCTGACTGGCAAATCTGCCTCACCAAGCATCCCCAGAAAAGCAAAAGCTGGGCCCGGGATCCTGAGCACTGACTCCACACACATGACTGATGGGGGGGATGAGGGTGGGAGGTGGAGGTAGGCTGGCCCCTAATTGCTTGCTCTGACAGCTCAGTCTGAGGAGGGCTGGCTGAGATGGACTGGGCTGAAACAGTCTGGATATTCACAAAGACCCAAGGGTGCTGGGCTCTGTCACTGTTAACTAGCGACTGTTTTTTTAAATTAACTGGCCTCTCTGGCTGGAAAAGCATTCCAATGGAAGCTCCTCACTTAGCTTCATTTTTCCAGCACCAGCCAGTAAAACCCAGTGACCGTGATACGATCAGCAAGAAGAAGTGAATTCAGATACCTCCCTCCCTCTAGGAGTTTTACAGACTGCAGGAATTTTTAAAATCAGATATACTTTTGTAAATACTGACCTTGTCCCCCTCCCACACCCTTCTGCCTTTGGCACTTCCATCCAAGAGGAAAACATTATTTGGTTGATTCCAGAAATGGAATCGCCTGGTTTTCCCCCTTTATCCCTGGATGGTCATACAGCTGGCTCCTGGCATGGGTAGAAGTGTGGCTCTCAACAAGGCTGCAGGGAGCAGGTCTGTGTCCATCTCATCTACCCATGTAGGTTCCTGGCTCCCTCTGAACACAGCGAGGACTTCTCGCTCCTGTCAGGTGTGGCTGGTGGCCCAGACCTTGGGATGACTCTGAGCAGGACTATGGGTCTCAGCTTAGCAGGTCCCCTCCCCTGCTAAAGCCACATTGGCAGTGGTAATGAGACTCTGAGTCTTAATTTCCATCCTTTTGGGAATACCCCATACATTCTAAGCCCCCTTGCTTCCCCTGAGCCCAGGTATGTCATTCCTACACACACTGATCGAGCTTGGGTGTGCGTGTGTGTCTGTGTGTGTGTGTGTGTGTTGATGTGACATGCACATACTGATCCGGAGAAGCCTTTATACCAAGAATAGAGCTGGGATCTCAAGCCCACCCTCCCAAGATCAGACAGCAGAGTGAGCCAGGAGGCCATGACGGGCCTTGTGTCAGATGGCAGACGATGCAGCAGGAAGCAGAACCATGGGACATGGGACATGGGATGCTATGGGCAGCCAGGTGAGGGCTGGGGTCTGAGTTCCTCTGAAAAGCAGAGCCCACCTCTCCCCAGCTGCCCTATGACACCTCCCCAGCCAGGGCTGTCGGGCTGGCCTGGATTCCAGGAGCCCCTCTCCAGGCATCTCCCTCCTCCATCACACGGAGACTAGGAGATACGGCAACAGCCATGCACCTTCTCCTCCATCTCCTCTATGGGGGCCTTGAACTTTAAAAGTGGGGGATCTCCGCTGGTGACCGTGTAATATACCGAGGTCCCATTGCTGCTGTACGGTGAAGTTCTGCCTCCGATCAAGGGGGCCTTGCCTTCACTGCTACTCTCGCCCGTCCTGGCCATGCTGCTGCCCAGGTGGGTGCTAAGGAAGGGGTGGCTGAGCAGCTTGGCTGCAGCCCGCTGCCGCTTCAGCTCCAGAAGCGTCTGAGGGCTCTGCTCCTTGTAGCTGCTCCAGGGCGGGGTGGCGTCAGCCACGCCAGGGTTGCCATAGGCCATGCTGTAGTCGGGCACCTCATGCACCTTCCAGACATCGCCATTGGCCAGTGCATACTGGTAGGCACTGACCGGAGCCCGGAGGCCATTCTCAACAGGCATGTCCAATTCACCTCGTGGGATCTTGGTAGGAAATTCGGAGAGTAGCACTGGCTTCTCTAGCCTGGGGTTCTGCGAGTGAGAAGGACAACATTACCAGCTGGCTGGAAGATCTGAACCTACTATCCACCTGTCTCTCTGCTGAGGGCATTATTCTTTAGACCTTTCCCCTATCTGTTTTCCCTCTCTGGGTATTGGGGCCAGGGTTGTCCTTTGGGGAACCCCCAATCTATGAATTTTTGTAGAGCTGACTGACCCCTGGTCTTGCTCCAGGGCCTGGATCATGACCTAAGGCCTAGCCAGTCAACATATTTCACTACCGGGATTGGCCCAGGGATGAGTTCTTAACTGAAATTGCTTCAGTGAAGCAACCCTGGGACTTCTGCGAGAACAATTGGGAAAGAGAAGTTTCTGTAGGAACTGTGGGTAGTAAGAATGATGTAAGCTGAGGGCTGGGGAGATATTATGTTGAAGGGTCTGCTTGCAAGTGAAGTTGACATGAAGGAAAACTAAGAGAGACCGCATCCCAATGACACATTTGAAGCCCAGGATCCTTCCAGGCCCAGACTTTTCAGTTGCATAAGCCAATAAATTCCTTGTGTGTAAGTCTATTTTAGTTGGGTTTTTCAGTCACTTGTAATCCTTCCTCTGTATTTGAAGCATGTCTCACAAAGATTCTTACCCAGGGACCCTGTATACCCAATAATCCTTGGATAACAAGAGTTTGAAAAGTAGCTGCTTCCTAAAAACTATAAACTAAAAAATAGATACAAGCGACAATAACATTTAAAGCACAGCAAAAATCACCATGAACAAGGAACAAGGTCAAAAGACACATGAAGAAACTAGAAAAATATTTTCAACATATACGACAGAAAAGAGAGTAATTTTCAAAAAGTATAAAGAACTCTTCAAAGTTTTTTGTTTTGTTTTGTTTTGTTTTGTTTTGTTTTTGAGGCGGAGTCTCGCTCCGTCGCCCAGGCTGGAGTGCAGTGGCCGCATCTCGGCTCACTGCAAGCTCCGCCTCCCGGGTTTACGCCATTCTCCTGCCTCAGCCTCCCGAGTAGCTGGGACTACAGGCGCCCGCCACCTCGCCCGGCTAGTTTTTTGTATTTTTTTTTTTTTTTAGTAGAGACGGGGTTTCACCGTGTTAGACAGGATGGTCTCAATCGCCTGACCTCGTGATCCGCCCGTCTCGGCCTCCCAAAGTGCTGGGATTACAGGCTTGAGCCACCACGCCCGGCCTTTTTTTTTTTTTTTTTTTTTTTTTTAAACGGAGTCCTGCTCTGTCTCTTACGCTAGAGTGGAGCAGTGGCGCAATCTCGCTCACCACAACCTCTGCCTCCCGCGTTCAAGCAATTCTCCCACTTCAGCCTCCCGAGTAGCTGGGATTACAGGTGCACACCACCATACCCAGCTAATTTTCATGTTTTTATTTTTTATTTTTATTTTTATTTTTTTTGAGACGGAGTCTCGCTCTGTCGCCCAGGCTGGAGTGCAGTGGCGCGATCTCGGCTCACTGCAAGCTCCGCCTCCCGGGTTCACGCCATTCTCCTGCCTCAGCCTCCCGAGTAGCTGGGACTACAGGCGCCCATAACCGCGCCCGGCTAATTTTTTTGTATTTTTAGTAGAGACGGGGTTTCACCGTGGTCTCGATCTCCTGACCTTGTGATCCGCCCGCCTCGGCCTCCCAAAGTGCTGGGATTACAGGCGTGAGTTTTTATAGAGACGGGGTTTCACCATGCTGGCCAAGCTGATCTTGAACTCCTGACCTCAAGTGATCCACACTCCTCGGCTTCCCAAAATGCAGAGATTGCAAGCATGAGCCACCATGCCCAGCCAAAAGTCAATTTTTAAAAGACTACCTACCCAGACCGGGAGTGGTGGCTCACGCCTGTAATCCCAGCACTATGGGAGGCTGAGGTGGGTGGATCACGGGGTCAGGAGATCGAGACCATCCTGGCTAACACAGTGAAACCCCGTCTCTACTAAAAATACAAAAAATTAGCCGGGTATGGTGACGGGTGCCTGTAGTCCCAGCTACTCAGGAGGCTGAGGCAGGAGAATGGCGTGAACCTGGGAGGCAGAGCTTGAGCCGAGATCGTACCACTGCACTCCAGCCTGGGCAACAGAGCGAGACTCCGTCTAAAAAAAAAAAAAAAACAAAAAAAAACCTACCTACCCAATAAAAATAGTAGGCAGAGGATACTAATATGCAGCCCACAGCAAAATATATAGATATACATGGCATTGGAAAAAAGTATTCATCCTCACACATCGTTAATAATATAAAAATTAAAACAACAAAATATCACTTTTAGATATCACATTGACAAATATGTTTAAAGTGTGTTATTACTCAGTGTTGGCAGGGGTATAGGGAAATGAGTGAGAATGTAAATTGCTACAGTCTTTTTGATGGACAATTTTGCATCATCCTTCAGTGAAATTTTTTTTCTTTTTTTCCTTTCTTCTCTCCCCAGCTCTTCAGTAAAAAAAAAAAAAAAAAAAAAAAAAAAAAATAGGCCTGGCGCGGTGGCTCAAGCCTGTAATTCCAGCACTTTGGGAGGCTGAGACGGGCGGATTACGAGGTCAGGAGATCGAGACCATCCTGGCTAACACGGTGAAACCCCGTCTCTACTAAAAATACAAAAAAAAAAAAAAAAAAAAAATAGCTGGGTGACATGGCGGGCGCCTGTAGTCCCAGCTACTTGGGAGGCTGAGGCAGGAGAATGGCGTAAACCCAGGATGCAGAGCTTGCAGTGAGCTGAGATCCGGCCACTGCACTCCAGCCTGGGCGGCAGAGTGAGACTCCGTCTCAAAAAAAAAAAAATAATAATAATGATAATAATTTTTTAGAAAAGATTATATACTTTGCACCAGCAAGCCTATTTCCCAGATTTTCTCTCTCATTAGTGCAAAGCCTAAAAGTCATCACTGGGCAAGCAGGAAATTGTGGCCAGTACTTCTATTGGAATGTTCTGTAGCTTGTAAAAAGAATGAACGAAGTCTCCATGAGTTGGCATGGAAAGATGTCGAAGATATATACATAATCTAGTTTTCTAACATATATATAATAACACATATATATAATAACATATATATATGGTAATATGTGATAAGGCAAAGAACACTTTCCTTAGTAAGTTTCCATTTATGAGTGTGTATTTCTTCTCTTTCTCCTTTTAGAGTCAGGGCCTCACTATGTTGCACAGGCTGGTCTTGAACTCCTGGTCTCAAGTGATCCTCTCACCTCAGCCTCCCAAAACACTGGGATTACAGGCATGAGCCACCGAGTCCACTTTTTTTTTTGTTAATGGCTCCTTCTGAACTATGCAGGCAGACTGATGCCATGTCATGCGGAGACCGTTTCTTGGTGGTCCTAGTCAGTGCTTCTCAAACTTCGATGTGTATGTGAGTTGCCTAGGGATATTGTTAAAATCCGTATTCTGATTCAATAGGTCAGGGTTGGGGCCTGAAATTTGGCACTTCTAAGAATTTCCTGCTGATGTTTAGAGTGGCAAAGATCTGAGACACTGATCCCATCTTCGATGCACATTGGCATCATCTAGACCATTAAAAACATGTACAGGCCGAGCGCGGTGGCTCACGCTTATAATCCCAGCACTTTGGGAGGCTGAGGTGGATGGATCACTTGAGGTCAGGAGTTCAAGACCTGCCTGGCCAATATGGTGAAACCTTGTCTCTACTAAAAGAAAAATACAAAAATTAGACAGGTGCAGTGATGCATGCCTCCAATCCCAGTTACTCAAGAGGCTGAGGCAGGATAATTGTTTGAAGCAGGAGGCAGAGGTTGCAGTGAGCCAAGATTGTATCATTGTGCTCCAGCCTGGGCAACAGAGTGAGACTCCATCTCAAAAAAAAAAAAAAAAAAAACCCATATACAACACCAATCTGAAAACATCACATATTATATAATTCCAAGTATATACCATTTTGGAAAAGCAAGACTATGGAAACAGTAGAAGATCAGTGGTTGCTAGGGTTTGGGGAGGAAGCATAAGTAGAACACCAGGGCTGTTTAGTGGGATAGACTTGGTCTCTTTAACCAGTTGTTCGCAATCTCAGCTGTCTAATATAACCACTTAAACCAATTGGCGAGAGCATTCTGTGTGACCCTATCATGACGGACACATGACATTATGCATTTGTCAAAACCCACAGGAGGTACAGCACAAAGAGCAAACCCAACATAAACTATGGGCTTTAGTTCACAATAAAGTATCAATATTGACCCATTGGTGGTAACATATGTACCACACTAATGCGAGTTGTTAATAACAGGGGAAACCAGGGTGGAGGGGGGTTTATATGGGAAATATCTACTTTCCACTCATTTTTCTAGAGTTCTAAAACTGCTCGGAAAAAAAAATCTATTCGTTTAAAAAGAAAAAATCCCTGCTGGGTGCAGTGGCTCATGTCTGTCATCCCAGCACTTTGGGAGGATGGCGTCAGCCTGAGAGTTGGAGACCAGCCTGGGCAGCATAGTGAGACCTCATCACTACAAAAAAATTTAAAAATTAGCTGGGCATGGTGGTGCGTGCCTGTGGTCCCAGCTACATGGGAGGCTGGGCAGGAAGATCACTTGAGCCCAGGAGGTTGAGGCTGCAGTGAGCCATATTTACACCACTGCAGTCTAGCTTGAGTGACAGAATGAGACCCCATCTGAACAAAACAAAACAAAACCCACCTATATCCATCTCCAGTGTCAGAAATCAGAGCACTGAAAGAAGAGGAATTAACTCCGGCCTGAAGGATGTGGGTTAGACGAAAGAGGTTTTCTCATGATGCAGGGAACTTCTAAATATATTTATCTGCCTAATGCTTAATGAGATACAAATTATGGGCTGAGTCCTATGCAGATAAGAACACAACTGACCCTAGAACACCCTTTGTGGTAGGCACATCATCTTGGCAATGGTGAACTGAGATACTGGAAAACAGGAAGGTTAAATGAAACCCCCACCTTTCGTGTTCTGGGGAATGGCTGACTGCACAGAATCACCCTTCCCCACAGGATTTCCAGAGCGCTCAGACGACCCCTCCTTATCCTAGGACAACCCAAACACAGTTCCCCAAATTCTCATTCTTTTTCTCTGCAATGATTAGCTAAACTGTCAACTTATCAACTGAAATTAAATGCTTGCTAAATGATTTTTTTTTTTTTTTTTAGATAGAGTCTCACTCTGTTGCCTAGGCTGGAGTGCAGTGGTGCGATCTTGGCTCACTGCAACCTCTGCTTCCCAGGTTCAAGTGATTCTCCTGCCTCAGGCTCCCAAGTAGCTGGGATTTCAGGCACCTGCCACCACACCTGGCTATTTTTAGTAGAGACAGGGTTTCACCATGTTGGCCAGGCTGGTCTCGAACTCCTGACCTCAGATGATCCACCCACCTGGGCCTCTCAAAGTGCTGGGATTACAGGCGTGAGCCAACGTGCCCAGTGGTAAATGATTTAACCAAATTTTAGTTAAGCTGCTCCCCTCCCCACAGGATCCTGGACTTTGACTCACCCTGAGGGTAAACAAGCACTGCAATGCAGAAAAACTCTCCTGAAGACCCTTCTGGAAATGGGCTGACCATGGGACACACATTCCTGGTCAACTGTCCAATTACACCACCTGCTCGTCCCACCCCCGACCCTCAGTCCTTGCAACCTCTGTCTTCCTCCCTAGGAAATGAACTCCTTTCTCCCTGACCTGCAAGATCCTTGCCAATTCTGTGGTCGAAGCAATCTACTTACTGCTGCAATCACTTGAAAAACAGTCTCTCTTTAGGTTTGAAAAACAACGACATGGCCGGGCGTGATGGCTCACGCCTGTAATCCTAGCACTTTGGGAGGCTGAGGCGGGCAGATCACGAGGTCAAGAGATCGAGACCATCCTGGCCAGCATGGTGAAACCCTGTCTCTACTAAAAATACAAAAATTGGCTGGGTATGGTGGCATGCGCCTGTAGTCCCAGCTACTCAGGAGGCTGAGGCAGGAGAATCACTTGAACCCGGGAGGCAGAGGTTGCAGTGAGCCAAGATCGAGTCACTGCACTCCAGCCTGGCCACAGAGCAAGACTCCATCTCAAAACAAACAAACAAACAAACAAACAAAAAACCAACGACAAACATATACAATGCCAAGGTCCCAACTCCTGAGATTCTGATTTAGTCTGTCTGTACTACTTCTTAAACATTAGATTAAAAAACAAGGGGCACGTTGGCTCACGCCTGTAATCCCAGCACTCTGGGAGGCCAAGGCAGGCAGATCACTTAACGTCAGGAGTTCGAGACCAGCTTGGCCAATATGGGGAAATTCCGTCTTCTATCAAAAAACACAAAAATTAGCCGGGCGTGATAGCGGGTGCCTATAGTCCTAGCTACTCAGGAGGCTGAGGTGGGAGAATTGCTTGAATCTGGGAGGTACAGGCTGCAGTGAACCAAGATCGCGCCACTGCACTCCAGTCCAGCCTGGGCGACAGAGTGAGACCCTGTCTCACAGGAAAAAAAAAAAAAAAAGAAGAAGAAAAAACAGTGAACCAAAGTCAGCCACAGCGTTGGAAGAAATGTGATTTGGGGGTCAGGCTGAACAAATTATTCCTCAAATAAGTGGTTCTGAAATTCTTATGTGCAGCAGTATCGCCACATCTGGGGTGGGTCCTGAGAATCTACATTTATTTATTTTTACTTTTTGGTTTTTTTTCAGAGACCAGGCCTCACTCTGTCACCCAGGCTGGAGTGCAGTGGTGCTATCATAGCTCACTGCAGCCTCGAATTCCTCGACTCAAGCAATCCTCCTGCCTCAGCCTCATGAGACCGAAGACTACACACCACCACACCCAGCTAATTGTTTTTTTTTTTAGGTGGGGGTGGCAGAGATAGGGTCTTGCTATGTTGTCCAGTAACTCCTAGGCTCAGGAGATCCTCCCACCTCAGCCTCCCTCAGTTTTGGGGTTACAGGTGTGAGCCACTGTGCCCAGCCAAAATCTGCATTTCTAACAAGTTCCCAGGTGTGCTGATGTTGCTGGTCTGGGCACCATGCTTTGAGAATTCCCACCCTAACATGGTGAAACCCCATCTCTACTAAAACACAAAAATTAGCTGGGCATGGTGGCAGGTGCCTGTAATCTCAGCTACTTGGGAGGCTGAGGCAGGAGAGTCACTTGAACCCGGGAGGCAGAGATTGCAGTGAGCCGAGATGGTGACGTTGCACTCCAGCCTGGGCAACAAGAGCGAAACTCTGTAGCAAAAAAAAAAAAAAAAAAAAAGACTGACTATACCAAGAGTTGGCAAGAAACACTCTGCCATGGGAAAGCAGACAGGTACAAAGCACCTTGGAAAACTGCTTGGTAGTATCCACTAAAGCTAAACATATGCCTACCCGTGACTCCCACTGTGTTCCTGGGTATATTCCCAACACAAAATAGCGCTTATGTCCACTGAAAGACATGCACGAAAATGTTTATAGCAGTTTTATTCACAGTGGCCAGAAACAAGAAACCCAAATGTCCACCAAAAGGAGAATGGAGGCCAAGAGCAGTGGCTCACTGTAATACCAACACTTTGGGAGGCCGAGGAGGGTGGATCATTTGAGGTCAGGAATTCAAGACCAGCCTGGCCAATATGGCGAAACCTTGTCTCTACTAAAAATATAAAAATTAGCCGGGCGTGGTGGCACGCACCTGTATTCCCAGCTACTCAGGAGGCTGAGGCAGGAGAATCGCTTGAACCTGGAAGGCGGAGGTTGTAGTGAGCCGAGAGCATGCCACTGCACTCTAGCTTGGGTGACAAAGCGAGACTCTGTCTCAAAAAAAAAAAAAAAAAAAAAGGAGAATGGATATGTAAATTTTAATATTCAAACGACCGAATTCTAGAAAGCAATAAAAAAGAATGAGGGAGCCAGGCGCGTCGGCTCACGCCTGTAATCCCAGCACTTTGGGAGGCCGAGTCGGGTGGATCACGAGGTCAGGAGATCGAGACCATCCTGGCTAACACAGTGAAACCCCGTCTCTACTAAAAATACAAAACATTAGCCGGGCGAGGTGGTGGGCGCCTGTAGTCCCAACTACTAGGGAAGCTGAGGCAGGAGAATGGCGTGAATCTGGGAGGCGGAGCTTGCAGTGAGCCAAGATCGCGCCACTGTGCTCCAGCCTGGGTGACAGAGCGAGACTTCATCTCAAAAAAAAAAAAAACAAAAAAAACAACAACAACAACAACAGAATGAGGCCAGGGAGACTGGGATATGAGGATCATTTGAGTTCAGGTGTTTGAGAGCAGCCTGGGTAACATAGCAAGATTCTATCTCTAAAAAAAATTTTCTGTTTTGTTTTGTTTTGTTTTGAGACAAAGTCTCACTCTGTCCCCAGGCTGAAGTGCGGTGGCTCAATCTTGGCTCACTGCAACCTCCACCTCCTGGGTTCAAGGGATTCTCCTGCCTCAGCCTCCTGAGTAGCTGGGATTACACGTGCCCACCACTATGCCCAGTTAATTTCTGTATTTTTAGTAGAGACGGGGTTTCACCATGTTGGCTAGGATGGTCTCAATCTCTTTTTTTTTTTTTTTTTTTTTTTTGAGACGCAGTCTCGCTCTGTCGCCCAGGCTGGGGTGCAGTGGCCAGATCTCAGCTCACTGCAAGCTCCGCCTCCCGGGTTCCCGCCATTCTCCTGCCTCAGCCTCCTGAGTAGCTGGGACTACAGGCGCCCGCCACCTCGCCCGGCTAGTTTTTTGTACTTTTTAGTAAAGATGGGGTTTCACCGTGTTAGCCAGGATGGTCTTGATCTCCTGACCTCGTGATCCGCCCGTCTCGGCCTCCCAAAGTGCTGGGATTACAGGCTTGAGCCACCGCGCCCAGCCGGTCTCAATCTCTTGACCTTGTGATCCACCCGCCTTGGCCTTCCAAAGTCTGGGATTACAGGCATGAGCCACGGCACCCGGCCAAAAAAATTTTTTTTAATTAGCCAGGCATGTTGGTGCATACCTATAGTCCCAGCTACCCAAGAAGCTGAGGTGGAAGGATCACTTGATCCCGAGAGGTCAAGGCTGCAGTGAGCTAGGATCACACCACTGAACTCCAGCCCAGACAACAGAGTGAACTCCTGTCTCAAAAAAAAAAACAAAAACAAAAAACAAAAACAGAACTACTGCTATATGCCACAACGTGGGTGACTCTCACAGATGTTAAAAAAGCCAGACATAAAAGAAGACAAACTACAGTGTCTATTCATATGCATATACAAAACTAATCTTTAGAACTCAAAGTTAGATAGTGGCTACATTTGGAGTGGGAGAAACGACAGAGAGAGAACATGGATGATGAAAATGCTCTATGAATTCATCCGAGTGTGTACATTTGTAAAAGTTTGTTGAAAATCTCATTTAAGATTTGTCTACTTGGCCAGGCATGGTGGCTCACATCTGTAAGCCCAGACTTTGGGAGGTCCAGGTGGGCGGATTGTTTGAGGTCAGAACTTCAAAACCAGCCTGGCCAACGTGGTGAAACCCCATCTCTACTAAAAATACAAAAATCCAGCAGGTGTCGTGGTGGGCACTAGTAATCCCAACTACTGGGGAGGCTGAGGCAGGAGGATCACTTGAACCCGTGAGGCAGAGCTTGCAGTGAGCTGAAATCACACCACTGCACTCCAGCCTGGGTAACATGCAAGGCTTCATATCATTAAAAAAAAAAAAAAAAAAAGGTTTGTCTGCTTTACCATACTTAAGTTACACCACAATCACAAAGGAAAAATAAATAAAGCACAGCTGGGAGACATCTGAAATGTGATTTGATCTTGATCTATGTCTCTTTTCTCACCAATCCTCAGACTAAGGGGCCAGGCAGAACAAAGCTTCCCTATGTGCCCTCTCCATCACCAGCTGGTGGCTTTGATGTGGCCTCCCCTTGGGCAGGCACCTTCACACCTCCTGGTGAGACAGACAGTAGGTGACCTCACTGTTCATGCTGGGAAGCAGGGTCCCTCTGAGACACATGGGCATGCTGGGTAGCTAATCAATTGCATCCCAGCAAAGCTAAACTCTCTAGGCATGTTTTCATCTGTTCATGGTGTGGTGGAAGAACAAAAATGGCAGACCACCTCTGGTACAGTTAGCTTATCCCTCGTCCTCAGCAATTCCACTCCAGCCCCAAACTTGTTCACTCCACTCAGCAATAAAGCAGCCATGCTGAGTGTGTTGGTTCTGGGTTAAGTAGTGTCCCTCAAAAATTCATGTCTACCTGGAACCTCCAAATGTGACTTTATCTGGAAATAGGTATTTGCAGGTGTAATAAATTAAATTAAGATTAGGTCATACTGGATTGGCATGGGCTCCAATCCAATGACTGGTGTCCTTATAAGAGGAAAAAACAGGCTAGGTACAGTGGCTCAAACCTGTAATCTCGATACTTTGGGAAGCCAAGGTGGGAGGATTGCTTGAGGCTAAGTTTGAGACCAACCTGGGCAACATAGCAAGACCTCATCTCTACAAGAAATTTAAAAATTAGCCAGGCATGATGGCCCCCACCTATAGTCCCAGCTACTTGGGAAGCTGAGGTGGGAGGATCGCTTAAGCCGATGAGTTGGAGTCTTCAGTGATCTATAATCATGCCATTGCCTGAGTGACAGAGCAAGACCCTGTCTCAAAAAAAAAAAAAAAAAATCCAATAAAATAAAAATAAAAAGAGAAAATACACACACACACACACACAAAGAAGAATGTCATGTGGCGATAGAAGCAGAGACTAGAATCATGCTAGCAAAAGCCAAAGAATGCCTGAGCCACCAGAAGCTCACAGAGCTATGGAACAGAATCTCCTTGAGAGCCCTCAGAGGGAACCAACGCTGTGTCACCTTGATTTTAGACTTCTGGCTTTCAGAACGGAGACAGAATAAATTTCCACCATGTTAAGCCATCCAGTTTGTGAAAATTTCTCAAAGCAACCACCAGAAATGAATGTGTGTTCCCTTAGGAAAGCAGCTTAAAGCTTAAAGGACCATTGGCTGCTACAGGAGCAGGCTTCTCAGAGGTCCTACTAGGATCCTACTCCATTTTTCAAAAAGCATGTTCTGATAAACACAATTCTCAATATCTTGTTATATTTCCTGAAAAAGAAGTTGTAGCTCCCTCAGCTCCTGGGTGACTGCCCTATTGAAGCTCTCTTCTGGGAAGCCTACTGCTAGGTGTGCTGGAGCATAGCTAGGCACATAGCGGACACTCACCCCCTGTCAATTAGGAGACGCACCTGTGTGCCAAAGCACCCAGCTCAGCCTCTAACACGCTCCCTGATCACCTCTTTAACTACAGCAGCCACCAGCATCAGACTGAAACTGCTGGCTGAACTACAGTAGCCACCACCATCAGACTGGATATGCTAGTTTAAGGGCAGTGCCTGGCTACTTCCCTCTGAAGGCTCTCAGTTGAAGAGGCAAGGCCAGGCTTGGCCCTGTTCTCCTCCCATTGCAGTGGCTGACACTGGGGCAGAGAGTGAGGCCACTCACAGGGTCCTTATTCTCTTGGTCTGTCCTGGTCTCCCTGATGTCCCCGTTGTAGGTGGAGGTCCGCTGATCCTCGGCTGCACTCCGCTGCTGCCACAGGATGGCCTCTCCCTCATACTCCTTTCTGTACAGGTTGGTCCTGTCCGACAGGCTGGCTCGACGCACCACCTTCCTGAGAGGACAAAGTGGGTGCTGGAGGCTGCACCCAGGCGCCACAGGCAGGAGCACGCACGGGGACCCTTGGCTGCCCTGCCCTGGACTCACCCACGGCTGCCTGCGCTGGATGTCCTCCGGCTCAAGGATGACTTGTGCCTCAGCTGTGACTTCATGATCACGTCATGCTTGTGTTTTAGCTCCAGCAGCAGGACCTTGAACTCTTCCTCCTCGCACAGGTCTGAAGGGGCAGAGGAGTCTGTTGTGGGGGACAGGGCCAGGACCTGTGGCCCAAGAGGGTGCTCCAGACCAGACAAGCTACCACCCCAACCCAATGAAAACTCCAAGCATCTTTTGGGGCATGCAGGGAGGGAAGCAAACAATGCCAGCCTAAGTTCCTGGGCTGCAACCCAAACCTTAGAGGATTATAAGAATGGGAAACCCAGGTTCTGGGCACAGTCACAATTCCTAAGGTTCCCAGCTATGACCGAGGGATTCATGTTCCTCTTTGATAGTCTCCAAGAAGAGTCCTCAAGTCTTCACTGACAGAAGTAGTGAGGGAAATAAGCAGGTACCCCACATAGCCCAAGCAATAAATTATGCAAAGATGCTAAGAAAGCTACATACTCCTATCTATTCTACTTAACCCCTTCATCCAGCTATCTACCCACTGCTGAAAGAGCCATCTATTCAGATTCATCCTTTACCCACTCATCCACTTATTCTTCTATCTATTCATCCATCCATCCACCCACCCACCCATCCAGTCAACCATACCTCATAATATCTACCCATGTACCCCTCTCATCCATCCATTCATCCATTTATCCATCTATCCCTTCATCTGTCCATCTGTCCATTCATCTACCATCCATTAATTAATCCATCTATCTATCTATACACCAATCCATCAGTCTATACAACCATATATTTATCTATTTCTCCCTCTACCCATCAAAAAATTGATAACTGTCTATTTGTGCACACCAGCTGTTGTGCTGGACTCACCTATTGGCATCTCATCCATGGATGTCCTTGCACTGAGACTAGCTCCATGGGACACCAATAGCTCTGCCATCTGCATCTGAAACACAGGAAGAAGCTCAGTGTCCCCCTGCCCAGAGCTCAGAAAGCCTAGGAGGTGGAGAGAGTGTCCAAGACCTCTTAGGATGTGACCCAAAGAATGGTGGGACAAAGTTGATTTCCAGGGAAGGCCTGCATGCTAGAGCCATGGGGGGAATCCAGACAGATGCAATGCCTGGGCCACACCAAGAAGAGGGAGAAGAAAGAGTTGGCTGTAACTCTAGAGCTGGCAGGTATCTAAGGAGGGACTAGGTGTAAGTGACAATCAGAGTTTTGTGTCTGGAAACAAATGGAGAAACTACTGGGGGCAAAAATGCTGGAAATTTTCTTATTTGGCAAATCTGATTACCATCCTATTAGAACACAACTTGTCAGCCGGGCACGGTGGCTCACGCCTGTAATCCCAGCACTTTGGGAGGTTGAGGCGGGCAGATCACCTGAGGTCAGGAGTTTGAGACCAGCCTGACCAACATGGTGAAACCCCGTCTCTACTAAAAATACAAAAAAATTAGCTGGGCATGGTGGCACACGCCTGTAATCCCAGTTACTCAGGAGGCTGAGGCAGGAGAATTGCTTGAACCCAGGAAACAGAGGTTGCAGTGAACTGAGATTGAGCCACTGCACTCCACCAGCCTGGGCAACAGAGCAAGACTCTTGCTCAAAAAATTTAAAAAAAGAATAATAATAATAATTTAAAAAAAGAACACAATTTGTCCAATGTTTTTGCAAACTCCCTAGGCCTTTTCATATCCCACATATGAGCTATAGTCAACACCTTAAGCCTTAAAGTCTTATGTTCTTTGAAACCAATTGCCAGCCCAAAAAACTTGATGTTAGCAGGTTAGCCCTGTGCCGGCTTCCCCCACAGCCCTGTGGGTGAGAACTACCTGTCCCCAGAAGGCAGCTGCGTGCAGGGGCTCCCAGCCATCCCAGTCCTTCACATCCACACGTACTCCATGATCCAGGAGGAGCTCAGCTGCCCTCAGGTATCCATTGGCTCCAGCTATGTGCAGCTGGAGAAGAGGAAAGAAGTAAGCATTCCCTAGGGGATCAGTCCCACATTGAAGGTAGGCTAGCCCTTACCCCCACCCAAGCCCCACAGCATCCTTGGGGCCAATAGAATGGAATAGAATGAGATGGAAATACCAGTCACATTGCAGAGGATTATTAAGTCTGAAATATGGACCTAGAAAGAAAGGTAGAGAGCTGAATTCTTCTCCCATGTGGTTGGTCTTGGCATCCATGTGGTTAAAGCAACAGCATTTACTGAGCCCCTACTGTGCACTGAGCCCTGAAGAAGGGGTCTCTGAGGTTCAATATGGTGATTTTTAAACATGTCTACAAATTCTTTGATACAGCTTCCTTTAGAAGATGGAGCCCGACTGTTCTCACCTTGAATGTGGGCCAGATTGAGTGACTCACTTCTAACAAATAGGATATTGTGAAGTGAGTGACGATGTGTGATTTCTAAGGCTAGGGCATAAAAGGCATTGCTGCTTCTACTTTACATTGTCTTGGATCAATTACTCTAGAAGGAGGCAGCCACTATGTTGTGAGGACGCTCTAGAAGCCTCAAGGAGAGGTCCTAAGCCTCAAGGAGAGGTGAGAAACTGAGGCCTCCTGCCAACAGCCAGCACTAACTTGCCAGCCATGTGAGTGAGCCACCTTGGAAGTGGAGCCTGCAGCACCAGTCAAGCCTTCAGATGAGACTGCAGCCCCAGTAGTCTCAACAATATTGCAACATCTTGATTGCAATATCATGACAGCCACCAAGCCAGAGCCACCCAGTTAAGCTGTTCCTAACTCTCTGACCCAAAGAAACCATATGAGACAATAAATATTTATTATTGTTTTAAGATGCTACATTGTGCGGTAGTTTGTCATGGAGCAATAGATAATACATCCAATAAGGGACTGTGATCCCATTCAAGGCCTTCAGTCACTGCCTGGCAGACCTCAGTTGTCATGCTTGTTCAATCTGCCCCCAAAATACATAAAGTGCTTAGCCCATAATGAACACTCAGTAAGGGATTCAAATTCTTAGAAAGCCTAAGTGATGACCATGAGAATGAATGAGGGAGAAGGAAATAAGGCAGAAAGACATCAACTGTCCAGCCAAGATGAGAGATAGAAGTGAGAATCCAAGGTGGTCAGCAGAAGACTGGCTGGGAGGAAGCCAGAGAGCCTCAGCGGACCTGAGGTCTGGGGCCGGGGAGTCAGAGGGACAAAGAAGGCATGGCCTCAGGAAGTGATCCTTCCAAATACAGCCCTGATGGTCAGATGCTCCCTCATCCTGGGACAAAGTTGCTTAAAGCTCTGGTCAGTGGATGGTTTTTGTTTCTTTGTTTTTTGTTTTGTTTTGTTTTCCAACTTGAAAAACCAAGGGTATAATGTGAAAATTAATTATCTGATTTATAAATGTTTGATTCTTGCCAGTTGTAGAGAATGATACCTGCTGGCCAGTACGACATTACAAACCTCAATACTTGGCTGGAAATTAAAAGGTATGAGTGGAATAGTGGCATTATTAGTAAAAATAATGGTCATTGCTAACATACATTGAGAATTTACAGACTGTGCTAAGCACTTTCACACAGAATCTCATTTAATGCTCCTAACAACACTGTGAGGAAGATGAGGAAGACACTATGATCTCCACTTTACTGGGAAGACCTGAGACCTAGTATGTGCCTGGTCCATGGGGGTGGGGCCACCCTGAGGCCAGCCCCAGCCCAGGAAGAGAAGATCCCTCTGCCTTGAAGACCCAGTCACAGCCCCAGTAGAGCTGCAATAAGAGTGGGTATGCCCTAGTGCAGCCTGACCTTGACTTCAGACAGAAACAGTCAGTCCTACCTGATCCCATTCTTGAGTGCTAGGCTGAGCAGGTAATTCAAGCAGGCACCCAAGTAATAGAAATGGGCACAAAACAGATGTGAGAGCTCAGGAAGCAGGTGGAAGAAGCCCACTTATCACACCTAGGCTGCCAGGTCAGGCCTGAGGGGCGGTGAGGATACCTGGTACTGCTGAGCCCTACCTAGTGAGCTTGAGATCCCGAGACTGCTAAGTGCTTATGACCAGCATGGAACCTAAGCCTGGGACAGGGCACCCGCACCCCGATCAGCGGGGTAGGCTGCCACAGCCATGCTCTGAATTTTGATTTACAGGCTGCAGAAGTAGACCTCCCAATATTAGCCTGCAGTGTGCTCTGAGAGCCTATGAGGAGTGGCCAGGGAGGTTTTCCTAAGTCATTGACACTTGAGCTGCAAGGATGAGTGGAGTTAACCAGGCAAACTTGAGAGAGAAGAAGGTCCCATTGTTCTCTGTCTCCAGGGTCTAGTAAAGTATGTGGCACAGAGGAGATGCTCATAACTGTGTGTTGACTGGATGGATGGATAGATGGATGGATGGATGGATGGATGGATGGATGGATGGATGGATGGATGGTTCGATGGATGGATGGATGGAAGTCAGGGAACCCAAAGGAGAGGCTATTGCAATAATAACAGAGGAGCTGATGAGGCAAGGCAGTGGGTGCTAGGGTGGGAGAGGAGACACTAAGGCAGAGGAATGGACAGTGCAAAGCAAGAAAGCATGGGTGAGTGGGTGAATGGTGACACCAGTCCTTAATAGAGGAGGTCATTAGAGGAGAGGGAAATAAGGAGCTTAAGATGGACACCTGAAGCCTTGGGTAAAGGAGTATCTTGGAGACAGAGCAGGTGGTGAACAGGTGGGAGCCAGGCCTCCCATCTAGGCTCCTAACTCCAAGCCCCACTTGAGAGTGGCTGGATTCTTTTTTGTTTGTTTGTTTATTAAAGACAAAGTCTTGCTCTGTCACCCAGGCTAGAGTGCACTGGTGCAATCACAGCCCAAACTCAAATTCCCGGGCGCATGTGATCCTCCCTCAGCCTCCCAAGTAGCTGGGACTACAGGTGTGAGCCACCAAGCCCAGCCCAGAGACAGGCCAGGTTCTCAAAGAGGCTGAGCCCTGCTCTGCTGACCCTCCCTATCCAGGGGCAATCCTGGCCCAAAAGGATTCTCGAGGAGGTCCAAGGTCACAGACAGGCCCCAAGGGTACAGGGTTGGTTCCCACCAGTTGCTGGCCCACTTTGGACCTAGCTGGTTTTAGTTTTGGCACTGGCCCATCTCCTCACCAGTGTGGCACCCTGGGCATCTATCCAGTCCAGGTCCTGGCCTGCTGCAATCATGCAGTGGATGTCCGCAATCATCTGCTGCTCAGGAGCTGCCCGCATCTCATTGATTTTCTCTTGGGTGATGCCTGCAGTGGGAAAGAGGGGATTTATTTAGCACCCTCAGGCCTAGGACCCCAGAGGGGAGGGGAAGGCAGACGAGGAGGCATGGTTCTTGTACCCTAGGGTACGCCAGTCAAGGGGGCATGCAGACATGCCCATAGATCATTGTCTTCAGGCCTGATGAGCATAGGCACCATGCACTGGCCCACAGAGCAAGGGCATTCCTGCCTGGCACCCACTAGGCACTGGATTCATGTCAGCTGCTTTGCATATGCTGTTCTTCTACCCGAAAGTCCCTACCATCCACCTACACACCTCCAACTGCTCAGATGGCTGCCTCTGTCTTGTTCTTTAGGTCCTGGACTGGATCATCTCCTAAACTGGCCTCTACTGACCGCCCTATCTGACCAGGGTCTCTGTTAGTTTCCTTCGTCTTAACCACAGTTGTGTCTGTAGCACCTGGCACAATGCTCAATCAATTTTAGTTGCAGAACGACTGAATAAATGAATGTATTACTTTCAAGTGGAGAGCTGAGTCAGTTGAGGTAGGGGGCGCAGAGAGACATTGTATAGCCCGAATCCCATTCCTTTCTTAAAAGTGTGTTACTGACAGCTACGAATAGTATTTAACGAGAGGATGACACGCTTCGTAAAAAGATGCATTAGACCAAGCACTCTTCGATCGAGTTCAGGAGAGGTCTACAAAAGGAGGAAATAAAATCACACGTTTATTTTGACTAAGCTTTAAATGAAATTTAGCATTCCCTACCATTAGAATGTAAGCAAAACCCACAGTAGTGCTAGCAGTGCTTGTGACTTTGTTACCAACAGATACTATAGCTATTTTCATATCCTGTTATCTTATTGTTTAATGAATTAATGAAGTTTCTATCTAACACATTGAAAAATATTTTGGTAGTTATGCTTTAATATAATTGGCTTCCTTTATAATCCTATAATTTTATAACTATTTAAAAACATTATTCTAGACAGGCACGGGGGCTCACGCCTGTAATCTCAACACTTTGGGAGGCTGAGGCAGGCAGATCACCTGAGGTCAGGAGTTCGAGACCAGCCTGGCCAACATGGTGAAACCCTGCTCTACTAAAAACACAAAAATTAGCTGGGCATGATGGCGCACGCCTGTAATCCCAGCTACTTGGGAGGCTGAGGCAAGTGAATCACTTGAACCTGGGAGGCAGAGGGTGCAGTGAGCTGAGATTGTGCCATTGCACTCCAGCCTGGGGGATACAGCAAGACTCCATCTCAAAAAAATAAAAACATTATTCTGAGAAGGGGTCCATAGAGTCACCAGATTGGCACAAAAAATGGTTAAGAATCTCCATGGGAGATGAATAGGAAGAGCTGGGTGCAGGGAACAGGAGATTCAATCATGGTTACTGTGGCTCTGTGGGGGACACGAGGGCAGGGCCAGGGCAAGACTGCAGCTGCAGCTGAGGATCTGGGGTGTGTGACATATTTCCAAGGAGGTGGCACTTCAGAGGCCTGTCTGTGGGGTGCTGGGGGCACGCAGGTCTCTCATTGCTGCATTTGTTTCCTCTCTGAACCTCGTTTGTGAGTTAAGAACAGCCCACATCTTGTTTATCTGGGCCCCTGGCAGCCAGTGTGGTGCCTGGCACAGAGCAGGCACCCTCCAGTGTTCTTGACTTTATTATTGTCCCACATAGAAATATATCTTTACGGTGAATGTTTATTGAATCAAATTGTCACAGCTGATGAAGACAAGGCCAGCTGCGGCCATCTGCGTGTGTGGGTGACACAAATGAGATCAATACCTCCCTTCTGCGCAGCACATTTTCCAGGGTCCTCTCACGTCCTGCTCTTGACAATCACACAGATAAGGATACGAATGAGGACCCATCCTATTCACCGAGCGCGGCGCACAAGGCGGGCCGATGAGTAGCTAATCTGTTCGCCTGTACTGATTTAAGAGATGCTCTCTGCAACTCTGTGCTGTGCTCACTTCATAGCGGGCTGCCCTCCCTTACCCTGGTATGCCATGCAGGTCTCGATGACATCCAGGGTGGGTTCATCCTCGCAGAGGTCATATGGCATGTTCCCATCCGAGTTGACAGCAAGCAAGTCGGCCCCACTGCAGAGAAAGAGGCAGGGTGAGGGCCAAGTAGGTGTGGCTAGGATTGGTCTAGCTGCCTCTGCCCTCTGGCCTCTCACCTGCAATCCTACTGTACAACCCGGCACTCAAAACCCTACCAAGGTGTACCCCAGCAAGATGATCCTTGGATCTGCTTGACACACAGTCCAAGAGCACGACGGCTGCAGGATCCCAGGGCCCTAGGTGGGAAGAGACCAAAGTCCCAGGACAGCTATCCCAGGAGACCTCCCTAAGCCTTTCACTCTGTTGAACCAGCAGGCAGGGACTTAGGGACAGATATAAAAGTCCTCCTGGTGACAATAATAAAAATCGCATGAATGGCAGCAGCATCACTTACCAGGCACTTGCTTAGAGCCAAGCCTGATCTAAGCCCCTTTTGCAGGCATCCTTTTATTTAACCCTCATAATAGCTCAGGTTAATATTGTTGGCCCCATCTCATGCAAGGGGAAACAAAGACTCAGACATGACTGGGCACAGTGGCTCACGCCTGTAATCCCAGCACTTTGGGAGGCCGAGAGGGGTGGATCATCTGAGGTCAGGAGTTCGAGACCAGCCTAGCCAACATAGTGAAACCCTGTCTCTACTACAAACACAAAAATTAACGGGGTGTGGTGGTGGGAGCCTGTAATCCCAGCTATTCAGGAGGCTGAGACATAAGAATTGCTTGAACCCGGGAGGCGGAGGTTGCAGTGAGCCAAGATCACGCCACTGCACTCCAGCCTGGGTGATAGAGCAAGACTCGGTCTAAAAAACAACAACAACAAAAAGACTCAGACAGGTTCGGTCACTTGTCTAAGGTCACACAGCTTGGATACAGTAGAGTCCAGACTTAAACTTCTCATATTAGTTCTTTTTACTTCTCCATGTTCTATTTCATTTTTTGCCCATATGCAGAAACACCTTCAGTTACATTCCACCTCCTCCAAGTCCCTACTCAAAAGGCTGATAGGACAGAGGTAGAAGAATGGAGACTTGGGACTCCCTGGAAGAATTTGCCCTTTGGGCCAGTGGTTCCTGAGAATGGCCCTGGATGCCCTGTGGCAGAACTACCTGCGGACCATGGGAATAAAATGCAGCATTTTGGGTGGGCTTCACTCCAGCCCTCCTGAAAAAGTCCTTGGGTTAGGGCATGGGAATCTGTGTTTTAAACCCATGCCCCAGGTGATTGTAATACCGATCAGCTTTAGGACCCACTGACCCAGGCTGGCACCACTTTCCGTGTCCTCTTGGCACCATCACTGATCAGGCTGTGACTGCCTGAAGCTCCTAGCAGAATTAACCATACTCAGGTTCCCATCAGAGATGTAGGCATGGGCCACCATCCAGTCCTGTGGCCTAACAGCCCTCCACTGTGACTTCTCTGAGCTCTTGTACGCCCCAGAGCAAGTTCATCCAGCTCTCTGAGCTGGGGCAGCAGTACTGTCATCTCCATTCCCGCGGGAGCCAACGATGGGCTCCTGCTGCTCTGCCAAGACCAGTGCAAAAGGCTACCTGCCCTTGGCCACTCTCTCTGACTCCCTGCCCTCAGATGATCAGTCCCCTGGTCTGGCTCTATCTCAACTCTGGTACTTAAACCCCCTGGCTTTCTTCCTGGCTCCCCAGGACTTCTGCATCCCTGTGTGCCCAGTGCCTAACTCTGGGTAATACCAATTATTATTTAGGTTGGTGCAAAAGTAATTGTGGTTCTTGCTATTACTTTTAAGAATCACAATGATTTTTTGTTGTTGTTGTTGTTGTTGTTGTTGTTTTGAGACAAGGTCTTGCTCCATCACCCAGGCTGGTATGTAGTGGCTCGAACTCAGCTCACTGCAACCTCTGCCTCTCAGGTTCAAGCAATTCTCCTGCCTAAGCCTCCTGAGTAGCTGGGATTACAGGCATGCACCACCACGCCCAGCTAATTTTTTAATTTTTAGGAGACACAGGGCTTCACTATGTTGGCCAGGCTGGTCTCGAACTCCTGGCCTCAAGTGGTCTGTCCACCTCGGCCTCCCAAAGTGCTGGGATTACAGGTGTCAACCACCACGCCCAGCTCTTCAGTGATTTTTTTGGCAGACTATAATAGCTTTTTCTAAAATTCATAGGGAATCTCAAGGAACCTGAATAGCCAACATAACCCTGAAAAAGAAGAACGAAGCTGGCGGACTCACATTTCCTGATTTCAAAACAAACTCCAAAACTCTAGCATCAAAACAGTGTGGGACTGGCATAAAGACAAATATACAGATCAATAAAATAGAATAGAGTCCAGAAACAAACCCTCACATATACAGTTAAATGATTTCAGACAGGGTACCAAGGCCATTCAATGGAGAAAAGACCAATCATCTTTCCAACAGATGGCGTAGGAAAATTGGATATCCATATGCAAAAGAATGAAGTAGGTCCTTACCCAATATCATATATAAGATTTAAATCAAACTGGATCCATGACCTAAATGAAAGACTTAAAACTGTAAAACTCTTAGGAGAAAACATAGAACAAAAGCTCCACGACAGTGGATTTGGCAGTGATTTCTTGGATATGACATCAAAGGCACAGGCAACAAAAGGAAAAGTAGATAAATTGGACGTTGTGAAAATTTAAAAATTTTGTGCAGCAAAAGCCACAACCAACAGAGTTAAAAAGACAACCCATAGAATGGGAGAAAACATTACATCTATCTGATAAGGGATTCATCTCCAGAATACATAGAGAAATCCTAAAATTCAATGACAAAAACCCAACCCAATTCAAACATGGACAAAGGACTTGAATAGATATTTCTCCAAAGAAGATATACAGATGGACAATGGGCACATGAAAAGATGCTCAACATCACTCATCAATAGAAAAATACAAATCAAAACCACAGTGAGAGACCACCTCACACCTACTAGTATGGCTAATAACAAAAAAGAACAAGCAGAAAATAATAAGTGTTGGCAAGGATATGGATAAACTAGAACCCTTGTGTACTGTTGGTGGGAATGTAAAATGTTGTGGAAAACAGTATAGCAGCTCCTTAAAAAATTTAAAATAGCATTACCATACGATCCAGCAATTCCACTTCTGGGTGTATAACCAAAGGAACTGGAATCAGGGTTTCAAGAGATATTTGTACACCCATGTTCATCACAGCATGATTCACAATAACTAAAACATGGAGGCAACCCAGGTGTCCATCAACAAACAGATACATAAGTGAAACATGGTATAGACATACAACGGAGTACATTCAGCCTTAAAAAGGAAGGAAACTCGGACACATACTACAACATAGATGAACCTTGAGGACATTATGCTAAGTGAAATATGCCAGTCAAAAAAAGACAAATACTATATGAATCCACTTCTTGTTTTTTTGAGATGGAGTCTCACTCCATCGCCCAGGCTGGGTTGCAGTGGTACAATCTCGGCTCACTGCAACCTCAGTCTCCTGGATTCAAGCGATTCTCCTGCCTCAGCCTCCCGAGTAGCTGGGATTACAGACGTGAGTCACTATGCCCAGCTGAATCCACTATTTATTTATTTATTTATTTATTTATTTATTTTTTGAGGTGGAGTCTTGCTTTTGTTGCCCAAGCTGGAGTGCAATGGCGTGATCTCAGCTCATTGCAACCTCCATCTCCTGGGTTCAAGTGATTCTCCTGCCTGGGCCTGCCAAGTAGCTGGGATTACAGGCATGCGCCACCATACCCAGCTAATTTTGTATTTTTAGCAGAGATGGGACTTCACCATGTTGGTCAGGCTGGTCTCGAACTCCTGACCTCAGGTGATCCGCCTGCCTCAGCCTCCCAAAATGCTGAAATGACAAGCGTGAACCACCGCGTCCGGCCTTTCCGAATCCACTTCCATAAAGTGCTTACGGTAGTCAAATTCATAGAGACAGAAAGTAGAATGGTGGTTGCCAGGAACCAGGGGTGGGCAGGGAATGGGAATTACTGTTTAATAGGTACACAGTTTCAGTTTTGCAAGATGAAAGTCGTTCTGAAGATGGAGGGGGTGATGGCTGCACAACAGTATGAATGTACTTAACACCACTAACCTGCACACTTAAAATGGGTAAGGCGGTATTTTATGTTATATGTGTTTTATCACTAAAAAAAATTGGGGAGAAAGAGAGCATGAAAGGAGAAGAGAGAAAACAAAAAGAGACTGGAAACAGAGCAAGACCAAGAGTGAAGGACAGACAGAGACAGAAGAAGAAAATAACAGGCACACAGAGATGGGGAGAGTAAGGGGGAACTGAGGGGAGGAGAGGGCAAGAGGTAGAAGCAGAGAGAGAGAGAGATGAAGAGAGGATGCGAGGAGAAAGAAAGTGACAAGCACTAAGAGATACTGAGAAAGAGTGACAGAGAGAGAGAAAAAAAGAGGAGAGGAAGAAAGAAAAGCAAAAAAGGAGGGAAGGAGGAAGGGAAGAAAGAAGGAAGGAAGGGAGGGAGGCAGGTAGGGAAAAGAAAGGAAGGGAGAGATGGAGGGACAAGAGGAGAGGAGGAAGTGGGGGAAGAAAGAAGAAAGGGAGGAAGGGAGGGAAGAAAGACGAAAGGGAGGAAGGGAGGGAGGAAAGAAGAAAGGAAGGGAGGGAGGAAGAAAGAAGGAAAGGAGGGAGGAAGGGAAGAAAGAAGGAAGGGAGGGAAGAAAGAAGAAAGGGAGGAAGGGAGGGAAGAAGGAAGGGAGGAAGGGAGAGAAGAAAAAAGGAAGAGAGGGAAGAAAGAAGGAAGGGAGGAAGTGAGGGAAGAAAAAGGAAAGGGAGGGGGGGAAGGAAAAAAGAAGGGAGGAAGGGAGAGAGGGAAGAAAGAAGAAATGGAGGGAGGGAAGAAAGAAGGAAGGGAGGAAGGGAGGGAAGAAGGAAGAAAGGAGGGAGGGAGGGAAGAAAGAAGGAAGGGAGGAAGTGAGGGGAGAAGGAAGGAAGTTGGAAAAAGACACGAGGTGGAGGGAGGCTGCTCTGGGGCAGGGAGGGGCACGTACTACTGAACGAGGATCTTCACCAGGTTGATGTGGCCGCAGGTGGCTGCAGCATGGAGGGGTGTCCACAGCTCGTTATCCTTGGCGTTCACGTTGGCACCATGGGAGAGGAGCAGCTTGACAATTTCCTCAAAGTTGTCGATGCAGCACTGGGAGGGACACACAGGCAGAGTCAGCTCCAGGCAGGACCCTGGGCCCTGGTCAGGACATGCCAGGTTCCCCCTGGAGGCCATGAGGAAGACTGTGGAAGGCCTAAGTTTGAATCCAGCTCCATGATGTTCAAACTGTAAGCATTGCCCTTGACCTTGAGCAAGCCACTTAACCTCTCTGGGCCTTAGTCTCCTTGTGAGCAAAAATGAAGTAAATAATATATAAGATAAAAATATACAGGTAAAAAACACTCTGTCAGCTATAACGTGCTTTGCAAGTATCACTGAAATGGGACAAAATTTTGAATGAGATTTTAAAACTTTTTTTTAATCCCAGAAGGCTTTCTCCAAACAAAATTGTATGGAGAACTCTCACTTAGATGACCAGTAAATCCAAGCAGGATTGCTTGGGTTGAGGCAGGGGTGTGTGTGTGTTGCGGGGTGGCGGGGGGAGGTGTCCCCTTTCCCAGCAGTGGCCTCCAAAGTGGTTTCAAGATCACAGCTTGAAACCTCTGACTTAGGAACCTCTGACCCAGTAGCTCAGATCTCGGGGAAGCCTTCAAGTAACCAAGACTCCCCTCGAAAGAATCCAGCTCCACGTGAGCGTTCCACGGGGTCCTGATAGCCCCTGCGAGGAGACAGCCATGTTTGTGCTCCTGCCTGTATGCTGCAGGATTGCGCACCGGGCAGTCCGGGTAAGAGGGAAGGGCCGGCCGGGCGCGGTGCCTCACGCCTGTAATCCCAGCACTTTGGGAGGCCGAGACGGGTGGATCACGAGGTCAGGAGATCGAGACCATCCTGGCTAACACGGTGAAACCCCGTCTCTACTAAAAATACATTTTAAAAAATGAGCCGGGCGCAGTGGCGGGCGCCTGTAGTCCCAGCTACACGGGAGGCTGAGGCAGGAGAATGGTGTGAACCCGGGAGGCGGAGCTTGCAGTGAGTGGAGATCGCGCCACTGCACTCCAGCCTGGGCGACAGAGCAAGACTCCGTCTCAAAAAAAAAAAAAAAAAAAAAAAAAAAAAAAAAAAAAAAGGGGGAAGGGCCAGCAGCCTGCAGCCTCCTAGAGAGAACACAGGCTCCAACACAGGTAGCCCCCAGACTCCAGGGATAGGGAGGAAAAGATCCCAGGGAGACAGAGGGGTGTCAAGCTAGGCGCCAGGGTGGGAGAGGCCGGGAGAGAGGAGCAAGACAGGGAGCCACTTTACAGACTGCAGGAGGAAACTCTTCCCTAGAGGTGACTTCTGCGGAAGCCAGCAGGGGACACAGCAGGGCTCAAAGGCTCAGCCCTGCCCATCCAGGTAAGGGCTTGGGACTTGGTCCTCAGTGCAATGGGAGACACTGAGTTACGCTAAGAAGGGGAGCAGGATCAGACTTGCTTTTAAAAACAACAGCTCCTCTGATTGCACGTGGAGAACAGATTGTGTGTGTGCGCGTGCACGCCCACACACATGTGTGCACGTTGGGAGGGGACAGCGAGGAGCTGTGTTGAAGTCACCCGGCTAAGAGATGATGGTGGCCTGGCCTCCAGAAACGACCACGGGGATAGAGAGAAGAGTCCAGATGCCAGCAGAAGGAGCAGGAGCAGCTGTAGAAGCCCACGGCCCCAGGTGGGTGTGGGCGTTGGTGTAGGCGTGGGTTGGGGTGGCACCACAGCCCCACCCCTATCCCCAGGGAAGCCAGGGCTCAGCGCCAGGACATGTGGGAAAGGAGCAGCCGTTTGCACAGATGGCGCCAGAGACCCAGGTTCTTTCTGCGCCAGCCAGTCTTTGCGGGGCGGGGTGGGGGGGAGCGGGGGGACGGTGGCTAGGTCTGAGGACATCTCTCCGGACAGGCAGGGAAAGACTCTGTAGCGGCTGGGTGCTGCCTCAGGTGGGCGGGAGAACCACGCAGCAGCACGGCGCGGCCGGCAGAGGGCGCCAAAGGCAACGAAGCGAGGCTGTGGTGGAAGGTGAACATCTCCAGGCCTTCACTGGGAGATGCCACTGAGAAGCCCCTGGGGTCAGGGGCAAGAGGGCCAGAAATCCAACCCCTGGAGACTGCAGGAAACATAGAGGGTGGAGTGGAAGCCTCAGGTTGAAGCAGGAGGGGACTGTGTGCCCAGAATGGCAGAGTCTTGTGAGACAATGTCCAGGGGCTGGACCAGTCTATACCTGGGAGACCCAGCCTGAGTAAGGGCTGCGTTGGGGGCTGGGTGCAGGGGCGCACATGGAGTAGGTGGTAGCTGGTGGAGTGGGCGGGCCTCCTCCTCTGCGGTGGCTGAGGTGGGAAATGGCACCTGGCAGTCAGTCGCCTCCTCCCACCTCCTCCCACCTCCTCCCTTCCCACCTTCAATCTATCACCAGGTATGAATCGCACATCTCCTAAATCGCTGTCCCCACCCTCTGCCCTGGATGAAGTTTCATCATCTCTCTCTACCTCCCTGTCACTCCCCTTCCTAACACCCTCGACCAGAGAGAGCTTCTTCATTAATCTAATCATGTTGCTCTGCATTTACAAACCTCTGAGGGCTCCCTGTTGCCAAGAGAAGAAAATCCACACTCCTTTGCCAGGCATGGGCAGTTCTTCTTAATGTGCCCCCATCTCCTTTGTTGCACTGGAGCAACAGTGACAATAGCAGTGATAACAATAACAACAGCCCCGGCAACAACAGTAATAACATGTCACATCACATTGTCAATAACAATGTCAAATACTTTTTGAGGGCTTACAAGAGTCAAGCAGCTTGCTAAGCTTTGGCCATGCATTGCCTCATTTAATCTTCAAAAAAAAGGAGGATTGCTCTTTTAACAGATGGGGAAATGGCCCCTTTTATAGATGGGGAAACTGGCTCAAGGAGACCTGGTGACACAATGTCACACGGAGTAAGAAATGAATTGAAATCCAAGCAGTCTAACTCCAAATGCCCTGTTCTTAACCTTCTCAGTCTCACCACCTGCACCTCTCCGTGAGGCTTCCTGCACTCTAATTGTGCCACACGGAACCCTCTAGACTCCAAACTTGAAATGCTGAGCCCCTTTCTCAAGGCTTTGCACATGCTATTCCCTTGGCTTTGAATGTTCTGCCTTACCCTTTTCTAGCTAGCAAACTCCTACTCATCCTTCAAGACCCAACTCAGATATCCCTTCCTCTTAGAAGCCTTTCTCAGTTCCCCTTTGGGTCAAGTCTTCGGTTCCCAGCTTTAAGCTGCCTCTGTGCAAGGGCTGACCACACTGCATTACCTCTATTATGATTTATGTGCCTGTGGCCACAGCACACTCTGAATTCTGAAAGCAGGGACTCTGCCTAACTTACTTCTGGGGCCCTGTCCCCAGAAGATACCTGGCATGGAGTAGGTACACAATAGGTACTTGTTGAAAAAATAAATGGAAGCCCACAGGCTGATGAGGGTGGATGTCTCCCTGAAAGGGATCTCAACATGGGGCCCAAGGCAAAGGTGGTGGTTGGGGTGGGGTGTGGGTTTCAGCTGGTCAGCCATGAGCTTCATGCAGCTAAACTCGGAGCCTGGTGAGTTCCCGCCTCCCTGACCATGCATCCCCAGGGGCCTAGGAACCCACAGGAGAAACTGGTCCTGAGAAAGCAATGTGACCAACAAGGAAGAAGCACTATGTGAGGTGGCGGGAACCCCAAGCTAAAAAAAGGGCACCACTCGAGAGGTCATTGCATAGGGATGGCAACTCAAGGGGAGACCTGGGGCTCAGAGAATTGCAGCTGTGGTGTCCACAGAGCAGTTAAGACTACCTTGTTTCAAATCCTGGCTTCAACACTCAATCACTGTTTGGCCTTCGACAAGATTTCACCTCCCCAAGCTGCATGGTATAATACGACAGCCACTGTTTCTTTAAATCCAGTAAAATTAAATAAAATTCAAAATCCATTTCCTCAGTCACATCAGCCACATTTCGAGTGCTGGAGATCTGCATGTGGCTGGTGGCTATTGTACTGTGCACTGCAGAAACACAGAACATTTCCATCATTGTAGAAAGTTCTATTGAATAGGCTGCCTCAGTTTCCTCAGTCATAAAATAGGGATGATAATTCTTTTTTTTTTTTTTTTTTTGAGACAGCGTCTCACTCTGTCACCCAGGCTAGAAGGCAGTGGCATGATCTTGGCTCACTACAACCTCTGCTTCCCAGGTTCAAGCACATCTCTATACCTCAGCCTCCCTAGTAGCTGGGATTACAAACACCCGCCACCACACCTGGCTAATTTTTTTATTTTTAGTAAAGACAGGGTTTTGCCATGTTGGCCAGGCTGGTCTTGAACTCCTGACCTCAGGTGATCTGCCTGCCTTGGCCTCCCAAAGTGCCGGGATTACAGGCATGAGCCACCATGCCCGGCCTGGGGATGATATTTCTGAGGTTTGTTGTAAGGATCAAAATGAAATATATAACTGAAGTAATTTGCAGATAAGTGGTCACATGATACATTTTAATAATAATAACTTTTAATAAATAATAATAGATAATATTTATCCAGTATTGAGCACTGCTTAAAGGAGTTTTACGTGTGTTCATTTAATCCTCACAACCATCCAATGAGATGGGTACTTGTTATCCCTCTTTTAGAGATGAGGAAACTGAGGCACAGAGAGTTTCAGTAACTTCCCCACAGTCACACAGCTAGTGGGTGACAGTTCTGGGCCACAAGTCTGACTCTCAGTCCTGACGTCCTCACCTTTCTGGCACGCAGTAGGAAGTAGCCTACACATTTGGTCCTCATGCCCATGGCTGGGGGGTGCTACCCAGCCTTGGAAATTGGCATTTGGGTCTCGACTTCAGGGCAAGCTACAGCAGCCACCTGCTCTCCGCTCCCTGGTGGAGTCCCAGGCCCTCTAGAGTTCATGGAGCTGGGAGTCTGGGAGTTTCCAAGGGCAGATGGAGACAGGGTACTGAGGCAGCTGCCTGAGAGTGGATGCCTGAGGCCCTGTGAGAGAGAAGTCAAGAGGACACACAGGGACCTGCCCCTGGGGCCTGTGGGCAGGGCGTGGCCAGTCTCTGTCCATCCCACCCCGGCCCTTGCATGGAGGTGGAGAGGCCCTCACCAGCCCAGGGTTCTAGCTGCCTGGCCTCTCACTCAAGTCCATCTACTTAGAAACTCGGGCACAGGGAGGCTTTGATGTGTTCATGCATTAATTCAGCATGCACATATTGAGTACCTGCTGTATGCCAGCATGGGGAAAGATGCTAGGACACACCCATAAGCAAGAGGCATGGGCTGTGCCCTCAGGCAGCTCAGCGTCTGAGTAGGGGAGAAGTCAGCATCAAATGATGACATCAATGGCTACAATGACTAATTACAAAGGAAGAGGGCCTTCCGAAGACAAAGGGTATGTCCGTCACAGCACAGCTCTGAAGCTCTTGCTGTGGAGGGCAGCTAATGGGTGAAAGCACCAAGTGCTGTGGGAAGTGTGGTGGGGAGGAGCGCAGTGGGTCCAAGGACCTGAGAAGTTGGGTGGCTGGGGCCCCGAGAGCCAGGAGGCTTGGAAGATCGGGTGCGAGCCCCGCCTCGTGGGGCCTTGTGCACTGTGGCAGAGTTTGTTTTTATCCCCTCCATTATAGGAAGACATCAGAGAACTTTGAGTAACACGAAGAGAGTTTTGGCTTCAGCATCCCCATGGCTGCTGTGTGGAGACAGAATTATGGCAGAGCCAGACTGAATGCTGGGGACCAGTTACGAGGCTGTAGCAGCATCCATGTGAAAGGTGACAGCCGGAGCAGCCGTCCCCAGCAAGGAGGACTGGACCCATCCCTCTGCCTTGGAAAGGACATGTCATGATAGCACATGGCTCAAGGCCATAAATCAAGATCATGTGACCTTGGGCAGGTCACATAAGTCCCGCCAACTGCCTCTGTCACCAGGGTGGATGGGATGTCCTGATTAAGTGTGAATGTGCTTCGTACACTGTCAAGCTCCAAACACACTTGCTTTCATGGGCAGGAGGGGTGCAGTGAACAAAGGCTCCCTGTCAACAGAGCCTGCATGTGCAGGCGCGTCTGCGCGCACACAGGGCTCTGTAGGATGGCAGTAACAGACACGCGTGTCTCCAAAGTAGACAAGAGCCTTTCAGATGGGCCAGCTGCAGCTCCTCCTCCCTCCCTCATTCCCTCCTCCCTGAGAGTTCTGAGCAGGAAAGTGCCAAGAAACAGGGTACCTGTCCAGGTGAGGAGCAGGGAGCCCGGGAACCCCAACGAGCCCAGCCTTACCTGGTGTAGGGCTGTGAGTCCGTCCTCATTGCACAAATCAGGGCTGACCTTATTCTTCAGGAAGTAGCGTACTGCAATAGGAGGGTACAGGAGTGAGCTTCCCGTTGCACACTGGGTGTGCAGCCATGCAGGGGCCTGGGTAAGACCCACTCTCCCCAGGCCCATGAGGAATGTAGTAACACCTCCCCATTTTACAGATGAGACAACTGAGGCCCAGCATTTCCAAGAGGTGGATGCCACTGCCTGTCTTATTATGGATAACAATAACAAGAACTAACAATTATTCAGTACTTCCTGTATGCCAGGCACTGAGCTAAGCAATTTACATTTGTTGTCCAGAGGGTGCACATTCTAGTCATTGAAAGCATACACTCTGGAGGTTCAAATTTGGGCACCATTCTCATTGGCTGTGCAACCTCGGTCAAGACACTACCTTCTCTGTGCCTCAGTTTTCTCATCTGCAAAATGGGGATGATGTTCATCCTCCTCACGGTGACAGTGTGAGTGGTCATCGAGGTGAGCCATGCCGGGGACTCAGCACAGTGGCCTGCATGTGGTTTGGGAGTGAACTCCTGCTCTGGCAGCTGTGGTGATTTTTATTAAAACTGTGGGTACCCACAGCAGGTAATGGCTCACCTATGGGTGTCAAATGCCCCTTCTTTGGCCCTACTGAGCCCTGGGGAAGGAGGGTAGCAGAGGTTTTAACCATCCCCAATCCCTAGAATTTTGTCTAGGGGTGTGCGTGTGTGTGTGTGTGTGTGTGTGTGTGTGTGTGTGTGTGTGTGTTTTCAGGGATTCTGGGTGGACAGGGAGGCCACAGTGAACAGCACCGACAGCCTGGAATCCCTCTTGCTTAGGATAAGCCCCCTCCCCTTATCACTGTGACCCTCCTCCCTTCTCCTCTGCCCGCCACCATTCAGGCCCTAATTCTCCCCTGAACCCAAGTGCAAAGGGAGAGAAGAGAGGAGCTCACCCAGCAGCCCTGCAGGCCCCTTCCCCGGCTTGGCAACTGGGACCCCAGCTCTGGCTTTAGCAGGGTGATCTGAGGCCTTCCAGCTTTGCCTCTCCCCATGGATGAGGAGTCTAGGGGGCCAGTGGGATGAGTCCACTCGAGCCCCTGGCTCCCCTTCCAGGCCACACCTCTACTGTTCCTGTCCAAATGGCTCCGAGCCTGCTTGCAGGGCCTCAGTAGGATCTTCCCTGGATCCAGCTTCCCAAAGGTAGACTGTGCAGTTACTGGGCAAGCGGACCTCTAGGCCAGAGGGGTGAACAGAGTGTGGCCGTTTGTAGGGCAAGTGGACGAACTTGAATAAGCAAGCTGGCTTGTGTGTGTGGCCCTCGTGCCATTGGGCTGATGAAGCCAGGCGTGGAGGCCCAGGCACTGCAGATAGGATACACAGGCTGGCCCTGAGCCCTCTGAGCCTCCTCCCACCCCCAGCCAAGTCTGGCTCCCTGTGAAACAGAAGCCAAAGTCCACACCCCCTAATCCCCACCGCAGACACTATCTCCACACTACGGTTCATGCCACAGGGCAGGGCTGAGGTAGCTTCCTCGTTGATTTCTGCTGTGGGGAAACAAATTAGAAGTGAGCCGGGCAGGGTGGAGAGAAGGCTATCCCTTCTGCAGGACAAAAAACCCGGTCAGCAACTCCAGGGGGTACAGGGGAAAAAGACGCTGGCAGGCAAGGGAGGAGTCCTTAAGGGCTCAGGAGCAGTGAATGGGGTGGGGGTACAGCCCCTCAGCTCCATCCTCATGAGGCCCAGTTCCCAAACCACAGTCCCAGTTGCACCCTAGGCCTCAGTGTGAACCAAGGCCCTGCATGAAGGGGAGGTTGAGGTCACCACCCAGCAAGAGGTGGCATCTCCAGTAGACCTGCCCAGTATGCATAGCCAGTATGGGTTAAGCATGACAGGACCTTGTCCAGTAAGGTCAGATCCTTTGGCACTGTCCCGACCAACATGGTGCCACTAGCTACATCTGGCTATTATGGCTGCTTAAATGAATTAACATTTCAAATTTAGTTTCTCAGGCATGCTGTGCTGTTTCAAGTGGTTGGTGGCTACCATATTGGAAAGTGTAGAAATAGAACATTTTCATCTTCCTGGAAAGTTATATTGGACAGTGCTGCTTTGGGGCATTATAAATGAAAATTAGCTCTATCACAAATTGTTAAAATCCTTCCATGGCTCCCCATTGCTCTGGGAATAAAGTCCAAAACTCTTCCTATGGCCTACAAGTTCTTGCATGATGTGAGCCCTGCCTGCAGACCTCCAGCTTGTACAATTGTAGGGGGCACCATCCACATCATGGTTTCTAAGACTGGCATCCTCTGGAGCTGTCCAGTACACAACTTGCTCAGCTGTGCACAATCATCCTACCTGCTAACCTCTCCACTCTCATTTCTTAAACTCCTAACACTTTCCATAAGAGTCTTTTGTCAGTTACAGAGTCACACCACTTCTTGTGGTCTCTGAGATTTTGCATAGTCTGTTCCCATTGCCTGGAAAACTCAATCATTCATCCATCCAACCACCATCATCCATGCATCTGCCTCTAACACTAACACACACACACACACACCTCAGCCCCACGCCTCATCCTTTAGGTCTCAGCTCAAACTCCCCAGGCTCCTGTTATATATACCCATAGCTCCTATACATCTCATTTACAGCCTTGTCACAACTACAATTATATAACTAATTATGGGCTTTGAGTGTATCTGCTCATTGGACACTAAGCCCCACGAGGGCAGAACCATGACCTGGTACTTATGACTCTATCCCTAAAGCCTGGTACACAGTAAGTCCTCAAGAACTCCTCTAGGACCTTGACCCAATTGGCAGCCCTCTAGTTCAGTCCAAGGACAAAGCCTCCCCATCTCTGAGCAAAGCAGATCACCCTCAAGGGCTGACTTCGGAAGACTCATGTCTGTAGCAGGCAGTTCTCTGCTCGCAGGCGCCTCCTACAGACCCGGTGCCTGGTGTTAGCCTCAGGACCATGTAGGAGATTATGGCAAAGCCACTGATGACCAAAGCCCAACCTGCCCATGGGTGAGTGGGGGTGCCCTGAGCCTGACAGATGGCCTTTGGGAGAGGAGCAGTGGCCACTATGTCCCTGACTAGGATGGGTTTCTGGATGGTTCTGCTCACATTAGCTAGGGGTCCAATTCCCATGGGATGGGTAGCAGAATAAGCTTCCTGTCCAGGAGATACTCTTTGAGGCAGAAAATAAGCATCAGCTGCCAAAAGCAGTATTTGTGCACAGTAATTATTGGGGTGTCCTCCGTGCTGTGCAGGAATCCAAGCCATGTAATTACCCTGATGTTGGGCAGTTATTTTCAGCCCAAGAGGTGGGACAAATCATTCCCCTCTCTAGGAAGCCCTTAGTACTCATGAGCCAAGGCTGCCTCAGCAGTGCTACTTCCAATGTAGCTAGGAGCCCAAGGCCCGGCTCTGCACCTAGTCACAGGAGCAAAGTCCTCGCGGTCCAGTGCACAATCAGGCTCCCTGCCTCTAGAGTTCAGTAAGAAAATGATTATTATATTAATAATGTTTTCTGGCCAGGCACAGTGGCTCATGCCCATAATTCCAGCACTTTGGGAGGCCAAGGCATGTGGATCATTTGAGGTCAAGAGTTCAAGACCAGCCTGGCCAACATGGTGAAACCCTGTCTCTACTAAAAATACAAAAATTAGCCAGGCATGGTGGCTCGTGCCTGTAATCCTAGCTACTCAAGAGGCTGAGGCAGGAGAATCACTTGAATTTAGGAGGCAGAGGTTGTAGTGAGCCGAGACTGCACCATTGCACTCCAGCCTGGGTTACGGAGCAAGACTCTGTCTCAAAAAATATATATAAATAAATAAAATAGTATTTTCTTACCAAGCCTTTCATTTGCATCTTGTTCAATTCAGAATCACTTTATTTTATGGGTTCACATCTATAATTATTCCTCTTATGCAGAAGAAGAGACAGAGGGCCAGGAAGGTGTAGCTCAGTCACACGTGGCCAAATTAAGGAGCAGGGATTTGGCACCAGGCCTCTCTGATTTCAAAGCCCAGGCAGGTGGCCAGTGGACCATTCTACTCTGCCCTAAGGCCAGGAATGGGAACCAACATTTCTGGATTTCTGCCATGTCGAGATCTGTGCTGAGAGCTGATTTGGGGACGAGGGTAACGGGAAATGGACAGCAGTGACCTCTGCTTCTGGAACTATCTATGTATCAGAGGCCCTGCAGTCCCAGGCCAAGCCTCTTCTGGAAGACAGAAGAGTTCAAGGATCTGCAAATGGGACAGAAGAAATGGTGTTACCCTGCTGAGGGATTAGCTCTTTCAGGCCATTTAAAATGTAAACCTGCCTCCCCGACTCCCTGCTTTAAATCTTCTCATGGCTCCATTTTGCTCTTTTCTTCTTCTTCTTTTATTATTATTATTTTTAAATATAGAGATGGGATCTCACTATGTTGACCAGGCTGGTCTCAAACTCCTGGCCTCAAGCAATCTTCCCATCTCAGCCTCCCAAAGTGCTGGGATTTAAGTCACAAGCCACCATGCCCAGCCTTCTTCTTCTTCTTCTTTTTTTTTTTTTTTGAGACGGAGTCTCGCTCTGTTGCCCAGGCTGGAGTGCAGTGGTGTGATCTCAGCTCTCCTGCCTCAGCCTCCCGAGTAGCTGGGACTACAGGCACATGCCACCATGCTCAGCTAATTTTTTGTATTTTTAGTAGAGACGGGGTTTCACCGTGTTAGCCAGGATGGTCTCAATCTCCTGACCTCGTGATCTGCCTGCCTCGGCCTCCCAAAGTGCTGGGATTACAGGCGTGAGCCACTGCGTCTGGCCACCACTTTCTTTCTTTTTTTTTTTTTTTTGAGACGGAGTCTTGCTCTGTTGCCCAGGCTGGACTGCAGTGGCCGGATCTCAGCTCACTGCAAGCTCCGCCTCCCGGGTTTACGCCATTCTCCTGCCTCAGCCTCCCGAGCAGCTGGGACTATAGGCGCCCGCCACCTCACCCGGCTAGATTTTTGTATTTTTTAGTAGAGACGGGGTTTCACCGTGTTAGCCAGGATGGTCTCGATCTCCTGACCTCGTGATCCGCCCGTCTCGGCCTCCCAAAGTGCTGGGATTACAGGCTTGAGCCACCGCGCCCGGCCCACTTTCTTTTTTTAAGAGACAGGGTCTCACTATGTTGCCCAGGCTGGCCTCAAACTCTTGCTTTCAAGCAATCCTCCCACCTCGGCCTTCTGAGTAGTTGAGACTCCAAGCACACACACAACCACGTCCAGCCTCCACAGTGCTCTTGGGATGAAGTTCAAAATCCTTCCATGACCTTCATTGGGACTGACAAACTATGGCCTGTGGGCCAAATCTGGCAGGCAGCCTGTTTCCGTAAATAAAGTTTTATTGGAACACATCCATGCTCATTCATTTACATATCACCTATGACTGCTTTCACCCTACAACAGCAGATTTGAGTAGGTACAACAGAGACTGTATGGCTCACATGACCTACGATATTTACTATCTGGCCCTTTGCAGAAACGGTTTGCAGACCCCTGGTCTTCAAAGTCCTGTATGGTGTGGTCCCGCCTACAGAGCTACTGCCTTGCATAATTCCAAGGCAATATGCAAATATGCTTGCATAACAGTACCTTGCACTGTTCTCATCATAGTCTGTGTGAATAGAGTGCCCTGGAATTATGCAGTGTGCAGCCTGCTCAGCTATGCCCAGGGGTCCTGTCTCTCTACCTCTCCAGGCTCATCTCTTGCTTTCTGGAGTACCTGGAACAATGGAGGAAGCTGGCTTGGGTCTAAGGTGTTGCCTGGAGCTCAGGGAGCACAAAGACGAGAAAGGCACACTTCTTTCCTTTGGCCAGGAGTGTCCACACCTTCTCTCAGTTGCCCACACTCAGGGTAGCTCCCTGCCCACAAATCCCTAAGTCCCAGGCTCAGCCATCAGTTCGTCGGAGTGACCCATTTATTCTCATGCATTTGCTTAGCTGCAGCTCCAGGCAAGTTATTCCCCCTCTCTGCCTCCATGTCCTCATCTGCAAAATGGGGATCACAACAGTGCTCCCCCATGGCATTGCTGTGGGGTTAAGGAAGACAAGGCCCTGGTTACTGTTAGCATTTATTTTAAAAGTAAAAACAAAAACCAACCAGTGAGCTCTTGCTTGTGTCCCAGCCTGTGCTGGGTGCTGGGAATACAACCATCAACATCTTGCATGTCTCAAGAGCTTTAGCACTGGTGGTAGAATGACAGAGGCAGTCTCCCTCCAGGGAGCTCTGAGCATATGCTGGTTCACGGACCACCGTAAGGCCACAGTCGGTGCCCCGACACCCCCGATGCAGGCAGGACCCTACTGAGATGGCAAAGAGGTGGCTCCCGCCCTCCTCACTCACGTATCCCTGCTCCTGGCGCCGACCCCGCCGCTCCGCCCACACCTCCCTGGCAATCTGGCTGGAATCTGGGCCAAACGGGCCATCTGGTCCTCTCCATCTCCAGCTGTAGCAAGTGAGGCTGAGCCGGCCCGTCTCAGCAGGAAGCTGGTGGCGGCTGCCTTTGCAGGGAGACATTACCGCTGACAAGCTTGTGTTTTCTTTGGCATCTGACCCACGCCGTCTCACAGAGCATCTTCCTGACCTCGAGATGGTCAGTGACATGCGACCACAGGCGTGGCTCCTGCTCCTCCTCTGGGGAAACGGGGACAGCCAGACAGAGGTGTCTGCCCAGTGAAGGTGGACCTTGGGCAATCTGCATCTCCCTGGGGGGTGCCCTGGGGCTGAGCTGCTGCCACCTGGCCATGTGACTTGCAGTGTCATGTTCACTCACAAGGCCTACCCTCCTATCTCTCTTCCTTCCTTTCCTGCCCAGTGCCCAGCAATGAGGCCTCATCCTCCCACTGCCTCCAAGGCACTGCATGATCTAGTCCCTGCCTGCTCCACACCCACCTCACCTGGAAGTCACTCCCTGAATCCCTCATTGGTTTAGCCACCCTGGCCTCTCATTTCCTAAAACAAAACAAAACAAAAACCGAGCTCCGATTCTCCAGGCCTTTACACACAGTTTCCTATGCCTGGAACCCTCTTTCTTCCCATTGTTGGGCCGGAAAACTCTTCTTCATCCTTCAGATTTTAGCCAAAATGTCACCTCCTCTGGGAGGCCTTCCTTGATTGCCTCTATCTCCATTGAGCTTCCCCATCTATTCTCTCCACACTACCCTGCATTTCTGCTTTTGTCCTTCACAGCAGCACTTACTTTGTTGCCCATGGAGCTACCTGTTCCTGAGGCCATGAAACTATTTCTCAGCGTAGTCCCACAGACACGGGGCACTGCAGGAGCATGACTCAGGAATGAAAAGCAATGATTGTGACTTTTGTACAAAATTGAGTGAGGCCAGAAGTGGTGGCTCACACCTGTAATCCCAATGCTTTGGGAGGCCGAGGTGGTAGGATCACTTAAGGCCAGGAGTTCGAGGCCACAGTGAGCTGTGATTGTACCACTGCACTCCAGCCTGGATGACAGAGCAGGATACTGTCTCTTAACAACAACAACAACAACAACAACAAAACAAACTTTAAAAAACGAGTCAGCAGACACCCTTCCTTAAGCCTCCCTCATCAACACCGCCAGACCTGGAGGCTGACCACAGGAGTCCTTCAGTCCCACCCAACACTGTCCCCTCTGCAGGCTGGATGCAGGGGACTCAGCATGTCCCTTTGTCCAGGACCCCACTCCTCATTCTCTCTGCCCTGTGCCCTTGCTCTTTCTACAGCCCAGCACTAACTGTGTGCCAGGCATTGTGTTAAGCCCTTCATATCCATCAAGTCAATTAGTCCTCATAATCCAGCTACGAGGATAAGTAACCTGCTGTTATTAAATAACTCCCTGGGATTATTGCTCCAATTTACAGATGGGAAAACTGAGGCTCAGGTTTGAATACATGAAATGATTTGCCCAAAGACACCTGGCTGGGAATGGTAGAGCTGGGATTTTCACCCAGGCCCAGCCAGCTCTGAACCCTTAACCACTTTGCTAAAATGGTAGCAAACAAGGACTCAGGGAAGGAAACATATAGAGCAGAGAGACATACAGGGTGGACACAGATGTTATCATGAAGAAAGCCGACAGGGATGGCAAAAAGCCAAGAGAAAGGTCAAGACCATTGCCAATAAAGGTCAGTGTTCCAGAACATCATGTGATAAAGAAGACAGTTGCCAACAGGCATTGCTGCAGCCTTTGTGTTTACTATATTTGCCAATGAAGTCACTGAGGCACAGAAGTGAACACTGAGCCTGAGGTCCAGCACCACCTCTGTCGGTCTTCCTGCTGCATCTCTACTGTGGGTAGACAGCAGCCTGCCCCTGCTTCCAAGCACCACGGTGGCCTGCCTCATGTTGCCACATCCCGCCCACTGGGTTGCACTTCCTGCATGAAAAGCCCAGTCTGCAAAGACTTATTTCGCCCTCTTCAAGGTGCTGTCAGGACTGCTGTGAGCCCAGCCCTCTGCTCTGATAATGCCAAAGGGTCAGCATTCTCAGAGCAGCCCCTCTGCTCTCCTCCCAAGTCAAAGCTGTCCTGTGTCCCCAAGGCAGTGCACTTCCAAAATCACCCCACCGAGTAATTGCAACCTTTCCACCCACCATTGCTCCTCCCTGGACCAGAAATAGCCAGAAATAGCTGCTCCCAGGGAAGCCCGGCAGCCTGGAGCTGAGGGTGGAGACTCAGTCAAGTCGCATGGTGGCTTCTGCAGTGGCTGGTGCAGCCCGCCCCTCTGCCAGGCAGCTCCCCCGAGATCCTGGGTGGTGACTCACCCTGGTGGACCAGAAAGACACGGGCTTCCCTCAAAGTCACATTCCCAGGACCAAGCCTCAGGCCCCAGGCGCCAACTCCCTGCTCTTCACCAGATAGATAGTATCACTCTTGGCCCATTCAAGAAGAGGAGGGGTTGGACAACCGTGTGAAGACGCACGGAAGTCAGAGCCCTCGGGCCTTGCTGGTGGGAATGTAAGATGGCACAGTGTTGTGGAAAACAGACTGACAGGTCCTTAAAAAGTTAAACATAGCATTACCACCTGACCCAGCAATTCTACTCCTAGGTATATATTTAAGAGGAATGAACATATATGTCCATACAAAACTTTGCATATGAATGTTTTTATAGCATTAGTTGCCATATCTCTAAAGTAAGACCCAAATTTCCATCAACTGATGAATGGATAAACAAGATTCCATACAATGGAACAGTATTTTGCCATACAAAGAAATAAAGTATGGCTAAATAAAACATGGATGAACCTTGAAAATATCATGCTAAGTAAAGGAAGCCAGACACAGAGGCCACATGTTGTGTGACTTCATTTACATGAAATGTCTGGAATAGGCAAATCCATAGAAAGAGAAAGCAGATTAGTGGTTGCCAGGGGTCAGGGGACTGGAAGGAGAATGGGGAGTGACTGCTAATGAGTACAGGATTTCCTCTGAGGATGCTGAAATTGTTCTGAAATTAAACACTGGTGATAGTTGTACAATCTTGTGAAAGATCTTGTAGCAAAGACCACAGAATAGAGTAACTTTGGGGCTGGGCACAGTGGCTCACACCTGTAATCCCAGCACTTTGGGAGGCCAAGGCATGTGGATCACCTGAGGTCAGGAGTTTGAGACCAGCCTGACCAACACAGAGAAACCCTGTCTCTACTAAAAATACAAAATTAGCCAGGCATGGTGGTGCATGCCTGTAATCCCAGCTACTCAGGAGGCTGAGGCAGGAGAATCGCTTGAACCCAGGAGACAGAGGTTGCAGTGAGCCAAGACAGCGCCATTGCACTCCAGCCTGGGCAACAAGAGTGAAATTCCATCTCAAAAAAAAAGGGTAGGCCAGGCGCGGTGGCTCAAGCCTGTAATCCCAGCACTTTGGGAGGCCGAGACGGGCGGATCATGAGGTCAGGAGATCGAGACCATCCTGGCTAACACAGTGAAACCCCGTCTCTACTAAAAAATACAAAAAAAAGTAGCCGGGTGAGGTGGCGGGCACCTATAGTCCCAGCTACTCGGGAGGCTGAGGCAGGAGAATGGCGTGAACCCGGGAGGCGGAGCTTGCAGTGAGCTGAGATCTGGCCACTGCACTCCAGCCTGGGCGACAGAGCGAGACTCCGTCTCAAAAAAAAAAAAAAAAGGGGTAAATTTTGGCCAGGTGCAGTGGCTCACGTCTGGAATCCCAGCACTTTGGGAGGCCAAGGTGGGCAGATCACGAGGTCAAGAGGTTGAGACCATCCTGGCCAACATGGTGAAACCCCACCTCTACTAAAAAATACAAAAATTAACCTGCCGTGGTGGTGGGCACATGTAATCCCAGCTACTCAGGAGGCTGAGGCAGGAGAATCACTTGAACCCGGGAGGTGGAGGTTGCAGTGAACTGAGATCGCACCATTGCACTCCAGCCTGGGCAACAAGAGTGAAACTCTGCCAAAAAAACAAACAAACAACAAACAAACAAAAACAGGGTAAAATTTATAGTATGTGAATTATATCTCAACTTTAGAAAAAGAAGAGGAAGGGGTTCCAAACTAGGTCTGCTGGGATCTCACTCCCCTGCCAGCCTGGGAGGTCTGTGAGGTCAAGACAGCATCTGTCCCACTCATCACTGTACCCACAGTGCTGAGGACAGTGTCTGGTACACAGTAGGTGCTCAATCATTGCGTAGGGGAAGGAAGGGGGAAGGCCACTGGCCACTTGGGCCCGTCTGGGCCGTATGTGATCTGCCTGTCTTTCCCGGCATCATCCCTCCTAACCACCACACACCCTACCAGGCACACTCCATACCACCCTCTCTTGTGCATCTTCTCATGTGCTGTTCCTTCTTCCTGTCTTTTTTTTTTTTTTTGAGACAAGGTCCCTCTGTCACCCAGGCTGGACTGCAGTGGCGTGATCAAGCTCCCTGCACCCTCGACCTCCAGGGCTCAAGCAATCCTCCCACCTCAGCCTCCTAAGTAGCTGGGAGTATAGGTGCGTACCACCATGCCCAGCTAATTTTTTTATTTTTAGTTTTTGGATTTTTGTAGAGATGACATTTTGCCATGTTGTCCAGGCTGGTCTTGAACTCCTGAGCTCAAGTGATTCTCCTGCCTCAGCCTCCCAAAGGGATGGGATTACAGTCGTGAGCCACCACGCCCAGCCCTGCCTGTCTTTCTCTGTCTTCACTTCACCTGGTTAATTCTTACTTAGATTCCAAGTCCCAGCATCAATGTCATTTCCTCTACAAAGCCTCCTGCAGGTCTCCCAGGCTGGGCCAGGCACCCTTCTCATATGATTGCTGTGCCCCCCAAACTCCAAAAATATTTAACACTATTTTATAGTCATATATGAATTTGTCTGTGTCTTTACAACACTAAAGTTCTGGAGGGGTAGGACGAGTAGGACCATCTTTTGGCTACCATGTTTCTCTATGTGATGCAGTTCAGGCCCCCAGTCAATTTCAGATGACCGCAGAAGTGAATGGAGCTTACCTGGCCTCTACCCAAGCCTCAGAACCGGCCAGAACATCTATTCTTGGGCTAATGTATGCTTCTTCCTTTGGACAAGAGCGTCCCCGGCTGGGCCACAGACTTTTCCTTCTCAGAGAGAATCTTCACCCTTTGACTTGAACAAAGAGGCCAGTTCCTTTCCTACCATCTCTGATACCCTTAGCATCACCAGGACAAGATGGCCGGACCCCAGACACGTAGCTATAAACATTCTCCCTTCTAGAACCTCCGTGCCCAGGACATATGTCTCTGCTAGACAAAAGGGGTTGACAGAGATTCACATCAGCTACCCAGATGCCTTTGCCCATGTAACTTACATCTGGCATTGGGTGTATGCAGGAAAAGTGACAGCACACCCTTTAGGATATAAGCTCTATGTGGGCAACTCGTGTCTGAATTCTTATCTGGGGCATGCAGCTCCTAGAGAAAGCACTCAACAAATATTTGTTGACTGAATGAACAAATTAAAAAGACGTTTTTAATTCTAAGAATAAAAAACTAAAGATACCCGGGAAACTGATGTACAAAGTAGGCCTGCAGTTAATCCTTTTCAAAATGTATAGTCTTTCTGAGACATGGAGGTTGGGGTGAGGTGGGGCATCACTTCCTAATGTGTAAGGGGACATTTGTGTATTAGATTTCCTCAAAGGGAGGGAGAACTGCATTTAACTCAGCTACCGTGAAGATGATATGGACCTGTAAGGTTTCTCCACCAAAGCTGCAAAGACTGTGTGCCTTGGACCCTTCCCTCTCTCTTTTTCTCCCTTCCTTCCCCTTCTCTTACCCCTTACAGTGCTTAATCTCAGAGAATGACGGCAGGCAAGGGTCCCCCTTTTCCAGAAACATGATGTTGGAACTTACGCATTCTATTCATAAAACATCAGACCCCCGCTGCATTAGGCCCCTGTTCTTTACTGATTCTACCTCCAGAATTCTCCCAGCACCTCTCCTTACAGCTTCACTGCAGACCTAGGGACCTGATCTCCCTTCCGCTCTGCAGAAGCACGCACTGGCTGCCCGGGAGCTCTCCAAGGTATCTGCTCTTATCCCAATTCCCCTCTACTGAAATGCCCTGCATGCCTCTTTCTGACTTGCTCTTGCTCTCCAAGACCCATCCCTCTCACCTCACTTCTCCTTCCAGCTATCTCTCCTGATTTTTTTTAATAGTCCAATTACTTTATCTCTCCAGGCAAGTAATAGATAAAAATATTTCCAGCCCTGCAGGTAGGAGATACATGCGTATAAACACTGTAATAGCTTCACAGCCATCATAATAGCATCTAACATTCATTGACTATTTTCCGAGTATGAGGCACTGTCCCAGGATGTTACATGTATTATCCCAGATCCCTGGGATCCCTCAATCCCCACAACAACATCATGACTTAGGTGCTATTGTTAGACCATTTGACAGAGAACTTATATGATTTGCCCAAGCTTGTTTAGCTAGTAAGTGCTGAGACTCAATTCTAGTCTGGGTGATTCCATACATAACCGGTATTTCAGGCATGACTAATTACAAGGGACCCTCATTCAAATATAGCCAAGAATAAAATCCATTCCTATCAATCTTTAGCGAGAGGCAACAAGCTGCGTATGAAGGGGGAAGTTCCTTCAGCTCACACCTGTCCCTTTTGAAGCTTCCCTCTGATTTCCCTGGTCCTGTTCTGCTGTCCCAAAACTACCTCTCCAGTCTCTGCCTGCCTTTCAATTTTGGTCTTTCCTAAAGATGCTACTCTGCCTCAGCCCTGTATTACATAGGACATGAACAAATCCTCCTTTGGGCTTCCAAGTATCTGCCTGGGAAAATAAAACAAGATTTCTGAAAATTTTAAAGGTAACCACACAAGAAATTGAAGTCACTACTTGTATCTTCCATATTATTGATGGAAAAGATAAATGCAAATCAACATAGTATTTGTTAAAGTCACAAAATGAAAGAAATAATAAAGAAACAAATGCCACAAATCACAAAGCAAGATGACCGATATCCAAATATGTACCAGATGAATAAATTGAATCATTTATCCTTCCCATAAAGCAGCAATGATTTGGTTGCCAAAAAAAAAAAAAAAAAAAAAAATCAACTGTGTGCTGCTTACAAGAGATATATTCCAAACAAAATAACAGGGAGACTAAAAATAAAGGAATGTTCAAATATAAAACAGGCAAACACAAACACAAAGAAAGTGGAGGTGGCAGCGTTACTATTATGAAGAATGGAATTCTGAGCAAATAAGGAGGTAATCAACTTTAGGCTGATCAAAAATAAGGTACTTCAAAATGAAATTATAAACAGAAAGCAGATCAGTGACTGCCTGGGGCTAGTGGTGCAGGAGGGGAGAATGAAGTCATTATCAGTGAGGAAACCTTATGAATTGCATAATCAGCAAAGTCAAATTCAGTTAAAGCAAAAATGGTTAGTATAGGCTGGGTGCCGTGGCTCACGCCTGTAATCCCAGCACTTTGGGAGCCTGAGGCACATGGATGACCTGAGGTCAGGAGTTCGAGACCAGCCTGGCCAACATGGTGAAACCCAATCTCTACTAAAAATACAAAAAAATTAGCTGGGTATGGTGGTGGGTGCCTGGAATCCCAGCTATTCAGGAGGCTGAGGCAGGAGAATTGCTTGAACCTGGGAGGTGGAGGTTGCAGTGGGCTGAGGTCGCACCATTGCACTCCAGCATAGGCAACAAGAGCGAGACTCCAACTCAAAACAAAAAAAAAAGGTTAGTATATAAGTTATAAGTCAGAAGCACAGTTTTCCTAGGAATCTTCAGCACACATACTCCCTAAAGAAAAAATCAGAGGGCAAAGATTTACAAACAAGGATGTTCACAGCAGCATTGTTTATATGCATATCGTTTATAAGTGAGAAATCCTGGAAGCAACCCAAATGCCTAAACAATTGGAGGTTGATTTGGTAAATGATGGAACATCCATATAATGGAATATGCTGCAGCTGGTAGCTTTGAGGAATTTCTAATGACATGGGAAAATGCTTGATATGTAATATAGAATGGAAAAAGAAGGAGTCAAAACTTTACATTCAATGCAATCTCAACTGGAAAGGAAAAAAATGCATTCCACACATCTACACACTTTTCACTGGAAAAAAATATATACAGTAGCTGTGCTTTATCAGGGATTTTTATTTTCTGTTTGCCAGCATTTCCCAAGCATTTTAAAATCCATATGTACTACCTTGATAATCAGATCTTCTCAGTTTCACCAAAAAACAAAAACCTTCCACAGAATGATAGCCAAGTGGTAAGAACTCTATTTCCGCTCAAAGTAGCTAGCGCAGAAACAAAGTCTCAACCTGGCTGACCCCATGAAGGAAGTGCTAAAGCTGGGATTCCTATACTGAGTAGGAATTAAATAGCAACAATAATACAAACTATTATGTTTGGAGAGTGCAGGGGTTGGCACACCGTGGTCTACAAACCAAATCTGACTTAATTTTATACTGCTTGCAAGCTAAGAATGGCTTCTATTTTTTTTAATGGTTGAAAAAAATCAAAGAAGAGTAATATTTGGCAATACATGAACATTATATGAAAGTGGCATATCAGTGTCCAAAAACTAATTGGAACACACGCTCCCTTGTTATGCATTGCCTATGGCTGTTTTGAGGCTCCAGCAGCACAGCTGAGGAGTTAGACAGAGACCATATGGCCACACAGCCGAAAATATTTCTTATCTAGCCCTTTGCAGAAAAACTTTGCTGATCCTTAGGGTAATGCTTTTCAGCTAACAAAATATGTTCAATGGCTGGGTGCGGTGGCTCACGTCTGTAATCCCAGCACTTTGGGAGGCCAAGGTGAGCAGATCACCTGAGATCAGGAGTTCGAGACCAGCCTGGCCAACATGGTGAAACATGTCTCTACTAAAAATACAAAAAATTAGCCAGGTGTGGTGGTGGGCACCTGTAATCCCAGCTATGCAGGAGGCTGAAGTAGGATAACCGCCCAAACCTGGGAGGTGAAGGTTGCAGTGAGTTGAGATCGCACCTTTGCACTCCAGCCTGGGCAACAAGAGCGAAACTCCATCTCAAAAAAAAAAAAACAAGTTCAAAACCACAGTCTCATTTCACCCTCACAATAAAAGTCTCCTGGTCCCTGGTAGGAGAGGAAGAAACAAATATAAGTCCAAGGTGAACCCTGGGATCGTGGCCAGGAAGGGAACAGACAGATCGGGCCCAGTTCCTTCACCTGTCAAGAAGTGAAGGGTGCACGAACCTCCCCAGAGAGCCTGCCATTGCTTCTGGCTGTCCCCACTGTCTCTACCCCCGGCCCCAACCCAGCCACCCCTCCCCTCTGAAAGCAGCCGCATTTCCTGTCAAGAGCGTGACCTTCTGAAACCTGCATGGTGGAGGCTGCAGCTGCAAAGAGGATGGTATTTTTATCCAGACCCTGCTTCCTGTTTGCTTGGCTAGGGGGTTTTGTTTGCGGGTGTTTGGTTTTGTCATTTCTGATACAGACTCGGTTCCCATGTCATAACAGAACAGAGAAGTCTGGCTCCTGCAAGGTATGCTGACTGCCTGGCAGCCCCACCTGCCCGGGGGGCCCTGTCCTGCTACCCTCCCTTAATGCTGCACGATCTCCTGTGACTTCCGGATACCCATCTTCTGCCCGTGCAGTAGCAGAAACCAGGGCAGCTGGGTGGGCAGAGAGGAAACAGGAGCATTTCTGCTGCAGGAAATGGAAAAATCCACTCTCTTATCAGACAGGAACAGCTAGAGAGGAGCTGGCTGGGCCCAGAGGGGAGCGAGCTGCAAGTTATCCAGGGCTTCTGGAACCCTCTGTTCCTGGCTCAGAGAGGACCAGGACAGGATGGAGGTAGAGTGATGTATGGGACTTGAGAGCCATTTGCTGAGAATGCTCTGAGCTCTAGGACCTGGGGGATGGATCATTTGCTGATGCTCCCAGCAATAGACAAAAATGCCATGGTCTTCAACACTCATATCCTCACAGCTCAGCCAGATGTGGGAACAGAGAGCAGATGCATAGCAGCATCTAACAAGCCGGTGATAAGAAGTGCTCACGTTTACTGACCACTTGCTCTGTGCCCAGCCCTGAGTCTTGCACATGTAGGAAATGATCTCATTTAATCCTTACAACAGCCCAAGGCAAATGTGAGGCAGGCTCTACCATAAGCTCCTATTTTACAATTGGGGATACTGAGGCACAGTGAGTTTAATTAACTTGCCTCAATCTACTCAGCTGGTAAGAGGCTCCAACACACCCACACTTGACCCATGCTTGCTCCACCATGAGAATGTATGAGAGAGCCAAACTTGACCCCAGGTTTTAAGAGTTGGGGATCTGCCTGCAGCCCAAAGCCTTCCTGTTTCCTCTTCTGCCAGTGTGCCTAGTGCCAGGCTCTGAGCCCAAGGGATGAAAGGGCCAGTCTGACCTTTGCTCCAACCACTTCCACCCTGGAGAGAAGCCATCAAAGCATACTGTTGGGGGACATGCAGTCTACCTAAGCATTGCACCTGGTATGATATGAAAACACAGGTGTAGTGGTTCAGAATTCAGACCCCACCATATCCCAGTGGTTTGATCTCAGATGTGTCATCTCCTCTGAGCCTCAGTTTCCTCATCTGTAGAATGGGGACTATAATCTCACAAGGTTATCTGAGAATTAGATTATAAAGTGTTGACCACAGTGTCTGGAATGAGTAAGTTTAGCTACTAGCTGGCTCTCCCCTACCTCCTAGCCCTAGCAGGCACCCTTAGGAATGCAGGGCCCAGTCTTCAAGCTCCAAGGCAACAAATAGCAGCACCAAATAGAGTTATCTTTGGAGATCTGTGGACTGACTACGAGATAAGGCCAAAGGACAGTTTGGGCATTGTGGTCCGTCTCCAAGATGCCACCCAAGTACCCCAGCCTCCTAGGATTCACGCTCTTGTCCAGTTCCCTCCCCCAGTGAACAGGCTAACGTGTCACCAATAGGATGGAGTGTGCCTTGTGAGTCTGAGTCATAAAAGATGTTTCAGCTGGCCGGGCGCGGTGGCTCACGCCTGTAATCCCAGCACTTTGGGAGGCCGAGGCGGGCAGATCACCTGAGGTCAGGAGTTCGAGACCATCCTGGCCAACATGGTGAAACCCCGTCTCCACTAAAAACACAAAAATTAGCCGGGTGTGGTAGCGCATGCCTGTAATCCCAGCTACCTGGGAGGCTGAGGCAGGATAATCACTTGAACCCAGGAGGCGGAAGTTGCAGTGAGCTGAGATCACGCCATTGCATTCCAGCCTAGGCAACAGAGCGAGACTCCGTCTCCAAAAAAAAAAAAGATGTTTCAGCTACTCTCTTGCCCCTTGGATCACCCGTTCTGGGAGAGGCCAGCTATCATAGTGTGAAGACTTAGCAGTCCTGTGAAAAGACCACCAGTGAGGGAGTGAAGCCTCCCGCCAACCGCCTGTGGGCGCCATTGTAGAATCAGATCTCCTAACCCAGTCAGGCCTTGGCCCACATATTAACTATAGCCTCCTGAGAGACCCTGAGCCCAAACCACCCAGCGACCCCGGGTTCCTGACTCACACAAACTGTGAGAAAACAGACATCTGTTGTTGCTTTCAGTCGCCACATTTTGGGGTGATTTGTTATGCAGCATACATAATGAGTGCCCCCAGAGAAGAGGCTCAACGGGAGGAAGTGGTCTCGAGCCTGGAGGCATCACCCTGAGCTGGGCACCATGAGGACCAAAGATCCCAGGCCTCCTAGACGTCTCAGAACCCAACCTCCCCCTTACCCCCAGCCAGTCAAGTTTCCGTTAACCAGGGAAATTCATCGCTGAACCCCACAGCTGACTAAGGGTTTCTATTTCCGCCCACAGTGCAGAGAACCATCCACATTTGACATTCATCACCCGGGTCTGTTTCTTGTTCTGGGAGCACAGCCCAGGCTTCCCCACCATGTGAGGATAGAACTGGGTCCTGACACACCCTCCTGAGCTAAGGGTGCCACTGACCTGGCAGGAGAGGTGGGAAGGAGGTGGAAACCCCTGTCCTCAGCAGCCACGCACAGTTTTCTGATCAGCAGGGGAGTTTTGACCTGCTCTGTTTCCGACCTGGGCCGGTTCACCCCTCCTTAGGCATCCTGGTGGTCCTCCGCTCCCGGGAGGTCACCATATTCATGCCAAACTTAGTGCGGACATCCAATCGGCATAGCACACTACAGCCCAGATCTCCCAGACCCAAGTGATCCTCCTGCTTCACCCTACCAAGTAGCTGAGACTACAGGCATGCGCCACAGTGCCTTGCACCCACAGTTTTCTAAATCACAAACCTAAGTGCACCCCTCTCTCCTGCTCAGAAACCTCTCCTGGCTCCTCTCTGCCTTCACAGTGTTCATGGTTTAGCCCAGTGGTTCTCAGTGATCCCTGGACCAGCACCAGCAGCAGCACCTGGGAATCTGCTGGCAATGCAAATCCTGTGGCCCTACCCCAGCCCTACTGGATCAGGAACCCCGCGGGAGGGGGTGTCTAACAATCTGTGCTTTAACAAACCCTCCCAGTGATTCCAGTGCACCATCAAGTTTGAGAACGGTGTCTCCAGCTTCCTCTCTGAGCAGTCTTCTCTGCCTACTGCGCTTTAGAAATATCCAGCTCCTCTCTCCCTCCTTCCCCACTCCACAAATATTTGCCAGGCACCAACTCTGCACCAGGTGCAGGGCTACAGCAGTGAACCAGACAGACACCAGTCTGCCCTCTCAGAGCTTGCAATCTGCTCCCCTAGTCTGGAATACCCTTCCTTCCTTCCTTCCTCCAAGCAGAGTCTCTGCCCAGCTATCACACCCAGTGCAGGAAGCATTCAATAAACATTGAACAGTAAATGAGCAAATGAATAAATGACTGAAGGCACCACCCGGTGAAATCTTCCTTGACCCTGGGTTAAGTGCCCTCAGCAGGCTCTGCGCACCTCAGTCAGAGTGCCTGCCACCCTCCACAGCGTCCAGGGCTGGGGAGTACTTGAAATGTGCATAATCCAGATTGAGACATGCTGGGGGTATAAAATGCACAGGGGACTTTGAAGATTTAGTGTGAAAAAGATATGTAACATACCCATTAAAATTTTTTTTTTTTTTTTTTTTTGAGACGGAGTCTCGCTCTGTAGCCCAGGCTGGAGTGCAGTGGCCGGATCTCAGCTCACTGCAAGCTCCGCCTCCCGGGTTCACGCCATTCTCCGGCCTCAGCCTCCCGAGTAGCTGGGACTACAGGCGCTGCCACCTCGCCCGGCTATTTTTTGTATTTCTTAGTAGAGACGGGGTTTCACCGTGTTAGCCAGGATGGTCTCGATCTCCTGACCTCGTGATCCGCCCATCTCGGCCTCCCAAAGTGCTGGGATTACAGGCTTGAGCCACCGCGCCCGGCCAATATTTTTATACTAAATACATGTTGAAATGATGTTGAGTTAAGTAATTATTCAAATTAATTTCACCTGTCTCTTGCCTGCTTTACTGGAACTATTAGAACATTTAAAATTACATATGAGGCTCACATTATTTTTCCATTGATCAGAACTGAGCTAGATTGTAAATACTTAGTTACATTACCATGGGCACAGCTGCACCCACAGTCACATGATGATGAGCTCTGTGATGGTATTTCTGCCCATTTGTCTTCCCTCCCTCCCTCCTTCCCTCCCTCCCTCCCTCCCTTTCCTCCCTCCCTTCCCTTCCTCCCTCCCTTCCCTTTCTCCCTCCCTCCCTCCTTTCCTTCCTTCCTTCCTTCCTTCCTTCCTTCCTCTCTACTTCCCTACTCTCCTCCTTCTCAATCCTTCCCTTTCATCCCACCCCTCTCTCCTTCTTCCCACAAACATTGATTGAACATCTGTTCTTGTATCCCCCCATGAAGCTTGGCACAAAGCACGTGTCCACAATGTTTGCTGAATGAATAAACCAATGCTCAGAATGCACACTGGCCCAGAGCTGACCCTGAGGGCATTTGCCTCCTATTGAATTCCCCATACCTGCTTGTTTGAGTGCAGGTTTCCCATTTCATTTCAAAAGGAGCCAAATTCCAAAGATGTTCTTATGTAACATGGGGCTGGGGTCAGTTTTCTTCTTGCATACAGGGTTCATGTGCGCTCGGACACCGGGGCCAGGACTCCGTGTACAGGACACCTTGTTCTCAAAGCTCCAGGAGGCTGGCCAGGGCGTGGGCCTGAGCTTGCAGCTTTATAGTCAAGTTCTCCAGTGAGAGGAGGGCATGAGGCTGAGCCATGTGCTGCCCCACCCACCCCCCCAGGCCCTGGGAGAATGAGGGTACACACAGGTCAGGGAGATGCAGGCATCCAAGCCCTGTTTGAGGGTGCAGCTGCGGTAAACTGGGGCCTGGGTGTGAATCACTGCAGGACTGCGGTAAACTGGGGTCTGGGTGTGAATCGCTGCGGGAATTACATGCCTATTTTCTGGTGGTCTCTGTCACAGCTGCCGCTAACCATGCCCCAACCCTCCAGATCTCCAGTTTGAGAGGCTGCAAGACACTGGAATGAGCCACAATATCCCAGCTGAGTTGCCTCTTGGAGCTGAGAACACAGCAAGAAAATTGGCCCAGAGCCTGGCCCTTCATGTCTCCAGTCCTCCCTGCAGCTAACACAAAGTCGTGGCCCCTACAGTACAGGCCATCAGCCAGCAGGAACATCCCTGTGCCTTCCCTTCCCACTGTTTCACACCTTCCTAACTTTGCACTGAACCACCAGAGGATTTCCCTGCCCCAGTACCCTTGCTCATCCTATTTTGTTCTGCCTAGAACACTCTCCTCTAGCCCAGCCTCCCCTATCCTTCTGCACAGCTGGCTCCGTTCCCATCCTTCAGGCCTCCTAAATGTCACCTCCTCAGAGGGACCCACCTGACTGGCCTTCCTATACACACACTGTCCCTCTGTTCCCTCTCAAAGCACTTTGCCTGTACCTTCGTAGCATTTAGTCAGACTTTTAAATGATAGGTTATGTATTTGTGGGCTTGCAGTTTCCCCCTATAGATTATAAACTCTACAAGGACAGGGACCTTTTCTGTTTACTTATAAATGAGTCCTGGCACACCACAGTGCTCAATAAATTTTTGCTTTGCAGGCCGGGCACAGTGGCTCATACCTGTAATCCCAACACTTTGGGAGGCTGAGGCGGGTGGATCACCTGAGGTCAGGAGTTCGAGACCAGTTTGGCCAACATGGTGAAATTCCATCACTACTAAAAATACAAAAATTAGCTGGGCATGGTGGTGCATGCCTGTAATTTTTTTTTTTTTTTTTTTTTTTTTTTTTGAGACGGAGTCTCGCTTTGTCGCCCAGGCTGGAGTGCAGTGGCCGGATCTCAGCTCACTGCAAGCTCCGCCTCCCGGGTTTACGCCATTCTCCTGCCTCAGCCTCCCGAGTAGCTGGGACTACAGGTGCCTGCCACCTCGCCCGGCTAGTTTTTTGTATTTTTAGTAGAGATGGGGTTTCACCATATTAGCCAGGATGGTCTCGATCTCCTGACCTCGTGATCCGCCCGTCTCGGCCTCCCAAAGTGCTGGGATTACAGGCTTGAGCCACCGCACCCGGCCCATGCCTGTAATTCCAGCTACTCAGGAGGCTGAGGCATGAGAATCACTTGAACCCAGGAGGTGGAGGTTACAGTGAGCCAAGATCATGCCACTGCATTCAGCCTGCGTGACATGTCAAGACTCTCTCAAAAATAAATAAATAAATAAATAAACAAAAATAAAACGGCTAATTTTTTATGTGCATATCACCTCAAAAAAAAAAAAAAAAAAAAGAAAGAAAGAAAAAAGAAAAAAAAATAGCCTGTAGTGGGGAAAACACCCATCAGAACAATAGCTGTCTGGGAGAGGGTAGAGGACTGACTGGGAAGAGACGCAAGGGAAGCTTTTGGACCGATGGCACTGTCCTAGGGAAATATAACATAGGCCACATATGTGATTTGAAGTGTTTTGTTAGCAACATTTAAAAAATAAAAACTAGTGATATTTTAATGATATATTTTATCTAATCCAATATGTCCAAAATATTATAGTTTTATCATATAACCAGTATTTCACAATTCTGCCTCTTGACTGCAGTGCTGGTCACACAAATCTGTTCCTGTGATTAAAGATTTCACAGAGCCAAACACACACACACATACACACACACACAAATTAATGCATACAAAACTGGCAAAATCTGGATCAAATTGGTGAACCGTATCAATGTCAATTTACTGGTTGTGATAACATGTATTGGTTTTGCAAAATGTGACCATTTGGGAGGCCGAGGTGGGAGGATCACTTGAGGCTAGGAGTTCAAGACCAACCAGCCTGGCCAACATGGTGAAACCCCATCTCTACTAAAAACAAAAACTAGCCAGGCGTGGTGGCGTGCGCCTGTAATCCCAGCTACTCGGGAGGCTGAGGCAGAAGAATCACGTGAACCCGGAAGACAGAGGTTGCAGTAAGCTGAGATTGCACCACTGCACTCCAGGCTGGGTGACAGAGTGAGACCCTGTCTCCAAAAAAAAAAAAAAAAAAAAAGTTACCATTTGGGTAAACTGGGTGTAGAGTAGAAGGAATCTCTCTGTATTTTTTAAACTGCATGTAAATCTATAATTATTTCAAAATAAAAAGGCATGAGCTTAGCTCACTGGGGTGTACCATGGGGTCCTTAGATGAAACGCAGGAGTGGTGCGGGCATGCAGTTGTTCAGAGGGACTGTGCCCAGCGTGTACACTGTGCTGAGCGAACCAGAGCCAGCCTTTGCCCTGTGGAGCTCACAGTGATGCACAGTAACAAGAGAGCCCTGAAATAAATGGAAAACAGCCCAGGAGAGGAGCAGTAGGAAGAGGCAATCCATGCTAAGAGGGTGCATAGTGCCCAGGCAGGGCCTCAGCACAGTCACAGGACTGCAATTTTGGGGGGAAACACCAATTGATAGAATCAAAGAATCATGGCCAGGTGTGGTGGCTCACACCTGTAATCCCAGCACTTTGGGAGGCCGAGATGGGTGGATCACCTGAGGTCGGGAGTTTGAGGCCAGCCTGGCCAACATGGTGAAACCGTCTCTACTAAAAATACAAAAATTAGCCGGGCGTGGTGGTGCATGCCTGTAATCCCAGCTACTTGGGAGGCTGAGGTAGAAGAATCGCTTGAACTCAGGTGGTGGAGGTTGCAGTGAGCCGAGTTCACGCCATTGCACTCCAGCCAGGGCAACAGAGCAAGACTCCGTCTCAGTTGAAAAAACAACAACAACAACAACAAAATCAAATAATCACAAGAGCTGACAGCTAACACATTTTGGAAATGCTAACACATTTTGGACAACTAACACATTTTGGAAACATTCCTCTGTGCCAGGCACTGTGCTAAAGCAAGGCTTCATTTAGCTCTGGTACAACCCTTTTAAGTAGGTAGTATATTATTATTCTATTTAACCAAAAGAGAAACTGAGGCACAGAGAAATTGAATGGTTTGCCCAAGTTCACCCAGTAGGCAACAGAGCTAGGATTTGAGCCTAGATGGTCTCGCTCCAGAGCCCAGCATCTGAACCATGGACCCTGGTGACTCCTGAGTTGGACCACACGGGAAGCTCATATTCTGTCCCTGGTGGATCTTTAACCATCCCCATCCCCCAGAGTCACCTCCCACCTCTTCCCCATCAGTACCAGACTGATGTTCGGGCATGAATGGCTGGTGAGGTCAAGGAGTCAAGACCACAGTGCCCTTTGGGGACATCGCTTTAACCACCACTGCAGAGGTGGACCTTAGGGTGACTCCAGCCTGGGTGTGTGTGGTTGGCAGTGGGGTTTATCCACACAATGTAATATGATCCAATCATAAAAGGAATAAAGTTCTGACACGTGCTACAACGTGGATGAACCCGAAAAACATTATGCGAAGTAAAAGAAGCCAGACACGAAAAGTCACATATTATATGAAATATCCAGAACAGATAAATCCATAGAGACAGAAAGTAGATTAGCGGTTGCCAGGGGTTAGGGGGAAGAGGAAACTGGAGAGTGACTGCTAATGAGTCCAGGGTTTCCTTTTGGGACAATGAAAATGTTCTGGAACTAAGCGAAGGTGATGACTGCACAGCTTTGTGAAGGTACTTAAATGCCACTAAATCGTACACTTTTAAATGGTTAATTTTGTGTTTTGTGAATTTTACCTCAATTTAAAAGAAAACACCAGTACTGTGTGCACTGCAGGGCGCCTCTGCTCCACAGCGTGTGCCTGATTCCTGGCATCACCAGACAGAGGCTGAGCTCCAGGCCCAGGAGGCCCAGGAGGCCCACCCTCCATCCCAGGCTGTCTCCTGCATGGCAGGCTGTATCCCCTCCGTGGGAAAAAGACGTGCCTTGCCTCACACCCCAGACATCCATGGTGCAAGAAAAAGCAAGCGGCCTTCTTTGGGTCTGTTTCCAATGGGCTAACCACAAGAGTGCTGGCAAGATAACAGGCAGCTGCTATGGGACACTAACCGCATGTCAACACACCTTCCAGGACATTCTATGTCATCCACATCACAAAGGAAGCTGTTGCTGTGCCCCGTTCTACAGATGAGGGAAAGAGACTCAGAGAAATTAGGTCAGTTGCTGAAGGTCATGCAGCAAGTCTGGGTAGAACCCAGAGGTGCCCCTTCTTCCCGCTGCACACACTCAGCCCACAGAGGACAGCAAACTCGGGATTTAGGAGCTATTCTATTCCCTGGGGGCCCGTTGCCTAAGTGATTATCCTCCCTCTGAAACCAGAAGCAGAAATCAAACCTCTCAAATTTTTATTTATTTTTTAATTTTTTTTTTCTCCAAGATGGAGTCTCATGCTGTCGCTCAGGCTGGAGTGCAGTGGTGCGATCTCGCCTTACTGCAACCTCTTCCTCCTGGGTTCAAGCAGTTCTCCTGCTCCAGCCTCCCAAGTAGCTGAGATTACTGGCGCACACCACCATGCCTGGCTAATTTTTGTATTTTTAGTAGAGACGGGGTTTCACCATGTTGGCCAGGTTGGTCTCGAACTCCTGACCTCGTGATCTGCGCAACTCGGCCTCCCAAAGTGCTGGGATTACAGGTGTGAGACATCGCCCCTGGCCACTTTTCGAGTTTTTAAAGCCCAGATGATGAGTTGTGCCCTCAAAACAGAGGCAGGCTCTGCAGGGGTAGCTGAGATTACAATAGAAGCAGGAGACCCGGAGGCAGGAATCCGGCCCTGCCACCTATTGCCATGGGAACATTCAGTAAGTGGCAACTCCTCTGCACCTCAGTCTCCTTATCTGTGAAGTGGAGCCCACCTGTGCAGAATGTGAGTGAAAGGTGGACCAGGCGACGCATCTAAAGAATGCAGCAGTGTACATGGCACAGGGTAGTTGCCCTGTGCAAGTCAGAGGTCTGTGTGCCAGGACACAGACGGAGGGGCCCAAGGAGGCAGAGTATGAAGAATGAAGCCTCTACTTCTCCTTCCATTTCCCTCAGTCTGGGCCCCAGGATCATCTCACACTTGAGCCTGGATATGGGTAGAGTTTGCCTTGTACTCCAAACCAGAAACTCGGGCCCTTCTGAATTCCAGCCTGGCTAAGGGGACAGAGCCCAAGAGACAGATAGCCCCAGAGAACCAGTGCTGAGGCCACCGGCATGATTCCAGGCCAACCCAGCCCATTTAGTGGTGTTTTCCCAGCCAGAAGGAGGCCATGCTAATTAAGTGGAAACTGGCGGTCTGCAAATCGATTTCTGCAGCTCCAGCTCCAGGAGGGGCCAGGCACTCTCAAACTGGGTCAGAAACATGTTAGTCCCGTAGTGTCACCCAGAAACACCCACTTCTTGTCTGCCTCTCAGAGCCTGGCTCTCTGCTGGTATGTAGGCCCCACACCCTCTGCAACCAAGTCCTGGCAGATCCCTTTGTGACAGGTGGGGGGCTCTGGTGGTCTTTCTGGGTGAATGAAGTCCTGTGACTCCCTCTGTTATACACGCAGTCCGACCTCTGGTTGCAGTAGGGGGCAGCTTACGGTGGTGGTTCAATCCTAGACCACCACTGCTTGAGTTCAGATTCCAGGTCTGCTAACTAGCTCTGTGACTCTGGCTATGTTACTTCACCTTTTCCGTGCTTCTGTTTCCACAACTGCAAAAATGGGGTAATGAAAGGACCTCCCAAAAGGTTGCTGTGAGAATCAAATGGGTGAATATTTAGGAAGCAATTTAAGTCAGTGGCACTAGCAAGTGCTAGTAAGTGTCTCTTCCTCTCCCTAACTTCTCATTTTTAAATAGCTTTATGGAGACATAATTCATATGCCATACAACTCGCCTATTAAAAATGTACATTTCAGTTTTTTAAATTATATTTAAAGTTGTACAATCATCACCACAATCAGTTTTAGAACATCTGAACACCCCAAAAAGAAACCCCATACCCTTGGCCGGGCGTGGTGGCTCATGCCTGTAATTCCAGCACTTTGGGAGGCCGAGACAGGCGGATCATGAGATCAGGAGATCGAGAGACCATCCTGGCTAACACAGTGAAACCCCGTCTCTACTAAAAATACAAAAAAATTAGCTGGGCGTGGTGGTGGGCACCTGTTGTCCCAGCTACTCGGGAGGCTGAGGCAGGAGAATGGGGTGAACCCAGGAGGTGGAGCTTGCAGGGAGCCAAGATTGCGCCACTGCACTCCAGCCTGGGCGACAGAGCGAGACTTGTCTCAAAAAAAAAAAAAAAAAAAAAGAAACCCCATACCCATTAGCAGTCATTCCTTATTCCCCACCATACCCCAAACCCTAGGTAACTCCTAATCTACTTTCTGTCTCTATAGATTTATCTATTCTGGACATTTCACACCAGTGGAGTTCTGGAACACGTGGCCTTTTGTGTCTGGCTTCTTTCACTTAACATAGTGTTTTCAAGGTTCATCCGTGGTATAGCATATGTCTGTCCTTCATTTCTTTTTATGGCAGAATGAGATTCCTTTGCATGGCTAGACCGCATTCCATGTATCCCCTCATCAGTTGATGGACATTTGGGTTGTTTCCACTTTGGGGTGATTGTGAGAAATGTGGCTATGAACATTTGTAGACAAGTGTTTATGTAGACATATGTCATTTCTCTTGGGGGAATATATCTAGGAATAGCGCTGCTGGGCTTTTGTGCACACTTTCATTAAACAGAAAACTTTCATCTCATCTGGGTCCCCCAGCAGAAAAGATGAGAATTAACCTCTATTGAGGACCTACATATTCCAGTCACTGTTCTAGGATGACATCCACAGGTTCATTTAATTCTCACAATTCCCTTGAGGTGGCTGTTACTGTGACCGTCACTATCTAGATGAAAAACCTGGGGTGCAGATAGGCAAAGCGACTGGCCCAAGATCACACTGCTGCTATCTAGAGGAGCCAGAACAGGAACCTGGAAAGGGCCTGGTCCTTCCCATCATCCAGGCCAGAGTAAAAGGAGGCAGATGGTGTGGGCTCAGGCTATGGGGAGACAGACATGGAAACGTGGAAAGTTTTCATTTCCATTACCCCTCACTTCGGCCTAGTGGAGCGGTCCTGGACTCTGCAGGAGCTCAGTCACGCAGGGAGTTAAACCTGTCAGCAGGGATCTTTGAGCCACAGCAGCATGAAACCAGCCAAGTTCATGCTTCACAGATGCGAGGGGAAGTACGAGGTGCATCAGGTCTCTGCGGTCAGACCAGGATTATCTGAGCCCCAGGAAGTTGCCTTCTGGGAACGTCCCCATTTCCACATTTTTTTTGTGTTTTGTGCTGTGGTTTGTAAGCACCAGAGGCAATTTGCATCCAGGGAGGCAGGCTGACTCTTGGGTGGTGGGCTTCCTAGAGTCACCATGGTTCAGAAGCTTCAGTTCTGGGCTGGGAGAGCCAACAAATGCTCTCTCTGCTTCATGACCCAGCACCACGATAGTCTCTAAGCATCAGGGAACTAAGTAGGGGGACCACTGTATCTACTCATCTTGAAGCCCACTCCTTCCTATAGACCAGAATGTTCTCGTCCACCATCCACACACCCTCTTTCGAACATCAGAACACCCAGGAAGCTGAATTGGTGACAAGCAGTGGCTGGGTGAGCCAGGAAGCAGGGCAGAGATCAGACACCCTCCAAAGGCCGTAACTCATGGAATCAGGGGTGGGCAGGAGAGCAGGTAAGGAACCCCCAAGAGCTCCAAGATCTTGCTTTTGTACTCCCCACCCTAGGGCAGGCCACAGCCACCGTTGTGGCCATGCTCTCCCTCCTGAACACTCTTCTTCATCCCATTCCTCATTTCCTCAAGGACCTGCTTATTCCTGACTGATTCTGGGTTCCTCGGGATGATGAGCCCCATCCATTATGTCAGGAATTTTCTGGACAAAGGGTCAGACAGTGATTTTATTTCTGAGTCTTTGGGACTCTTCACTTTACCTCTAGCTACTAGCTATATTCTGTCTACATTTGCTTTTATATCTTCCTTTTAGTTTTTAGGTGGTAGGGTTGTGTCAGGGGCATTCATTTAACATCGAGTCAAAATTCAACTTGAGCACTTGGAGCTGTGAGACCTGAGCAAGTCTCTGAACCTCTCTGCACCTCAGTTCCCTCTTCCACAAAATAGGTATATAATAGTATCCTCTGCCTTATAGTTTCTGCCTTATATCATTTTCATGGCACCCAGCTCAGTTCGACATTCACTATGCTAACATTGCCTTTGTCTCTTCTGAACATAGCAATGAGGACTGGCTCAGGGTCACTGGTCACCTGGCATTAACTGTCCCCTCCTCATAACTTTTCTTGGTGCTTCAGGAAGCCAGCCCAGCATGCCCTGCCCCTAGAGAGAAGGAAAGAAAACAGGCATGGGAGGCAACAAGGCTGGGGGGCCCTACACAGCTGTAGGCTGGACTTGGGCCTGTTCTCCAAGGAGACTGAGCTTGGTCAGGGCTGGTGTCAGCCTCCTAAGAGTCCAGTAAGAGATCAAAAGCAAAAGAAGAACTGCAGGCCAGGCATGGTGGCTCACGCCTGTAATCCCAGCACTTTGGGAGGCCGAGGTGGGTGGATCACAAAGTGAGGAGTTCGAGACCACCCTGGCCAAGATGGTGAAACCCTGTCTCTACTAAAAATACAAAAATTAGCCGGGCGCAGTGGCAGGCTCCTGTAATCCCAGCTACTTGGCAGGAGAATCACTTGAACCCAGGAGGCAAAGGTTGCAGTGAGCCAAGATTGCGCCACTGCACTCTAGTCTGGGTGACAGAGCAAGACTCCATCTGAAAAAAAAAAGAAGAAGAAGAAGAAGAAGAAGAACTGCGGCAGGCCAGGGGCCACCATCCGGATTCTCAAGTGGCAACAGGAGATTGATGCAGGCTGGCTGAAGGTTGGGGGTGAGAAGATATCCCATCCCAGGGTGAAAACTGACAGGTCAGGGCCCTATTATAACCATGCTGAGATTCTTCAAGCCAAATGTTTTAAAAGCTGAATGGTGACCCTGAGGCAGAGCCTAGCCCTCCAGGTGGAGCCATCACTTTGGAGGGACACAAGAGTCTTGGCTCTCCCAGGCATCTTATAGACAAGGACATCTCATCGCAAGATCAAATATATCTCCCTCAGTGGGAAGGGGTCTCGCCCTCTTCTAGGGCCTGCCCAGGTCAGAACGGGCTCAAATACCAAGTTGAGCTTTGGCCTGCAGCTGTGCAGCACTGGGACAGGCGGGGGCCAACATCCCACCAGGTAGCTCTGGTTATTCCCATTTTACAGAGGGGACAGTTGAGACTCAGAGAGGTCGAGTGACTTTCCTCAGGGTCACACAGCAGGTGTGTCATAGAACTGGGGCTGGAATCCAGGCCCAGCTGCTTCTGAACTGCATGTTTCTCCACTCATGCTGCCTGTATGTCTGTACATGGTGCAGGGCATAAAAGGGGAGCGTAAGAGACTGAAGAGGACCCAGGGAAGGGGGAGGATCAGGGAAGATGGGCACAGGACCTGAGGAAAACACCAATCCTCCCAGTGGGAGGAAGGGCATGAGTAACAGTGTGCAAATGGGACCTGCAGGGGACCCCTGGGAGCACTGGGAAACAAGTTAGCATGGAAGACCCTGGAAGCCACTTTAAGGAGTATGAAATATGAGCTAAAGGAAACCAGTATATAAAGCAAAAGTTCTTCCACCTTACTCAAAACCTAGGTACAGCCTGCCAACCAGGCTGACTAGCTCATAGTAGATGCACAGAAAATTGCTGGCTGCTGGGAGAGACTCTGCTGAGTGTTCGCTAGACTTTGCTTCCTTATCCTCCTGGGCACAAAGCTAGATGCTGCATGTTCCAGTCTCCCTTGCAAAGGTGTGACCACAGTCTGGGTTCCGGTCAGTGGAATGTGGGCAGAACTTGCCACTTCCAGATGTGGCCTGCAGATCCCTCCCCTGCAATCCCTACCTCCAACCTGAATGAGGGGACTCTAAGGATCCAGGGCTATACTGCCCCATATGGTGACCATGAGCCATGTGTGGCCATGACACTTGAAATGTGGCTAATCTGAATCAACACAAAATGCATCAATTTCAGATTTCAAAAACATACAAAAAGGCCAGGCACAGTAGCTCACACCTGTAGTCCTAGCACCATGGGAGGCCGAGGTGGGAGGATCACCTGAGGTCAGAAGTTTGAGACCAGCCTGACCAACATGGTGAAACCCCGTCTCTACTAAAAATACAAAATTAGCCTGCCATGGTGGCGCATGCCTGTACTCGCAGCTGCTCGAGACACTGAGTCAGGAGAGTCACTTGAACCCGGAGAGTGGAGGTTGCAGTGAGCTTAGATCGCATCATTGCACTCCAACCTGGGTGACAAGAGTGAAACTCCGTCTCTAAATAAATAAATAAATGTAAAAAATATGAGAAAACCAGAATGTAAAATATCTCATTAATAGGTTTTATGTTTTTTGCATGTTGAAATGATATTTTGGATATATTGGATTAAATAAAATATATTATTAAAATTAATTTCACCTGGTTTTTTTTTAACCTTTTAAAAATGTAGCTTCTAGTGCATTTAAGAATTACTAGCCAGGCACAGCGGCTCATGCCTATAACCTCAACACCTTGTGAGGTTGAGGTGGTAGGACTGCTTGAGGCCAGGAGTTCAAGCCAGTCTGGGCAACATATCAAGACCCTGTCTCTACAAAAATTTAAAAATCAGCCAGGTGTGGTGGCATGTACCTGTAGTCCTAGCTACTTGGGAGGTTGAGGTGGGAAGACAGCTTGAGGCCAGGGGTCTGAGGCTGCAATGAGCCATGATTTTGCCACTGCATCCCAGGCTGGGCAACGGAGCAAGAACCTGGCTCTAAATAAATAAATAAAGTTACATATGTGGCTTGAATTTTTTTTTCTATTGGACAGCTCTGATCTAGAGGGCAGAGCCATAGGATGGAAGGAGCTTGGGTATGGGGTCACTGTGTTGAAGAGAGCTGCCTAAGAGGGATTTTTGCACAGAGTTGCAACCATCACCACAATGGTGCACCACAACGGTTCACAGAGTTGTGCAACCATCACCACAATCAATTTCAGAACATTTCATACACACCCCCTCCCCAGAAAAAAAGGAACCCACACTAGCAGTCACTCCCCATTCCCCACCCACAGGCTGAAGTAAGCATGAATACCCGTGCTGGGCTGTCACATGAACAAGAGATAAACTTCAAAATGCTGTCGCAGGTAGCCTCCCGTGGCGGTTTAAAGACAGCCCCAACTGTGACCATCAAACTCCTGCCAGCAGAAGGTGGGGTCTTCATCCCTTCCACTTAAGTCGGGGTCAGCTTGATAGCTGTTCCAAGGTCTTAAGATCCTGCAACATTTGCTCTTGGAGCTCTGAGCCATCATCTAAGAAGTCTGACTCTGCCAAGGCCACCATGGTAGAGAGACCCCGAGACAATAGGATGACTGTTTCAGTCATTGTAGCTGAGGCTCTGGACGTTGTGGAGCAGAGACAAATTTTCCCCTGTATGCTCCATCTGAACCCCTGACCCACGCGAGATCATTTAAGCAGCTAAATTTTAGAATGGGTTTTTTATGTAACGATAGAGAACCAGGACACCTCCCTAATAATGCAGGTTCCTTCTACATCCCTACTTGCTTAAGTTCCTGGGCACCTCTCTGGGTAGCATCAGGGATTTGGTAAACAAGCCCACTGCCCTCTCCAGAGTTTTATGGGTCTGAATCATATCCCCTTCCTCCAATCTCATTGCCAGAAGAGCATGGCAGCCACTAGGTACATTCATTTATTAATATTTACCCAATACATCAGGTTTGGCCCTTTCCTCTGCCTCTTTTCTTTTCCTTTCCACCAGGAAGTTTCCAAAGACCAGGGTTTTCCCCCACAAAATGATATGTCCTATGTTCTGCCAGGATCTGAAGACCCCATAGCTCTTCCAATCAGCAGTAAACTTTGCTTCAATGCAGCCAGGTCTTGGGAATGGGCTTCTAGCTTTTTGAGGCCATTGTGTCCACCCCAAGCCTTCCAGAGAATCCCTCATCAGTTTCTCCAGCATCACAGAGAAGCCCAGGGATATCAAAGAAGCCAGCTCTCTTGCCCAGCCTCAGAAAGTGCCTGCTATAGACTACACTGTGTTCCCTGCAAATTCATACATCGAAGTCCTATCCCCAGTGCAATGGAATTTGGAGATGGGACTTTTGGGAGATACTTTTAGATAAGGTCATGATGGTGGGGCCCCCATGATGGGATTAGTGTCCTTAAAAGAGATGCCAGAGAGTCTCTCTTACCCCAAACCACCACCAGGTGAGGAAACAGTGAGAAGGTGGAAAGCCAGGAAGAGAGCCCTCATGAGAAACCAGCCATTCTGGCACCTTGATCTTGGATTTCTGGCTTCCAGAACTGTAAGGAAATACATTTGTATTGTTTACGTCACCCAGTCTATAATATTTTTTTCTGGCCACCTGAGATGAGATAGTGTCGAAGTGCCCAACTGAGGTTCTCAAGCCATGTCTGCCAAGAAAGACCGGTGGGCTCAAACCATCTGGGGGATTTTTGACCACATCAGCTGTGTCCTGAGAGATACTTGGGTCAATGCAACCATCAGTCACTGAGTGCCATGAGTCAGAAGCTTCTTATTAACCAGAGCACACCAAGACTGGAATATACTTGCCAAAAATGGAGCTTTAAGAAATCTACAGAGTTGTGTGGGCTTTAAATATATATTTTCAGCTGCAGAGACAAAGATGGTGTATTTGACATGTCCCCAAACCTACCTACCAATCTATCTATATAAAATTCAACCCTCTTCCATTAATTAGTGCTTAACCTTAAGCTCCTTTTAGTGCAAAACAATTTTACCAATCAAGAACCTCCTGGAGTGGATGGCCTATCTTGGAGCCAGCAGCTTATTAAATAAGGGACCACATCACCAATGACAATGCGACTGCACTGCTTCCATTAAATAAGGAATACAGTTAGGCTCTTCAGGATCCAAACATGAATTTTTTTAATTAAAAAATTACAAAGCCTGGAATTATACAACATATTCCAAGTACCTAGATGACCCTTGACATGGCATCTGTCCCAAGACATGCCGGAAAGGATGGCTGTCAGACAGAGGAGAGAAGAAGAAACTTCCTAAACCCAGGAGCCTTCCGTTTCTTTGTCTCATTCTATGTAGATAATGGAAATTCACCGTGGACTATAAATGTCTCAGTGCAAACGAGGTCTGATTGCCAGTGGTGGGTGCACCCTGGGGAAGACTGATTCTAAACTGTGACTTTATCCAACAGACCTCATGGGCAATGGATTTGGAAAAGGGCAGACGGGTGGCCATGCCCACCGTATGTGGGGACCATGAGCATTTGAATTGTTTCTCAGGCTCCTTACCCAACCAGTACACCCTACCTGAGCTTTGACTCCCAGCCCAGACCTTGCTAAGTGCTATTAAATAGTGAATGGGTAGGGGTGAGCTTTTGAAGGAGAAATGCTCCATGTAGAAGTAACCATGATTGTGGCATAAGGCTTAGAGGACAGATTCTGAAGTCAGACAGTCCTGGCTTCTTCCATAAGCAAGTTGTTAGACTTTTTAAGCCTCAGTTTATCCACCTGTAAGATGGAGTTACTAATGGTTCCTATTTTGTAGAGTTGTTGAGAGGATGCAATGAGTTGATGCATAGAAAGATTTTTAGCACAATGCCTGGTACTTAAGTTGTCCAATAAAAAACTGGTTTAGAGAAGGATGAAGGTGATGATGGGGAAATTGGGGGCTCAGGTGTGAGTTGTGCCAGGACCTCTGGCAGGCAACCTTACCCATCCTTTGAGGAGCTGAGAGAAGAGAGAGTCCCTCCTTCAAGGAAATAAACTCACCACATCTACCTGCTACTGCTACAACCTGAGCCTCACTCCCAGAGAGCTTCACCCCAACAGTTTACAACAGCCCAGATTCCAGCTAACTGGTACAGACTTAGGCTGAGTTTACTTCTCACCAGCAAGACCTAAGGAAGTGGCAAAATGAAGGCAACTGGAACAGAGCAGAGTAGCCTCTACCCCAGGTCTGGGGCTGTCTTCTGTTGCCCCACTGCAGTAACTCCCACTTTGTACCTGGCCTTCATCAAGTTACTCTCCCATTCTCCAGCTACTCTGCCTTATTGCCTGGTTACTCCCTCTCACCCCAGCTACTTCCCATCACCTTACCTGCCTCTTCATTATCCAATTCTCTGTCACCTACTCAGATGCTCCCTCATTACCCAGCTACTTTGCCACCCCCAGCTTGTTATCATATCTGGAGTTATTATCCTCTAATTTAACATCAGTTTGGAACAATCAAGGGAATCCTAGTTTCAGCCAGGGCAAGTCTATCCTGGTCTCTCCTCCTCCTCCTCCTCTTCCTCCTCCTCTCTTCCTTCTCCTCCTCCTCCTCCTCCTCCTTCTTCTTCTTCTTCTCTCTCTCTCTCTCTCTCTCTCCATATGTATATATATGTAGGAAACTGTCACTTCCTGGACCAAGCAGCTGGTATTTACAGATGGGATGTCCTGCCTATTATCTTTGAGGCCTTTAGTCTGGGCTGCAGGGAGTGGGACGGCAGAGCTCACATGGTACACAACTTGGAGCACTGCCAGGAGTCTCAGCCACAATGGGGGCACCCCACTGGGTGGGTAGCACGGCCCTGTTGCAGCTCTCCTGGCTCCAAGTGTGCTGCTCAGGCAGGGGGCTCCTCCCCTTCACCAGGGCCCTGCCCTTAACCAGCCCTGCGGTTCAGGATGTTTTCTCCTGAAAGCTGGGAGAGCTTCATTATGGATCTGATTAAATCATAAGGAATCTCATCCTAAGCTTGCCAGAAAACAAGTTATTTTCAGCGTCCGTGGGCAGCAAATGGAGAAGAAAGTCATGAGCCGGAAGGAATGACTATATAGAAACCGAGCCCATTCAGGGGAAGGTTGGCCACCATGTCTCCTTGACAAAATGTTAGGTGCCAAGTAACTTGGGAGAAGTTTTGTGGAGTATCCTATGGATTTTTGTCTTTTGTTTTTTGTTTTTAATAACAAGGGAACAGATTGCATTAATTCCAAAAGGTTAGAGAAAGTAATTTAAAGAAGTTAATTAGCATCCCTCCAAAGAACTTTTGCTTTTAAGATGAGTTTTAGACATTCAAATGGCTCAAGTCAACCAAAACAGATATTCATGGCCATGTTCAGAGATGACACATGGGAACCAGGAAAAGCCAGGCACCATTAGGTCTATGATCTCAGAAGTTCTTCAGGGGGCAGGTCCTTTTCTTTTAGAGACTCAGCAAGGGCTCTCTATTGCAAGCAGGCTTTAAATCACATATTATGTGGGGTGGCCAAAGCCTTTCACTTCCCACTGGCTTCCATTGAAAATAGATACAAAATGTGCTGATTCATTCATACTAAAGTGTAAATGACTACAATAAGAATACTCTTATGTAACTGACTGATAGAAGGCTGCCACTGAGTAAACAGAGACAGAGAAAATGGGAGTAGTTTTGGCAATGTGGGGAGCAGAAGAATTAGAAAGAAAAGGAAGAGATGTTAACCTTGCCTCTGGCTTGCTGTAACTGAGGCTACTGGCAGATGATAGTAACAACTACACTGACCATGTCCACTATCCATCGTTTATTTCTATGAATCTTCATGGTGAGCCACTCCCCTCCCTTCCCTGCATCATTCTCTCCACTTTACAGATGAGGAATCTGAGTCCAAAAGAGGTTAAGTAACTTGCTCAGGGTCACAAAATAGAGATTAAAAATTAGTTTTGTCTGACTCCATGTTCTTAACCTTCAAGGTCCACTGCATCTCGGCAGAGCTTCCCAAGCTTTCCACTGCAGGCCTCTTTATATTCAATTGCACCCATGTCATCCACATTTTGAAAGATTTTATTACTGAGCACACTGCATTTGTGAACTAATAATTTCTTCCATCTGGCTGATGATTATTTTTCTATTCCTGTTTCTGTTACAACATCAATCCAGACTTTAACCCCAATTATTGAAGGTTCAACATAATATTATAAAATCACATAAATCACTGTTGTGTCTACGCAGCTAATAGGCTAATAAAATTAAATCAGCATATGCGCCATTGCCTAGTGCTGAATTCTGAATGCCACATGGTTTTAGAGTCAATGCCAACTAAATACTAGGCATTCTCAACCCAAAGTCCAGGGTTCCCAGAGAGAGGCAGGGTTTGGTCCACCCCATACATCTCAGACATTCCAGGGACATCAATAGCCAATTACAGTGTCTGAACAACATGACATGTCCAGGGTTATCACATCGAGTTGCTAGAATTCAGATCTAAAGCAAAGCAAAGTCTAGAATGTGTGGTAGATTATAACAATGGCCCCCGATGAACTATGCCTTTCAGTACCCAAGAACTTGTATAGACTTTTCCCACACTGAGTCTGAGCTTGGTCATGTGATCCATTTTAGCCAATGAGACATGAGCAAACACGATGCAGGCAAAGGCTGGATAAATACTTGTGCATTGGAGCTTACCTGCTTGGAACCCTGAGACCATCGTGCTGGATAAAGGACCACATGTAGAGAGAGGCCAGGTCATCCCAGCTGAGCCCCAGACACTGGTTGACCGAGCAGCTATCTGTAGCCTCATGAGTGAGCCCAGGAAGAACCAGCAGAAGAACTGCCCAGGCAAGACCAGCAGAAAGAGTGCCGGGTCAAGCCAAAGAATCATTGAGAAATAAGAAGTTGTTGTTTCAGTCCACTAAGTGTTTCAAGAGTGGTTTGTAATGCAACAAAAGGCAAGTGATTACAGTCTAGCTCTTGACACTGATTCACCTGTTGGACTGCCACTACTACTTTTGTGGTGCCCAGGAAATGTGGGGTCCTGAAGTCAAAAAGCCTGTGTCCTGAGCTTCTCTTGAAAGATTGAAAACTCTATAACACCTCCATTGAGATTTGGGTTTCATTTAGCTTTTCCAGCATAACTGGCAGAGGGACCATTTCCCTCTCCCCTACTCAGCAGGTTTCTTGTATCTCCTTTCTTAGTCTTCACCTCTGCTCTGCATGCAACTTCCTCAGCCTAACATGGTAGACAAAGGATGAGGGCAGTGGGACTAGCTCTGTTTGTTGGTACAAACATGGGATGGACATATTGGAAAATGTAATACTCTGAGAAGATTCTGGAACATTCCTGTTTTTCAAACCCCAGCGTTCCTCCACGTGATGCTTCAGCTTTGGCGATTGTTGAGAGAAGGGCCTGAAATCCATGCATACAAACAGCCTCATGAGTTTCTTTGACAGAAATACTGACCATTTTCTCACTCCATTAGAAAGGAAACAGTGGGGCAGGACGCGGTGGTTCATGTAATTCCAGCACTTTGGGTGTAATTCCACTTTGGTGCTGTAATTCCAGCACTTTGGGAGGCTGAGGGGAATGGATCACCTGAGGTCAGGAGTTTGAGACCAGCCTGGTCAACATGGTGAAACCCTGTCTCTACTAAAACTACAAAAATTATCTGGGTGTGGTGGTTGGCACCTGTAATCCCAGCTACTCAGGAGACTGAGACAGGAAAATCACTTGAACCTGAGAGGCAGAGGTTGCAGTGAGCCGAGATCATGCCACTGCACTCCAGCCTTGGCAACAGAGCGAGACTCTGTCCCCCCACACCCCCACCCCAACAACAACAAAAAGGAAACAGTGGTCCCTAGAAGCCAAGCAAGAATCAATCATGCCAGCAATGGCTCATCTATCTTCTCAATGGGTTCACTACACTGAGAAATTTCAAAGATAGAAAATGTCTAGACTCCATTGAGCATCTGACAAGCCTCTCATATATCTCCTTATTAACACCCTGCAGAAATACTGGTTGAGTGTCATTGTGGTTTGATTTGAGGGAGGTTCCAAGGGAGTTCCAATTGGTTAAATATCCCCAAGATCCCTAGGATGGTATCACCTTGGTGATCAACCATGGTTGACCAGCCTACCAACGGCAGTTTCTTCTCCCAAGAGCAGTCTCATACTATCCAAGTTTATGAGGTTGCTGCATAAAAACACAATGCCAGGATCACAGGAGAATAATTGCTTTGCATGTATGAAATTCAGTTAAGCGTGGTCAACTCATTTTGTGCTTCTAGGCAGACCTGGCTGGGATGCCAAATTATAATCAGAAGGTTGTAAGGAAGTACATAATCATCATGTTTACTGATTACGCCAAGATCACCAAGATGGGTTGAAGTCCCCTTTTTCCATAATCAGATTGTCCTTAGCAATGGGATGATAATCGTCAAAGTTGTTGCTCACAGTGTCCTCTCCCCTGAATTATATTTAAATAGAATTGTTCATAAATGATCTCCTAGCCCCCTTTTTCTGGCATCTGTTCTTGACAACACTTTCTTTTTTGTTTTTTCCCCAGATACAGGGCCTTGCTCTGTCACCCAGGCTGGAGTACAGTGGCACAATTGTGACTGACTGCAGCCTTGCCCACATGGGCTTAAGCAATTCTCCTGCCTCAGCCTCCCAAGCAACTAAGACTACAGGCCCACACCACCATGCGTGGCTTTTTATTTATTTATTTATTTTATTTTATTTTATTTTGGTAGAGATACAGTCTCACTATGCTGCCCAGGCTGGTCTCGAACTCTTGGCCTCAAGTGATCCTCCTGTCTTGGCCTCCCAAAGTGCTGGGATTACAGGTGTGAGCCACCATGCCCCGCAAGGCCTTCTTTATAATAACACCATCCATTGTTAAGCATGTTAATACTATACTCTCTTCACAATGACTTTGCTAGACTCTGAGCTCCAAGGTGGCCTGGCCCATTTTGTTTTGTTCACTACTGAACCACCAATGCCAGCCTGATGATGTCCAGACTATGTTCCATAAATGTCTGTGCATGAATAGCTACTCTGATCCATCACATTTTGTTGTAATTTAACCCTCAGAGAGAAATAGTCCTCCAAGTTTTGTAGGAAAAGATGGCTTTTTTCTAGAGACAGAGTCTCATGCTGTCACCCAGGCTGCAGTGCAGTGGTGCAATCTCAACTCACTGCAACATCCACCTCCTGTATTCAAGCAATTCTCCTGCCTCAGCCTCCTGAGTAGCTGGGATTACAGGCATGTGCCACCACGCCCAGCTAATTTTTATATTTTTAGTAGAGACTGGGTTTCGCCATGTTGGCCAGGCTGGTCTTGAACTCCTGACCTCTGGTGATCTGCCCACCTTGGCCTCCCAAAGTATTGGGATTACAGGCGTGAGCCACCACGCCCAGCCAGCTCTTTTTTTTTTTTTTTTTTTTTTTTAATTGTAGAGACTCCTGCTACTGTTCCCACATACCAACTGCAAATAACAATGTAGTTAAGTTCATTTCAGTTGCACAACTATTCCCAATGTTTAATAGTTGACTTTGATACATTAATCTGAAAAAGGTCTCCAGGGGTGTGGCCCCAGGCAGCATCTCTACCCATGACCTATTCAACATTTTTTTTTTTTTTTTGAGATGGAGTCTTGCTCTATTGCCCAGGCTAGAGTGCAGTGGCATGATCTCGGGTCACTGCAACTTCCACCTCCCATGTTCAAGCAATTCTCCTGCCTTAGCCTCCCGAGTACCTGGGACTACAGGTGCCCATCACCACACCTAGCTATTTTTTGTATTTTTTAGTAGAGACAGAGTTTCCACATGTTGGCCAGGCTGGTCTCAAACTGCTGACCTCAGGTGATCCACCCACCTCAGCCTCCCAAAATGCTGGTATTAACAAGTGTGAGCCACCGTGCCAGGCCCTATTCAATATTTTTATCAGGGATTTAGATAATGGCCTATGACTATGTTTCTGAGTCAGCAGCCTCTAGCCTAGTACAGTTGGCTAATTACATTATTTCTAACTAAATACAATCAAAACTTTAGCAGCTATCGTATTGGACAACACATTTCCATCATCAGAAAAAAATTCTATTGGACAATTCTGGTCTAGAAGGCAAATCCTTATTGCAATTATGAATGATATGGAGTAGAAACTGCTGGTGAATATTTCATTTGAGGTGAATATATTTAATCATGGCATGACCAGCACCCATTCTCCCTCCTTCTGTAAAGAGCATCCCAATATTTTGGGGGGAGTGGGTAGGTACAATATAATCCCAAGTGTCAGTCCATGCGTTTGGGAGAAGTAGACTCCAGGAGTGGGCATGTGGCTCCAATCAGACCAATCATAGCATTGCTTCCCTGATCTAGCCATTGCAATTGACTCAGGAATTGACCTCATAGCCAATGAGGTTCCATTCTGGGACTTGTTGAGCCTGGGACACTTCTGGGAAAAGAAATTATTCTTATTGAGGTTGCCAAAAGGATTTAGGATATCTATTTCAAGCTGCTGATAGTCGTCTTCTCAGAGACATTTCTTGGTAGTCTCATGCATCCACATGTGCTTGAAGCTGTGCTATCTTTGAACTTCTCCACTACATGAACACTGTTTTGTTAACCTTGTTAGTGTGAGTTTTTGTCACTGGTGACACCAAAGTCCTAACGTATCATTCAAGAATCCAAAATTATCTGAACAGGTAGATAATCGGGCTCAAAACTCAACAAGATAAATGTAGAGATTGACCTCAATGTTAAAAATCAACTGTGAGTCCAGGAAGGCTTCTGGGGGTCCTGGTAATGTTCTGTTTCTTGATCTGAGTGCTGATTAGTTACACGGGTATGCTTAGCATATAAAAATCCAACCAGTTTTACCCTTTTCTGCCTGATGATTATGCTTCAACAACTAGTTTTGTTTTTTTTTTTTTTAACCTGTATGGGGAAAATGTAGCTTCATTAAAGGGAAACTGACTTGGGGGTTTTGTTTTCTTATAAATTCAATATGAGTCAACAGCAGTTACCCAAAAAACTAATGGAAACTTGAGTCATACTAACAGGCAAAACCAACCAGAACGAGGAAAGTAACAGTTCCATTCACTCTAGAGTGAGCCAGATCAGACTTTAGGAAGAATGTAGACAAAGTAGAGCATGTTCACAAATCTCAAGGTCACATATCATAAAAGAATACTAAAAGGAACAGAAGTAGTTAGCCTGGAGAGAAGGGCAGAGAGGATAGAATCTGGATAGGACTCAGATCTCCTGGCTCATTGAAACACTGGAATGATTAGACAACCTTATCATCTGCAAATAATGTTCTTTCTATATAGAAACCCCCAAGACAACTTACTGAAAAATCGAGGCTAAGGTGAAAGCAGTAAATTGACTTGGTATAACATTAATGTTCAAAACCCAAAGCCCTCCTTTTAAGACATTAAACAGGACTTACATGAAAACAAAACAAAACAAACAAACAAAAAACCCTACAGCTTTCCTAAAGGACAAGAAAGAATACATGTTTAACAGAGAAATGTGCCATTTGCATGCTTAGAAAAACAGCATGGTAAACGTATCAGTTTGGTCCAAATTAATTAATTATTTTAATTTTTAAAAAACTTTTAAGTTCGGGGTACAAGTGCAGGTGTGTTACATAGGTAAACTTGTGTCTTGGCAATGTGTTGTACAGATTATTTCATCCCCCAGGTATGAAGCCTAGCACCCATTAGTTATTTTTCCTGATCTCCTCCCTCCTCCCACAATCCACCATCTAACAGGGACCCAGTGTGTGTTGTTCCCCTCTATGCGTCCATGTGTTTTCATCATTTAGCTCCCACTTATAAGTGAGAACATGCTGTATTTGGTTTTCTGTCCCTGTGTTAGTTTGCTAAGGACAATAGCCTCCAGCTCCATCCATGTCCCTGCAAAGCTTTGGAGAAATCTATTTTTGAGGTTTGGAGGGAAAACTTGACCAAACAGTCCTAAATGTTATGTGAACAGCTGAAAATAACCAGGAACATTTTGAAAAAGAAGAATAATCTGAGGAAAAACTTGTTTCATCACATATTAAGCCACAATATAAATCTACAAGGATGAAAGCGGTATGTAACTGGCACCAAAATAGGTTGCTGGAACAGAATAGACAGGTTGAAGAGTTACCCTTCATTACAGATGAGGCTCTAGAGTACAAGGGTGGCCTCACAAACTCATGGGGAAGGAAGGGATGTTGGGACAATTGATGATGCTTTGGAAACAAAATATAGACAGATTTTCATTTAGTACTCTACACTAAAATGGAGTCCAGAAATACTATTTATTTAAATAAGGCCAAAAAACCCTAGAAGAAAACATAGGTTTAATATACATCACTAAATGAGGAAACATTTTAGTGCAAGAGCCCATAAACTATTTCTGTAAAGGGCCAGAGAGTAAATATTTTAATCTTTGCAGGCTATATGGTCGCTGTTACAACTCAACTCTGCCATTGTAATGTGAAAGCAGCCATAGATAATAGGTAAATGAATGGGCATGGCTGTGTTCCAATAAAACTTTATTTACAAAAACAGACAGTGGAAGATTTGGACTTCAGGCCACACTTTTCTGGTCCCTGCTTTAAAGGGATAAAAATAAAAAATAAAATGATTTTTAAAAAAGAAATCAAGTATCATTAGGTTTGACAATATAAAAAATAAGAACTCCAAGGCATAAAAAAATTACTATACACAAAACGTTAAAGCAAAGACATACACACACTGCAGAAAATATATGAACCATACATGACAACAAAGGGTTGGCATCTCTCCCTCCAATGTCATTCTCCCCCTTTCTCGCCTTCTCCCTGTCTCCTCTCACACACACAAACATAAACGTACACAATCATTGAAACTAATAAGAAGCACACTAGTAGAAAAAAATCGACAAATAGTCTGGGTGTAGTGGCTCATGCCTGTAATCCCAGCACTTTGGGAGGCTGAGGCAGGCAGATCACCTGAGGTCAGGAGTTTGAGACCAGCCTGGCCAGCATGGTGAAACCCTATCTCTACTAAAAATACAAAAAGTATCCAGGTGTGGAGGTGGGTGCCTGTAATCTTAGCTACTCGGGAGGCTGAGACAGGAGAATTGCTTGAATCCAGGAGGCAGAGGTTACAGTGAGCCAAGATTGCACCACTGCACTCCAGCCTGGGGACAGAGGGAGACTCCATCTCAAAACAACAACAACAACAAAAAGACAAACAAACTAGACAACTCAAAGGAGAGAGATGATCAGTAAACTTATGAATAGGTATTCAACCTTAACTGTCTCAATTTTATGCAAATTAAGACAACAGGACTATTTTCCATATATCAAATATATCAGCAAAGGTGTGTTTTCAATGTCATCATCCAGCATTGATGTGGCAGGTAGTGATGAGGTGGGGAGACAGCAGGGATGGATGCACACAGCTGATGCAACCTCTCTGGTAGTCAAATTAGTGGTTTATTTCGAGACCTCAAAGCCAATGAACATCTAGGAATCTACCTAGTAAATAAACCTATGGTCAAATACTTTTTATTTTTATTTTATCTATTTAGTTTTTTGGAGACAGGGTCTCACTCTGTCACCTGGGCTGGAGTGCAGTGGCACAATCACGGCTTACTGCAGCCTCAACCTCCTGGGCTCGAGTTCCTCCCACCTCCACCCCACCAAGTTGCTAAGACCACAGGTACACATCACTACACCTGGGTAATTTTTAAAATTTTGTGTAGATACGGGATCTCACTATGTTGCCTAGGCTGGTCTTGAACTCCTGGGCTCAAGTGATCCTCCTGCCTTGGCCTCTCAAAGTGCTGGGATTTATAGGCATGAGCCACTGCACTCAGCCAACCAAATATTTTTATACATTGATATTCACCACGGCATAATTTATAGTAGCAAAAATTGGGAATGGCCTCAAAATACAATAATAAGGGAGTAGTTGCATAAATTATGGAACATCCAGACAGGATATATGAGGTCATCATTAGAAATCTCTTTTTCCAAAGACTGTATAAAGATAAGACAAAATATTCAACCCCTCAACAGCATTTGACTGAGCCGACAGTCCTTTCTTCCAGGCTTCTGAGATGCCACACTCTTCCTAGTTTTCTTTCTACCATCTGAGTAGATGACTCTGGTCTCCTTTGTTCTCTTCTTCTTGAGTCAACAGGCAGCTATTGAGGTGTCCCAGAGCTTTCTCTAGTGATCCCTTCTCTGCGATCCCTTCTCTGCTCCAACTACCCTTTCTTCCTAGATGACCTCATACTGTCCCACATTTTTGAAAAGACTGCACTCGTATCATGCTGATGACTTCCCAAATATTATAACCATCCCTCATATCTCCCCTGAGCTCCAGACTCACATATTCATCTGCCCTTTCAAGAACTCCATGTAGATGTTAAAAGGACATGTCAACTTGGACAGTCGTACAGAACTTGATTCTCTCCAAATCCCCTCCTCCCTCCTACTCCGATCTTCCCAGTCTCAGAATGTGGCACTGTTATCCACCTAGGTGTTCAAATCAAAAACCCAAGAGTCATCACTGAGTCCCTCCTCTGTCACTTGACACAGAAGCCCTGTGGGCTCTACCTCCTGATTTCTGCATCATCCAGTGACCACCATAGGTTCTCACCACTGTGACGGCTTCTCATGAGCCTCCCTGCTCCCCTCACAGCCCCATGAAAATAGATTCCTACAGTCCACTCTGCACTCAGCAACTAGGAAAATCCATCCCTAATTCAAAATCTATGTCTCATCATATGATTCCCCTTTCAAAACCACCAGTGGCTTTTCATCGAAATCAAATATACAGTTCCTACTCTAGTCTTCTAAGGTCAGTATGCTCTCCCCAACCACCTGCTCCCCCTACCCTTCCACCTCCCATCTTTCTCCTGTCTTCAAACACGCCAAGCCTATTCCCATCAGATATCCTTTGTACATTTCTCCCAGGCTCCTCCACATTCAGGTCCGAGCCCAAATCACCTCCTCAGACAGGCTCTCCACGATACCACAGCTCTAGCAAATGACTCATTTTGCTGAATTCACAAGTGATGTTAGGCTAAAAGTTGTTTTTACTTTTACATTTTTATGTATTTGTTTATTTATTTTTTAGGGACAGACTCTTCCTCTGTCACTTAGGCTGGAGTGTAGTGGCACCATCACAGCTCATTGCAGTCTTGAACTCCTGGGCTCAAGCCATCCTCCCACCTCAGGCTCCCAAAGCTCTGAGATGACAGGCATGGGCCACCATATTTGGCCCTAAAAGTTGTTTTTTAAATGTACACAAACTCACTCCTTGTTTGTGTGTAGATCCGAAGGGTTGAAGACAGCTGGGCTCACTCTCTGCCCCATCTGTTCTTCTAGATCTTCCCTTCTCCATGCCTGAGGAAGTCACCCGACTTGCACTACATCAAAGGCTTCCTTGCATTCTGCTTTATGGTTAGGTTTGTCATTGAAAGCACCAGAATGGCAGAGGCATGGAGTGGCAGCCACCGCTCCTGTTAGTCAACCCTCTCCCATATGTACCGTATGTACCTGCCTTAGGTTCTAGTAGGTTCCATTTCCTTGTCTCCTTCAGGCCCAGGGGGGCGGTGGGGTGGGGTGGGTAAGATCTCCCAACTTTTGCTATCCCAGGGTATTGCCCCATTCCTTGTTGACCCCCATAAACCAGTGGTTCTCAAAGTGGTCCCTAGACTCTTTCAGGGTATTAAAACATCAAAATGATTTTCACAGTAACACTTAGAAATTACTTGCATTTTCCACTGTGTTGACATTTGCACTGATGGTATAAAAGCAATGGTGGGTAAAACTACTATTGTTTTAATAGAATTAACTCAGTGGCACCAAGCTGTACTAGCAATCACCAACTTCATTGTTTTGTATGTGCAATCAAAAGAAAAAAAATCAATACCAGTTTCCCTTAAAAATGTCCTTGATAAAGCAGTAAAATGTATCAATTTTATGAAACCTTAATCCTTGAGTATACGTCCTTTTAACATTCCATGTGACAAAATGGGAAGTTCAAAAAAAGAATAATCATTGTCTCCAACTGCAATACTTGAACCATTTTTTTTTTTTTTTTTTTTTTTGAGACGGAGTCTCGCTCTGTCCCCCAGGCTGGAGTGCAGTGGCCCGATCTCCACTCACTGCAAGCTCCGCCTCCCGGGTTCACACCAGCTTCCTGAGTAGCTGGGACTACAGGCTCCCGCCACCGCGCCCGGCTAATTTTTTGTATTTTTAGTAGAGACGGGGTTTCACTGTGGTCTCGATCTCCTGACCTTGTGATCCGCCTGCCTCGGCCTCCCAAAGTGCTGGGATTACAGGCGTGAGCCACCGCATCCGGCCCACTTGAGCCATTTTTGAAGCTGTGTGCTAAGCTAGCCTCTTCTCTCATGGAGCACTCGTTTTACTTAAAGGATGTCTAGCAAACAATGGTTATTCAGACTTGAGTATTTAACAGGCAGTGTTTTTTTTTTTTTTTTTTTTTTTTCCTAAAAAGGGCAAATGGATCTTCTCACAACTAACAGCATTTGTTACCAATGATAGAATTTGAACTTTTAAGCAAAAATCCAAATTTTAGAAAACTTTTATAGCTACCATGAACTTGAGTTTCCCAGTACTTGAATAATTGTATGGCAAGACTGGTATTGAAACTATGCATTTTCTTATATTGTATAAAGCAACATGTCAACATTTGGAAGATCTGTATAACTCAGTGAACCAATATTTTCTAACAGATCCAATACATTACATTTTTTTAAAAAGTACACATGGGTAAAGTGAACCAATATTTTCTAACAGATCCACTACATTACATTTAAAAAAAAAAAGTACACATGGGTAAAAGAACCATTCAAAATGCAAGACAGACCAATGGATTTTGATGTAAATTGATATGGCTTCAGATTCTGCACTGCAACTAACCTTTAAGAAAGTACTACTTGTTGAGTTTAGATGTAGTATCAAAGAATATCCACAATATCTGAAAAAGCAAATTAAAATATTTCCTCCCTTTTCCAACTACATAAGACTTTCTTTATTTACTTCAACCAAAATAACATATCACAACAGATTGAAGGCAGAAGCAGATAAGATACTCCAACTGTCTTCCGTTAAGCCAGATCTTAAAAAGATTTGCAAAAATATAAAACAAGGCTACTCTCCTCATTGCTTTTTTTTTTGTTTTGAAAAATATCATTTTTCATAAAAATATTTATGTTAACATGTGGTGATTTTAAAACATGTCCACAAATTCTCTCTTCAAAAGATGAAGCTTAATTCCCCACCCCTGGAGTGTGGGCTGGACCTAGTGAGTCATTTCTCATGAATAAAAGATGGTAGAAGTGATGGTACATGATTTCCAACACGAGGTGATAAAGGCATTGTGGATTCCTCTATCTTGTGGATCACTCACTCTGAAAAAAGCCACCTGCCATGCTGAGAGAACAGTGGAGCTGTCCTATAGAGAGGGTCACATGGCAGGGAACTGAGGCCTCCTGCCAAGAGCCATGCCTGTGAGCCATCTTGGAAGTTGGATTCTCCAGCCCCAGGTAAATCCTGAAGTGACTGCAACCTTATGAGATATCCTGAACTAGAACCGCCCAGCTGAGCTGCTCTGGATGCCTGAGCCACATAAATTGTGTGAGGCAGTAAATGTTTATTGTTTTAAGCTGCTAAATTTTGAGCTCATCTGCTACGCAGAAGCAGATAGTCAATAGATAATGTGTTTATCACTCTGACTTAATTAATGAATAAATATTTAATGCCTCTGTTTAAATTTCAAATACAGTAAATATGGGTAGATAGAACCCAGTTAAACCAAAGCTCTTAGAAGTTCTCAGGTTTTAAGAATATAAAGGGGCTCTGAGACCAAAAAGTTTGAGGACCACTTCCCTAAACCTTTTACAAACTGCCCCTTCATCAAACTTTCCACAAATCGCCCCATATAAAATCACCATTTGTTTCCTCCCAGGACGCTGCCTGACACAACAATACCAAAATATAATCAATGGTTGTTGCTGTTCAGTGGGAATATGGGTGATTTTATCTTCTTCTTAATGCTTCTTTTTTCTGTACTTCTAAAAGTTTCTATAACAATAATAGGGTTTTTTTTTTTTTTTAATAATTAGAAGAAAAGAAACTTCCCTTTTCAAAATCACCAAAAGTGAAAGTCAGAGTTAGTTCCTGTAGATGAGCCAATGGTTTAAGAGGCGGGTGGCAGGGCCCTGGTGTCCTGTGCTGTGCCTGGGGGCGGGGGAGGGGGTTGCAGGTGGCAGGGATGACTGAGCACCCCACCCATCTGACCCCAGTCACAACAGCTCCTTCCTTTGTTTTACATATTGGGCTTCTGAATAATATCTCATTTAAAGAAAAGTTTCCACTGCTTAAAAAAGAGTTCAAAAACCTTTACAGTGAGAAAAATCATTAAATTTAATAAGAGTTAAATTTAGAGTACAGAAGAATCACTCAAACATTTTTTGAATGAGAATTTCCATAAAGAAAACCCTACACATTCTGAGAGAAAAACAGAAGTCTCTAACAACTTAACATAAATTCGATGATTTCAAGGGAGGCTGGGCTATTGTGGCCCTAGAAAGAGTTATATCTGGGGCTAAAGAGCTTATCTGGGGGCCCCCAAATCAAAGGGCCTAAGAGGCCAGCAGAAACACCAGGATGCCTAAGGCCAAAACAAACACAGATTAGAACCACAACTGAGGGTTATCTGCTTTTCTAGTGAAAACAAAAGCAGGAAGTACAGAACTGCCTGGTGGTTAAATACATGGGCTTCAGAGACAACTGATCTGGGTTTGAGTCCTGGGATTGAGTCTGATACTTAAAACCTATGAGACCTTGGCAGGTGACTTAGTCTCTCTGAGCTTCATATTCCTCATCCGTAAAACGGGGGGATGAGAATTAACACAGTGAAGCCATTTTCCAAGACAGTACAGCAGTTTCTTAAAAAGTTAAACATAATTTACCATATGACCCAACAATTCTATTCCAAGGTGATGACCCAGGAGAAATGAAAACATATATCCACACGAAGACTTGTACCCAAATTTGCTTACCAGCATTCTTCATCCTACCCCAAAACAGAAATAATCCAAATGCTCACCTACTGGTGAATGGATAAACAAAATGTGGTATATCTATACAATGGAATACTATGGGGCAATGAAAAGGAATGAAACCCTGATATATGATGTCACACCAAGGATGAACTTTGAAAGCAGTATTCTGAATGAAAGAAGCCAATCACAAAGATCATATATTATATGATTCCATGTAAATAATATGTCCAGAAAAGGCAAATCTATACAGACAGAAAGTAGATTATGGTTGCCTGGGGCTGGGAACCAGGAGTTACTGCAAATGGTCATGAGGCTTCTTTTTGGGATGATGAAAATGCTTTCTGTTTGTTTTTGAGATGGGGTCTTGCTCTGTCACCCAGGTTAGTGGTTCAATCATGGCTCACTGCAGCTTTAACCTCCCAGACTTAAGTGATCCTCCTGCCTAAGCCTTCCAAGTGGCTGGGACCACAGGCATGTGCCGCCACGCCTGGCTTTTTTTTTTTTTTTCCTGTGGTACAGACGGACTTTCCAGGCTGGTCTAGAACTCCTGGGCTTAAGCGATCCTCTACCTGGGCCTCCCAAAGTGCTGGGATTACAGGTGTGAGCCACCCCACCCAGCGATGGAAATGTTTGACAATTAGATTGTGACTGATGGATGCACAACTCTGTAAATTTACTGAAAATCATTGAATTGTACACTTAAAGTGGGCAAATTGTATAATATGTCAACTGAACCCCAAGCTATTTTTAAAAAATGGGGTTTGACTCTCTAACCTCAAAGAGTTACTATGAAGATTAACCGAGATAACATATGTAAGGCAAGCTGTCTGGTACAAAGTACCTGATAAATAATAACAATGATGACAATCAGAATATGCTGTAATAATAGATTATGTAAATGTAGAATAATAGTGTAGAATAACAACAATTTATATCACTTATATAGCTCTTACCATACCACTTCAACATTTATCAACTTAATTTAACCCCCCCAACAACTTTTGGAGCAGGTATATTATCATCCTCATTTTTACAGATGGAGAAACAGAGGCACTGAGAAGTAAAGTAACTTTCCCAAGGATGCACAGCTAGTAAATGGTAGAGCGGGGATTTGAATCCTGGAGGACAAACTGCAGGGTCTGTGCTCCTAGCCATGACACTACACTGTCTCTCAGTAAACATCAGCTACGTATTGAGTTGCTACTTTAACCAGTGATGGGGTGGGAGTGCAGAAAAGGCTCACGGATGGCTCCCTAGAGGTCACGCCGGACTCAAAGCTGAGGGTTACAGAAGTTAGTGACAGGAAGAGTGTCCCAGACAGAGGGAATTGCATATATAAAGGTGTGGAGGTAAGATAACACAGGGAATATGGGAGGATCTCGGTGGAGCTGGCATTGCCTGGGGCAGAGGGTGATGGCAGTGAGAGCAGTGAGCATGGGGCTCAGGCAAGTCCAAGGGCAAGGACACTAGCCTAAAGGCAATATGGGACCAGAGGACGAAACTCAGAGTTCCCAGCCTGCCTTTCTCTGGAAACAACTCACATTCCCCAGGCAGGTGGGGGAGGTTGACTCAGAGGCTGCTGTGAGCTCAGGGGAGCGGGGGAGCTGCCACCCCACGTTCCCACGCCACTGTGAGCTAACACCCCGGCAGCCTCCCAAACACCAGCTCCACCAGCAAGAAGCAGCCGTTTCTAGCCTGCTGGAAGCAGCAGGCTCTGTAGTGCTGCCAGGAAGCTGAGCATAGCCAGTGAGGTCAAGGGCTGACTGATGGCAGCCTCACACCACTCATCCAAACCCAGGCACCTGTGGACCCCCAAACCAACCCCAGGGCCTGGCACAGAGCACAGTGTTCTGGCCCCTTCCCCTCACTTGGCTGCCCCTAGAGACAGGGGGACCAGCCCATGGAGTCTAGCACTTTTCTCATTCAAATTTAATACCTTCAGATCCATCGCTCTCATTTCACCACATCTGTCCTCAATAAACATTTGCACATGCACATAAAACATTCGCTGTGGCAAAAGCAAAGCTACTGGAAAGATCTGCATCAATAAGGAGCTAGTTTGAAAATTCTGGTGAATCCATACTATGGAATACTACACAGCAGATAAAAATAATGGCACAGATCTGTACTGTATATGTTCTGGCATGAAAATGTCTCCAAGATATACTGTTGGATAGGAAAGAAAGAAAATGCAGAATAATGTGTCCAGGATACCATCACTTATGTAAAAGCTTTTTAAAAAAGAAACCTGGCTCTATATTTCTCTGAAGTCCACAAATGCATAGGCAAATGAAAAAAACTACCTGGAAAAGAAATATCACACTAACAACAGTAGTGATGGATGGACAAAAAGAAGCAAAGAAAGGGAGGAAGGAGAGAGGGAGGAAGGGAGAGGCAGAAAGGACTTTTTACTTTGTACACTTCTATGTTGATTGTTTTTTACAAGAAGAATGTATTTGTGCATGTTTAGGTTCTGAAAAACATTAAAGTCTGTGAAAAACAAAACAAAATAAAGTGCATTATCACTATGCTGGTACAGGTCTCAGGGTAAATTTTCAAAGAACTGTCACATCCAGGACCTTGTCTAAGTCTTGCCGTACCCTCTTGAGGGCAAGCTTCAAAACCTGATCTCACAGATTAAAAAACTGAACGCAGTGGCTCATGCCTGTAATCCCAGCACTTTGGGAGGCCGAGGTGGGCGGATCACTTTGAGGTCAGGAGTTTGAGACCAGCCTTGCCAACACGGCAAAACCCCAACTCTACTAAAAATACAAAAATTAGCTGGGTGTGGTGGCGCGTGCCTGTAGTCTCAGCTATTCAAGAGGCTGAGGCAGGAGAATCGCTTGAACTCGGGAGGCAGAGGTTGCCGTGAGCCAAGATTGCACCACTGCACTCCAGCCTGGGTGACAGAGCGAGACTTGGTCTCAAAAACAAAACAAAACAAAACAAAACAAAACAAAAAAACTGGACCCACAGAGATGAAACAAGCTGCTCAAAGTCACAGGCAGGGCTGCGGGGCACTGACCCCTTCACTCCCAACCCAGTGCTCCTTCTAACCGGGAAACAAGACATCAGCAAGGGGTAGGGGCTCGGCAGGGGGCTGGGAGAATGGTCTGAAGCCTGCAGCCTGTTCACAGAGCCCCTCAGGGAGGGGCAATGGGGCTTTGTCAGGCAAGAAGTCAGTCAATAACGAGGGGTGAGAAGAGCTGATGAACTTCCGCCCCCAACAAAAATTAGACATCATGACAAGCCACCCACTGCGTGGGGATGGGGCTGCCGCATCACTCAGCAAACTGCACGTGGGAAGGAGCCTCGGGGCCATGTCCCCAAGCCCGAGATTCCACCTCTCTTCTCACCAGGGCTGCTCACCCCGGGCTCTCAGTGGAGCAGCTTGCAGCAGAGTAGTTCCAGGGATGCCTCTTGGCTCGTTTCCTAGAGCCCTCTGCAGCCAGGTGGAAGTGGAATTACACTTCTCAGAGGTTCTAGAACCTGAAGAGCAAGGTGACTAAAACCCAGCACCTCTTAGGCCAGAAATGCCACCACCTCTCTGTTCTTTCATTGACTGGAAGGTGTGTGCAGGGACCCAGGAAGCATGGCCAGGCCTCTCCAGGGACAGCCAGGAAGGTTTATTATACAGGGATGGGCCAGAGGTGCCCAGGGGAACAGGGAGGTGCACAGACCTTGGGTCACAATGAGCAGGCGAGACCGCCTCCAAACAAGCCCAGGGAAGGGGGCTGTGGTTAAATCGTGGATCCTCCATTTATTCCTACAACAGGAAGCAAACCTATAAGGCTATGAGGGCAGTGACAAGAGTCGGATGCCAGTGGTTCTGATACCACTCTGCCACCTTGGTCAAGGTTCTGAACCTCTATGAGTTTCAGTTCCCCCATCTGTAAAATGGGTGTTATCATACATGGCTCTTAAAGTACTGTACATGGTACAGATCATGATATCTAGCTCATGAGACACAAAAATAATATAATTAAGTTAAATATGACAAGTACAAGGTATCCATAAAATCTGGAAACATAGGCTGGGCCCAGTGACTCGTGCCTGTAATCCCCAGCACTTTGGAAGGCCAAGGCAGGTGGATCACCTGAGGTCAAGAGTTCGAGACCAGGTTGGCCAACATGGTGAAATCCATCTCTACTAAAAGTTTTAAAAAATAGCCAGGGCATGGAGGTGTACGCCTGCAATCCCAGCTACTCAGGAGGCTAAGGCAGAAGAATTGCTGGAACCTGGGAGGCAGAGGTTGCAGTGAGCCGAGATCATACTGCTGCACTCTGCCCAGACTGGGCAACAAGCGAGACTCCATCTCAAAAAAATAAAAAAAAGAAAAAGAAAAAGAAAAAGAAAAAAACCTGGGAATATAAATTATACGAATGTGTATACATGTTTGTTTATATTTATTTACTCATTCACTTTACAGAGTGAAAATGTCCTAGACAGCATTGTCTATATCTGTTTTCAGACTTTATGGACATCCTCTGTTAATGTAAATAAAATATATGAATATAATAAAATAAAACATTAATAATCACTTCCTCAGCATAAGGGACCATGTTTAGGAACTTCACAGGCATTTTCTAACTTAATGTTCACAGCAAGCCCTTAAAGTGGATTTTCTTATTAGCCCCATTTTACAGAGGTGTAAACGAAATACAGAGAGCAGAAGAGACTTGTCTACGTGTTAAGCTCATGCAGGGAACTGACAAAGCCAGTTTCAGATTCAGGTAGTCTCACTTCCGAGTCCATCCCTCTACACCATTTATGACTGCAGCAAAGGCTACATACACTGAATACACGGAACAGCATTCAGAGGGTGCCAGGCATGGGGTCTGGCACAGAGGAGAGCTTTACGAAATGCAAGATCCCATGAGTATTGAGCTCTTGGTGGGGAGAAACCAGATCCAACTTGTTCACCACTATATCTAGGAAAGTAATGCAAAAGAAGTTGTCTGTAAATATTTGTGGTTATCTGCAAATATTTGTGGGAGAGAAAGAAAGTTATTATGGTATTCCTTAGCCAAAGGCTGGAATCCTTGTTCCCAAAAAAATAAAGCTGGGCAAAGTGGCTTGCCTATACTCCTAGCTGCTTGGGAGGCTGAGGCACGAGGATCCCTTTAAGCTGGGAGTTTGAGACCAGCCTGGGCAACATAGTAAGACCCTATGTATAAATAAATAAACAAATAAACAAATAAATAAATAAATAAAAATGAATGAAGATGTTTAAACAAAAAGTCTAGGTCTGGCGCTGTGGCTCATGCCTGTAATCCCGGCACTTTGGGAGACCAATGTGGGCAGATCACTTGAACTTAGGAATTCAAGACCAGCCGGGGCAACAAAATGAGACCCCTATCTCTACAAAAAACTTTTTTTTTTCAAATTAGCTGGGTATGGTGGCAGTACACCTGTGATCCCAGCTACTAGGGAAGCTGAGGTGGAAGGATCACTTGAGCCTGGGTGGCAGAGGTTGTAGTGAGCTGAGATTGCACCACTGTACTCCTCCAGCCTGGGAGGCAGAGCGAGACCCTGTCTTAGAGAAAAAAAAAAAAAGTCTATGATAAATTCGAAGATTTTCCTAGGAACGTCCACTTCCTAAGAGGAATGGGGCTGCTGGAACTTGGAAGAGGGTCTGCAGACCTGCCTTGCCCACACGTCTACTGCATAGAACCTGGATTCCAAACCCTGAGCAGAGGCCAAGGCAGCTGCATGGCCGCCAAGGCACAGAGGGGCCTACCTTCCTCGGCGTCGTTCCTCAGCGAGGCCTCCAGCAGGGCCACGCTGGCCTCGAATGACACTTTCTTGCGGCGGCTGCCCGTGCTGCGCTTCCGCTCGTGCTTTCGCTTGCGGTGCTGCAAGTCCTGCTCGTACTGTGCCCACTTCTTCAGCTGCTGGGCCCGGCGCTTCTGGGCGGCCCGCAGCCGCTCCAGCGTGGGCACCTTCTCCAGCAGCTGCAGCTCCGTCAGCAGGTCCACGTGGCTGGCCATGGCCACTGCCCTCCCCACGCCCTGGCTGGGGGCTAGCACAGTGCACCGGGGGCCAGGGCAGCGCGGGGCCTCTGGTGGGGCTGGGGCCTCATGGTGGGGCCTGTGGCAGGGAGGGAGACACAGATGAACACATGTGTCAGACTCCACAACTCAGATCTGATTGTCACCCCAACGCCCCGTGTTCAAAACGCTTTTGAGGTTTTCCTTCCATTGCTCCTTGAGAAAAGTGCAAATCCTTACAGTGGCTCTGTAAGTATCAGCAAAGTCTGGCTGTGCTGTCTAATGCAGCAGCCAGTAGCCACCTGTGACTATTTACATTTAAATTAGTTAGAATGAAGTAAAATAATTTAATTCCTTGGTTGCACTATCCACATTTCAAGTGCACAATCGCCACATGCTTCATATTGGACAATGCAGATAGAGAATATTTCCATCACTGCAGAAAGCTCTATTGGATAGCTTGGTTGTCTGCCTCTCTAGCCACAGCCATTTAACAGGAACCATGCCCTTTTAGTTTTCTTGTATAGAGTCACTCTACCTTTTTTTTTTTTTTTTTTTTTTTTTAAGACGCAGTCTCTCTCTGTCGCCCAGGCTGGAGTGCAGTGGCGCTATATTGGCTCACTGCAAGCTCCACCTCCAGGATTCACGCCATTCTTCTGCCTCAGCCTCCTGAGTAGCTGGGACTACAGGTGCCCACCACCACGCCCAGCTAATTTTTTTATATTTTTAGTAGAGACGGTGTTTCACCATGTTAACCAGGATGGTCTTGATCTCCTGACCTTGTAATCCTCCCGCCTTGGCCTCCCAAAGTGCTGGGATTACAGGCGTGAGCCACTGTGCCTGGCCAAGAGTCACCCTACTTTAAGGATCTGGGTATCTGGGTGCTAGAACCAGAAGGGGTGCAGGGAGGGTCAGGACATGATGGGGGCTGCAGACCCCCCAAAATCTGGAGACTATACAAACGTCCAAGGCCTCAGAATTATGAATATCTGATACTTCTGCTCAAGCCTCTTTTGTTCTGATCACTATGAGATGCAAGTTGTTCTGGAGATGGGATGGACAGGACTAGAAACAGACCAGAAGAAATAATATGCTATTGCAGTGCTTCTCAAAGTGTGGTCTGGGAACCCCATAGGGAATCCCTGAAACCATTTCAAGAAGTCCATAGGTCAAAACTATTTTCATAACTATACTAAGATATTACTAACCTTTTCCACTCATTTTCTCATGAGTGTACAGTGGTTCCCAAAGCTATATGAAAAGTGACATTGCAACAGACTAAATGCAGAAGTAGATACAAGAATCCAGCTGCTAAGCTCAACATAAAGAATTTTGCAAAATTTTTAAACATCACTTTTCTCACTAAATTTTTTTGTTTTGAAAAATAGCTATTTTTCATCAAAATGTTATATATTATGCTTTCATAACAGTCTAATAAAAATATATTATAGATTATTATATTGTTATAATATATCTTGGGTTTATGGTTTATTTTAAAGGAATTATTACTAATTTTAAAAATTTCTCAATATTCATTTATATTATGATAAATATTGACAGATATAATCCACATAAACAAAAGCTCTTTGGGGTGCTCAATTTAAGGAACTAAAGAAATCCTAAGACCAAAAAGTTTGAAAAATGCGGAACTACTGAGACATAGAAAATCTTAAAGTTTCTCTCTTTGAATGACCTTTTAAAAAAAATTATATCTCTTGCTCTCATGAGTCTCAGACAACATCAGGTCAACAAAATTTCAGAGTGTAAAGCCAGCTGGTCTTCCGCACAGACTCTATGAACTTTCAGACACAGACGGAAAGGGTCTTAGGACAATCACTTGATCCTCTCTAAGCCTGTTCCTCCACCTGCGAAGTGTCCTATCCACCTCCCAGAAGTTACAGGTGCAAGGAATAAAAAGAGCTGGGGCTGGATGCAGTGGCTCAATGCCTGCAATCTCAACATTTTGGGAGTCCAGGGTGGGAGGAAAGCTTGAGGCCAGGAGTTCCAGACCAGCCTGGGGAACATAGCGAGACCCTTAGCTCTACAAAAAATAAAAATAATTTTTTTAAAAGAGCTGGCTCAAAACGTTAAGACACCTAAGCAATGAGACACAAGCTTGGAGGAGGAATGGTAGGGAGAAGTTAATGCAGCACATCTGTGAACCAGCAGGCAAGGCTGGTTTTGGGTTGTTGGGTAACAGGAAAGAATGGCAGGAGTCTACATCTGTGTGATGTGGCCCACTGTCGCATGAGTATTGGGTTAGCCCCTGGTTGGTTTCAAGAAGTGTTGTTAATCTCCTGGGTCGTCCGCATCACCTGCCCCTCCAAAAGCCCTTTTTACGGAAGGTGAAGAGCAGGGTTCAGCCTAAATCCTCAGGTGCTAGGTTGGGTCAGATCCAGATCGTTCTTCACGCCTCTCCCAGCTCGGAGACCAGAGAGTAAACAGGCAAAATGTGGAAAGGGTTGGCTTGGCAATGCCCAAAGGGCAAAAGTCCCAGGGTCTGAGTGGGTGTGACCTCAGCATACATAAGCCAGTGGCAAGTCTCAATGGGAGACAAGCTAGCTGGCTTTGGTTGCCTTTTGTTTGTTTTGTTTTGATTTCTGTTTTGAATATACTTGCAATGCACTTTCAACTAATTAAAGTTTTTATTTTAGATCATCGTAGATTCACAGGGAGCTGTAACAAATAGTACAGAGAGATCCTGTGTACACTTCACCCAGTTTATCCCAGTGGTAGCATCTTGAAAACTACTATACCATATCACAGCCAGAAACCTGACAGTGATACAACCCACCAATCTTATGCCGATTTCCCTAGTTTTACATGTACTTATTTGGATGTGTTTTGTTTTATGCAACTGTATCAATGTATCTACCACCTCAGTTCATAACCACACCTATCTCCTTCTCTAAGCTCCCCCTCCAACCCACTCCTGTCCCTGCCTTGGCAATTACTAATCTGTTCCCCATCTGTAGAATTCTGTCATTTCAAAAGATGTTATATAAATAGAATCAGATAGCAGGTAACCTTTGAGGATTGTTTTTTTTCACCCAGCATCATTCCTTTGAGATTCATCCACATTGTTGCATGCATCAACAGTGCATTTCTTCTAGTTGCTGGGTAGTATTCCATTTTATGGATGGCCTCAATTTGTTTAACCATTTGCCTATTGAGGAACATCTGCATTGTTTCCAGTTTAAGGCTGTTCCATTCATCTATAGATTGTGTAAACATAAGTTTTTGTTTCTCAGGAGCAAATACCCAAGAGTACAAGTGATAAGGCATATGGTAATTGCATGTTTACATTTTTTTTTTTTTAAATCTCACTCTGTCGCCCAGGCTGGAGTACAAAGGTGCGATCTCGGTTCACCACAACCTCTGCCTCCCAGGTTCAAGCGATTCTCCTGCTTCAGTCTCCCAAGTAGCTGAGATTACAGGCACCCACCATCATGCCCAGCTAATTTTTTTATTTTTGTAGAGACAGGGTTTCACCATGTTGGCCAGGCCGGTCTCAAACTCCTGACCTCAGGTGATCTGCCCATCTCGACCTCTCAAAGTGCTGGGATTATAGGGATTACAGGCATGAGCCACCGCGCCTGGCGCATGTTTGCCTTTTTTTTTTTTTTTTTTTTTTTTTTGAGACAGAGTTTTGCTCTGTCGCCCAGGCTGGAGTGTAGTGGTGCGATCTCGGCTAACTGCAAGCTCCGCCTCCCGGGTTCAAGCCATTCTCCTGCCTCAGCCTCCCAAGTAGCTGGGACTACAGGTGCCTGCCACCGCGCCCGGCTAATTTTTTGTATTTTTAGTAGAGATGGGGTTTCACTGTGTTAGCCAGGATGGTCTCGATCTCCTGACCTCGTGATCCACCCGCCTCAGCCTCCCAAAGTGCTGGGATTACAGGCGTGAGCCACCATGCCTGTCCGCATGTTTACTTTTAAAAGAAAACTGCCCAACTGTTCTCCAGAATGGCTGTGCTGGTTTTGTGCCCTCCAACAATGTGTGAGTGATCCAGCTCCCCGCCAGCATTTGGGATTGTCACTGCTTTCTATTTTAGCCACTTAGATAGATGTTTTGGTTGCTTTTTAAGAAGTAAGGAGTTCAAAATAGTTCAATTCACAACTACCCAATATAATTATTATAGTCAGACCTCTCTGGGAGCTAGCAGACCACAAGTTTGTTTCACTCCACTTCCTCAAGTGAGCAAACATTTAATGAAGTCCTGTTCTGTGACGAGCCCTGATTCAGAGATGGATGTGGACCAGCTCTGCCTTCTCTCTGTCAATTTATCTTATAAATCCATTTAATTATCCCAGTAACCTAATAAAATAGCAGTACTAGGTACTATCATGCCCATTTTCCAGATATGGAAACTGAGGCACAGAGGGATTAAGTCATTTACCCAACATACCACAGCTAGATAATGGAAGAGCCAGTCCACCCGGGGTTCTCAAGGAAGGCTCTCCAGAATACAGGACAATGGATCTGAATCTCAGTGCAGAAGCAGGATTTCCCCAGTTGAAAGGAGCAGACATGAGCTGAGAGGGAGTCAGGCAGCGTTCAAAGGTGTACAGAGTGGCTGACCACAATGGAGGGAACTCTGGAAACCAACACGCACAAACATGGCCCAAAGAGGACGTGGCTGCCCAGCCCAAAAGGAGCAGAGAAGTCTTGTTGGCAGTGATGAGCCACTTGTGACTGTGGGCCAGGCCTAACCAGAAAGTCCCCCTGCGATCCACATCATGTTTGTTGTTTTGTTTGGTCGAAGTCCGCACCATGTTTTACAATATTTTAATTCATTGCTAACATTTACAACTTGGAGATTTTATATCCAACATCGGAGGTTCGGCTTTTCTTAGAACATCTTGGTATGTGGCCACAGTGGACTCAGACGGCATCACCATCAACTGGTGTAGAGTCGGGCTGTCCCCTTTAGATAGGGCACATACCCTCTCCATTACCATAGTCCCCAATGCTCCCCATTACTCTTGCCTGACTGCCCTCACTGACTGACATCATTTGCCAGCTCCAATGTCATTTGAATTTGCAAGCTCTGTCTTAGGCAGAATGAGACAGCAGTTTCCAAATAACCAGAGCTCCAATCTGCATAAGAAAGGAAGGAGAGCCTGTGAGTTTCCCCAACACAGAGCAGGATGAACACAGCAGCTGGGCAGCCCCAAGACAGGGCACTGGCCTGGGTGCTGCAGCAGCCCACGGCAGCCAGGTTCCAATGGGCTGCAGCCTGGCCTCCTCGTGAGACCTGGGCTCACCTGTCCACACTTCCAGAGAAAGCCCCAGAGGGTAGTAGGAACACAACCCAACTGCCAGGACCTGGGAGAGCAATGGCTATCATCAACACTTAAAGGGGATCCCCAAGGAAGACCTCATTTGGAGGAACAAGGAAATACAAGGAAGCAGTTGTGTGCACCCCAAGAACAGACACCAGCCTCCAGAGCTGTCCAACAAGCAATTTGACAAAGGTACTTGTGGTCAACGGCTGTCTCAGGAGGTGGCAAGTTCCTCATCACTCACTGGAGGATAAAATTTCCACCCGTGTCAGACTGGCCTAAGTATTTGGTGAGATGTCTTTCAGCCCTCAGATCCTGTACATAGTTACTCACTTCTTCATTATTATGACTGATCACCACTGAGTGGGAGGTACCAAAAACATGCTAAAAGTAACAATAAGAGTAATGGCACCAATCACTTATGCTGTTAAAGCACTTTATCCCTTTCAAAGAACTTCCCCAGCCATCATCTCAGTCAAGTGCTTCCCTAAGTGTGGAAGGAGAATCCACTCCAAGGAAATTTTCAAAAGTACAGGAACAAGTCTTGATGTAACATGGACCCACACAGACAGCAGGGTATATACACTTTTCACTTCTCTTTTAATCTTTCAGACTTTCTCCAGAGAAAAGTGTCAGTCCGATGCTAATAGATCCTTAACATCTTTATAACCATGCCAATCCTCCTTGTAAACAAAGAGAAAACAGGCCTCAGGCTCCTGGCCTGGGCAAGCCACTGTATCTAGGATAGAATATAATAGCATTGTTTTGTTTCCTGTGGATTTGTTTTCACAATTACTGTTTATTTATGGTTGTGATATAAAATTTCCTTTTTAAACAAATCGATTTCAGTTAGAAATATCAAGTTGATAGTAAAGAAAAATTTAATGACAATGGCATTTAGTGTTGGCAAAACTTATAAGTGACTGACATTTGGGAAACCCGTCTTGCCACTTATCCTCATGGCAATAATCTTACAAGAGAAACACTCATATAAACTCATTATTTTGTTTGACATATATTTAGGGGGCACCTACCACATGCCAGGCCTGTGCTCAGGGCTAGAGAGGCAGCAGGGTGAAGGCAGACACAGTCCCTGTGCAGTGGATGGATGGCACAGACACACAGGAGTGGGTGACGTGCTCCAAGGATACAGAGGCTGAGCAGTAACTAAACTTGGGGCCTGACTCACAGCACAGTGCTCCCTCCATGGGCCCCAGGGTGGCAGGCCCCAGGCAGACAGAAGGCACCACTGCAGTGTCCTCCCTACTCCCAGCAAAAGAATTAAGGGCAGTTGCCCAGCCCCCTGGAGAAAGGTGAGAACAATGTCTCCCAGGGGCCAGTAAAAGGGGCCAGAGGCACATTTTCTCTGACTTGGCCCTCCCCGCCAGCCCCTCCCACCTCGCCCCTCTGGGTTCCTTGGAGCTGGGGCTCGAGGACAGCTCCCTCTTGATTACTGGTTTTCAGGTGACCTACTTTCCCCCAATAGACCCACACATCTCCTCCCACCCCCGTCTGAGAAAACCCTGCTTGGTCTAATTAAAGAACTGCCATGGTGCTGCAAACACAGCAGCGGGGCAGCCCCAAGACAGGGCACTGGCCTGGGTGCTGAGGCAGCCCACGGCAGCCATGGCTCCAATGGGCTGCAGACTGGCCTCCTTGTGAGACCTGGGCTCACCGATCCACGCTTCCAGAGAAAGCCCCAGAGGGTGATGGGAACACAGCCCAAACTGCCAGGATCTGGGAGAGCAAGGGTTACCATCAACACTTAAAGGAGATCCCCAAGGAAGACCTCATTTGGAGGAAAACCAGCTCCATGGAGATATAGCAAGTCCAGCATTGGAAAATCTAGACGGACCATCCTACAGAGAACGGGACACATGGGCCCACAAGTCAACAGAGTGTCCAGGACTGGCAAGACATCTGTGGGAGGGATCTGTGGAGGCCAGGTCGGGTGAGGTCATCCAGGAAGTAGGTGTGATATGAGAAGAGAAATCAGAAGCAAGGGGAAATAGGGCAGGGTACTTAATTTTTCTAACATCTGGGTGGATGAACAAAAATAGTTTGATTGTGACCAGCAGGAAGTCTGAGGCCAAGGCACTTGACCCTTGGGGAAGCAGAAACAGGCCGCTGAGGTGTGTTCACCTCTTACCCCAGAGCCTTAACTCAGCCCCTGTTGTCTGACAAAGTCTGAACTTCATTCCTTGTGTTGACCGGAAAGGGAGAGACAGAGTCAGTGCATATCTGGGGAAGCAGAGACTCAGCTCCAGAGAGCTGACCCTTTAAGGGAAGGGCAAGAAAGTATGGCAGAGTACACCTCAGCCCTCCCACAATACACTTCTTTGAATAATAGCACCACCCAAAGTATGGCAGGGAAGTGGGCAGGATGTACTACAGAACTCCTCACACTCCACACCCTCAAAAAAGAAAGACGACTATTACAAGAGTTGTTTGGGGGACTAAATACACCTCTGGGAAAACTACAGAGGCACTGGTTTGGTGGTGATCTGTGTATTCCCACATTATTAGTCAGTGCTGGGTCCTGATGGGCCAGAGAATGTCAGCAGCCACCTGAGCCCCGCCGCAGTGATTGGTTGGGGCTAGGCACGTGTCCTGAGTTGGCCCAATCAGAAGCTCTCTCTTCTCACAAGCTGTGAACTGGCAGCATAACACCGGGTTGCTCCTGGAAGCCATCTTGCCACCATCCCTGCAGGAAGCTGGCTTTTGGATGAAGCCAGTGCTTGGCAGTCACCAGAGGGGAACAGGGTCCTTTAACTAAGGGGTCGCAGGACTTCAGTTATCCAAGCCAACAAAAGCCCCTTTATTATTTGAGCCGGTTGAATTGGATGCTGCTACCTGTAGCCAAAAGCACCTTAAGAGACAGCAACGATGTTTTTAGGGGTGCAGAAATAGGGACCCCAGAGGCAACTGTTGCTTGTAGCAAAATGAATGGCCTCTCGCTGAGGCATATTACCAAATACCTTCTCTTACCCCTACAATGGTTATTTCTTGGCCCTTCAGGCCCGAGGTGAGGCCCAGCTTTGAGGAAGGGTAGGAAGGTCAAAGCCAGGTTCTCAGAGAAGCGCTGCCCACTCGGCTAGGAGAAGGGGGCCCAGGCTTTGTTCCTTCTTAATTCTGGGAGAGCAGTCGGTTGACACATCTTTGAACTCGAGCCTAGTACCTCGAGAAAAACAACACGAAGGAAGGTGAATTCAAATTTAAGAGATTTTAAAATATGAGTCAGAAAGTGTTTCAAAGTTCACACTGTTAAAAGGAAATGTGAAGATTTGTTTTCATGTTCTTCAGCTATTCTTCTCCACACAATATTGGCAGCAGCCTGGAGGAAGGCGATGGGTCCTTTTCTCCTTATGTTTCCTGTACCATTGAGCACGAGGGAAAGAAGAAAACAAAACAAACAGTGCTGGCTTTCCTACTCCTGGGATCTCACTCGGGACCTACTTTTTCTCCTAAAGGATGTACACCCCCGCCCTCCCACAACACACTTCTTTGAATAATAGCATTTTTTTTTTCAAGCATAAAGATGCTTTAACTCATGAGCAAAGAGACTTCTGGGGCCCTTGGTGCTCCAAATACCTGAATTAGAAATCACTGTTGTCTCCCCTAATCTCATTCCCATGGGATTTTTGTGGACTGATTGTCCTACTCCTGCTAGGATGAACCTTCTAGACTTTGGGCCTTGTCATCATAGACAGATCTCCTGGTTTTAAATTGGTTGTGAAACTCAGATCCCCACAGGCCTGCTCTGTAACTCCAATTCTCCCAGCTGTGCTCCTTCATTCAGATCTCTGACTTGTCACTGTCCCCTGAAGCCCATTGACTATATAACCCCATTTGGCAGGACTTTGTGTGTATTGGGGAGGCTGAAGGTAGAGGAGGCAGGATTCAAAAACCACACATTCAACAAGAACAAAGATGAAACAACTCATGTATCTTGAGCTGTCCCAGGAAAAGAATCAGGTCATCATGTCCAGCAGTGGAACAATAACAGACCTGCTGACCTGTGTCTGAACTGGCTGGGCCATATTGGGAGCAGAGGACCAGGTGTTAACAAAAGGCAACAAGAAAGGATCAGCTTTGTTCCAGGCCTCTGGAGGGCACAGTGAGGCTCAGGCATGGTAATATGAAGAAGTGGAATCTGCAGCCTGGGCAACATAGCAAGACCCCATCTCTAAAAAAAAAAAACAATTAAAATTAGCCAGGTGTGGTGGCGTGTGCCTCTAGTCCCAGCTACTTGGGAGGCTGAAGTGGGAGGATCACTTGAGCTTAGGGGTTGGAGGCTGCACTGAGCTATGATGACACCACCCCACTCTAGCCTGGGTGACAGAACAAGACCCTGTCTCTGAAAATAAAAAATAAAAATAAATCATTTAAAAAATAAATACATGAATAAGTTTTTAAAAGAACAACTAGGATCAGCCTGGCATGAGGATAAACTGTCTAACAGTGATAATTCAACAAAGTCCAGCCACTGCATGATGCTGGAGTCCCCACTGCCAGGAACTCCATGGCCTTTAGAGGTCTATGTTGGGTGGTAGATGGGACTGGCCCCGTGAAGGCCCGTGAGCCCCAATCCTGGCCTGCAGGGGACGGCATCGTATTGGGACTAAGCAGTCTATCATGCGTATCTGCACCCAGCATTTGGTAACCACCAGGCTACACAACTTGCAAGGCCCATTTTAAGCAGATACTGATTGATGATTTGGATTGGTTCTGCCTGTCAGGGTGAAGCCGCTCTCTCAGGCTCAGCCCCAAGAAAACTTCAAAGGAGGCCACAGCTCAAACAGGTAAAGGAAAACCCATGAACACACCCATCTTCCATGCTGAGCTTCCCCGCAAGATCTTCAACCCAGGGAAGCCCACACACTTGTGGGTAAGTACAGCAGTGTTGAGAAGGCCGTAGGGGACAGGAACAAGGGTGCCAAGGACAGGGGCACTCACAAAGCTGACATGATGTCTACAAACACATTAGTCAGTCACAGTCACGGTGCTAAACCAAACAGCCTGTCTTCTAAAGAAGCTTATGTAATAGCTAAGCTTGGGGAAACGGGAGTTAAATTACAAACAGTTTCTCCAGGCTTGAGGGAGTGTGGTCCACCCCCTCCCTTCACAGGGAGATAAAAACTCCCTTTGCAGCTGGAGGGATCATTTTCCAAAGGAGACCACCTGTGGCTACGGAACACACTCCTGGGTTACACAGGTATTAAACAGGGGATGGCCCTTCACATCGGGTAGGCTGGGGGTGGCCTCTAATCCCTGCCTTTCTCTCCCAGCATGACACTCATGACAAAACTTTCCTCTGTTGTGCCACCACTTAGGTTGGTGGTGGCTACTTGGTGCACTGTGAGGAGAGGGATTACGAAGCCATGTGTGATAACGGGAAGAATGTGTGTTGTGATTAATTAGCAAAGCCTGCCATGGCTGAAGAGATGGGAAGTAGCTGCCTGCATACTGAGTATGCAATTCTGTTCTACATCATGCTGCCTCAGAGCCTGGCATCCAATAGTTGCCTTTGTATCCACTGATTAAAATCCTTGGCTGGGCATGGTGTTTTATGCCTGTAATCCTAGCACTTTGGGAAGCCGAGGATCTAGAAAGTTATCAGATAAGAGTGGAAAGGCCCCTCAAATCCCAGGATATCATCCAAACAACAGCAAAAACTCACCGTGGCATCAGTAGATAAGCATCAAGAAAATCTCAGGTTCATGTCGGAATTTTTCCAGTAACCCACCCTAGGGGGCAAAGGAAGAACTGTACTCCACCTGTTAAGGTGACTAGATCCAGACTCTAGGAACTCAAGCAGACGAGGGCAGCCCATGTTTTGCTCCATATGGATGTTAGCAAGTATTTGTTCTATTGCAAATTGGTCTGTCTGCTTTGTTAACCAAAATGTCCCCTTATCTCCCTGATCACTAATACCATGGATTTTCTGACATCTCGTTGCATTTTACCAGGAAGATCTTCTAAATAACTTGCAGCTCTTTTACAGTTTTTTCTAGTTCCTACTTCCCCCTCCCAAGCCTGGCCCTGGAATGTGGGGAGATGGCATGCTGTTGGTAATTGAATAGGGTCCATTCAGGAATGGAGAAGGACCAAGGCACTGTTGCCAGCTGACACCCTTCCTCATCCAGATCTGGGGATCACTGTCTTGTCCATTCCAAGCATCTTGGGCTCTACATCATTACCAGCATGAAAGAGGAAGGGGAACATAGTTTGCTGCCTAATAAGACCACTCTCCCCATTTCAGAAACCTCAAATATCCCTAACAAGCTATCTCCTCCCCTTTAGCTAGGGATGTTCTTAGCCAATTAGGAAGTAGTTGGGATAGATTTTTTTTTTCTTTTTGTTTTGGATGCAGAGTCTAACTCTGTTGCCCAGGCTGGAGTGTGTTGGTATGATCTCAACTCACTGCAACCTCTGCCTCCTGGGTTCAAGTAATTCTCCTGCTTTGGCCTCCTGAGTAGTTGAGATTACAGGCATGCACCACCATGCCCAGCTAATTTTTGTATTTGTAGCAAAGACAGGGTTTCACCATGTTGGCCAGGCTGGTCTTGAACTCCTGACTTCCACTGATTCCATCCATCTTTGCCTCTCAAAACGCTGGGATTATAGGCGTGAGCCTCCGTACCCAGCCTGAGATGGGAAATTTTTAAAACTTTTCATATAGTTTGTTCACTGAAGTTCAGATAATAATTCCAAGGAAACAGGGACGATTAAAAGCATGGAATTGAACTTGAAGGAAAAAGTCCTACCTTGGAGGACAAAAGAATGAGAAGAGGAAGACAGAGGGCAACACAGAGAGCAGATTCCAATTAAGTGCAGGATGGAACTGACATTCGAACCAACGTCTACCTAACTCCAAAGCCTACACCCATAAAAAGCAGAAGGAGAAGAAGGAACTGGGAAAATCTCTAAAGGAACCATAAGTGTTTTAACAGATCTTTCTCATGAATTGCAAGAAGATTTCAGAAAACTCACAGTATTTATGACCAGGGAGATGGGGACATTTTGGCCAACAAACCAGACAGACAAATTGGTAATAGAACAAATACTTGCTGAAGTCAGTATAGAGTAAAACATATACGCTTAATGAAATTAAAGGCTAACATTGCAGAGCCTATAAACTAGATACATGAAATGAACCTAGAAACAAAGAATGCCAGGTAATCATGGCAGCTTCTATGTCCATCTTACCTTCCACCTGCCAACTTCTTTGCATGTAACCTTTCTGGGAATCACTGCACCAACTCTGCAATGTAGATATTGTTCCCATTTCAGAGAGGAGAAAACTGGGACTCAGAGAGGTTAGGGAACTTGTAAGTAGGGCTGATGTTCCAGATGAATGTGGTTGGCATCTCTTCTGATTAGTCTGGCATCTGTTTTGATTGGTCAGTCTCTATGCCATTAGTTAAGTATTTTTAATATCCTCCCTGCTTAAAAATAAAAGAAAAAATGTCGGACAGGAAAGATGAGCCACAGAGGCATGACTGTAAGAGGAGTCCTTGAAGGAAAATAAATGAAATCTATGCAGAGTAAGGATAACTGATTAAAGTCATAACTTCCCTTACTGTTGGAGCTGTCATCACTTTTGGAGGCTTGGAAATACATCTCATCCTAAATTTCATAAAATCTGCCTTCCAAACCCCAATAGGCTCAACCCCCTATGGGTGCTCCCTTTTTCAGTGATCATTTTTGTGTGTTTTATTTGTTTTGTTGGTTTTTTGTTGTTGTTGTTGTTTTTTTGAGACAAAGTCTCTGTCACCCAGGCTGGAGTGCAGTGGCACTATCTCGGCGGCTCACTGCAACCTCAACTTCCCAGGTTCAAGTGATTCTTCTGCCTCAGCCTCCTGAGTGGCTGGGACTACAGGCAAGTGCCACCCCACCCGGCTAATTTTTGTATTTTTAGCAGAGACAGGGTTTCACCATGTTGGCCAGGCTGGTCTCAAACTCCTGACCTCAAGTGATCCGCCGGCCTCAGCCTCCCAAAGTGCTGGGATTACAGGCGTGAGCCGCCGTGCCCAGCCTCAGTGAGCACTTTCTCACTTTCACTTCACCTGGTAACTCCCAAACCAGATTCATAACAGCAACTGGCCTCTCTCCTCTTCTCTCTGAGAGATGAAACTGCTAGTAGAATAAAACAGAAAGTTTCCAGATGCTCTACATTTTGGTAAGTGAAGTTTCCATCCAATAGGCAGGTTTTGAAGTCTCAGTACTGGATCTATGACCTTCCAGGTCACCATGCAGAGAAGCAGGCTGTAGTATTCTGCCTTTAGAGCATTGCTTCTGTTCCTCCCCTCTTTGATCTCCAGCCAAAGTTCCTCCACTTTGATTCCCTCCTCTTGGGTACACAGAACTCCAAGCACACCTCCACTTCCCTCTCACCAGTTGTATTTCCTTTGAACATGGTAACTTCTCTATAAGCCATAGTTTCATCCCACGAAAGTGGTGTTGCTAACACGATTGAATTTGTCTCCTCATGTTAAAATCTCAGGTTCACTTTGTTAACTGCTTTGGTCTACACTAAAATGTCTGGAGCTCTACGACCACACCCATCCTTCTACTTAGCAAATTCCTGAACACCCTGTTTCATACTCGATGCCAACAATGAGTAACTACTAGTTTCAGGATTTTCTTCTGGCAATTTTCTCTGTGAATTCACTTCCATTTTTAATTTAAAGTCTATTTATTTAGCCAATAAACAAATATTTATTGCCATCTATATGAGGCAGGCAATAAAGTAGGGTGGCTCTAAGGATCCCTTAATGAACAAACCTATTGATCAGAGAGGTCCTGCTTCTAGTAAGGGCAAAGTAGCTCTTTCTGGACCAAACTTCCCACACAAAACTATTACGAATTCTAGACAAGAAAAAAAAAAAAAAAAAGATTGGAAGGCACTAAATGTGTTCAACTACAAGCAAGTAGAAACTGCAGAGGCGGCAACACCTGAAAGAAAGAAATGGCACGGCCGGGCGCGGTGGCTCACGCCTGTAACCCCAGCACTTTGGGAGGCCAAGGCAGGCGGATCACGAGGTCAGAACATCGAGACCATCCTGGCTAACATGGTGAAACCCCATCTCTACTAAAAATACAAAACATTAGCTGAGCGTGGTGGTGGGCGCCTGTAGTCCCAGCTACTCGGAAGGCTGAGGCCGGAGAATGGTGTGAACCCTGGAGGCGGAGCTTGCAGTGAGCCAACATAGCGCCACTGCACTCCAGCCTGGGGGACAGAGTGAGACTCTGTCTCAAAAAAAAAAAGAAAAAAAAGAAATGGCACTAGATAACTTTCGTGTTTTTATAGCTTTTTACTTGTGGGAAGCCCCCAGGCAATGCTGTACTTACTAGCTAAAACTTGGATAGAAAACCAAACCACTGTCTTACTATTTGAGGAGTTTAAAGACAGAGTTCAGGTAACCACAGCTGGAAAATAAGGAGAAATATCCCAGACAAGAATCACAGAACAGTAGCCCGAAATTCTGAGTATAAACAGTGCCCAAATCTCACTGAATGATACATACAGGGCAGACTTCAAGTAGTTCAACTAAAGCTAAATGAATTGAGCAAAGATTTCACATGTTGCCCTGTTGCCCACCCAAGGAAGACTGAGTTTGGAGTTTGAGTTTGGTCAAGTTAATTGCCTGATATATATATATAAAAAATATATATAAATATTATTTATATTATAATATAAATAATATTTATTTTATATTTATATTATATTTTAAATAATATATAATTAAATAATATATAATTTTATATATTTTATATATTTTATATATTAAATATATTTTATATATTTATTATATAAATATATAATAAATATATAAATATATATAATTATATATATAAATATATATAAATATATATATATTATATATATAAATATATATATTTTATATATATATTATATAAATAATATATATAATATATATATTATTTATATATATAAATTCCTAGATATATTCCAGATAGGAATATATATTATATATATATTTATATATTTATTTATATATATATATTTATATATATATTTATATATATATATATATTATATTATATTATATATATATATACAGATAGGAATATATATTATATTATGTATATATATATATACAGATAGGAAATCTCAGCAGCAACATCGAAATTACAAAGAAAAGAACCCAAAGCATCAATTCCACTAAATTCTCACCAATACCTTCCTCTGCAACTCTTTGGGTGGTGTCTCTCACTAGGGACAGTTACAAAGTTCTAATATATTTATTTCAATGACCACTTTTAAGCACCTTCCAAGTGCCAGGTTCCAGACAGCCTTTGGGGCACAAAAATATGTCACAAAGACCAGATTTTCTTCTCTGACAATGTCTATATAGCCCACTAGTCACTTCTCGTATCTTCCCTTCTCATTCAGGTCTTAAATTTTAAAAAGAGATTAAAGTCCTGCTGCGGCATCTTTCCAGAGCTTCGTAGTGCTTCCCCCTTAGCTTCCAGATCACTCCTGGTGGAGCCATTTGCTCCAAATAAAGCACATAGGAATGAGAGGCAGGCTGTCAGGTTTGACACGTGTGAATATTCTCCCTCCACTGGCTGAGAGCCAGGTCAGTTCTACCAAAAACTCTGGGACATCACAGGAAGTCCATGGGGAGGCACTCACCATTACAACATCTCTTTCCCAGTTCTACTCTGCTTTTGCAAAATCTGTTAGGAAAGAGGTTCTCAAACTTGGCATTGGAATCACTTGAAGATGCTGGGAATATACAAGAAGATCACAGAGAAAGGCCACTACGAATCTATCAGAATGGTCAAATTTTTTTTGAGACAGAAAATGCCAACTTTGGCAAAAATTCTTACACACTGAATGGGAACATAAATTAGTACAACAACTTTTTAAAGCTGTTCAGCAGTGTCTTGTAAAATTAAACATGGGCATGTCCTATAATCCAGCAATTGAATTCCTAGGAATACACCCAGCAGAAATTTCTTTTCTTTTGAGACGAAGTTTCACTCTTGTTGCCCAGGCTGGAGGAGTGCAATGGCGCAATCTCGGCTCACTGCATCCTCCGCCTCCTGGGTTCAAGCAATTCTCCTGCCTCAGCCTCCTGAGTAGCTGGGATTACAGCCATGTGCCACCACGCCCGGCTAATTTTGTATTTTTAGTAGAGGCGGGGTTTCTCCATGTTGGTCAGGCTGGTCTCGAACTCCCGACCTGAGGTGATCCGCCTGCCTAGGCCTCCCAAAGTGCTGGAATTATAGGCGTGAGCCACCGCGCCCGGTCAGAAATTTCTATATACATTCACTGAAAGGCATTCACAAGAATGTTAATTGCTCTATTTCTAATAGACGCAAACTATAAACAACCCAAAATGCCCCCAACAGTAGTTTGGAGAAAAAATATCGTTTGTTCACACAATAGAACATTGTACAGTAATGAGAATGAACAATATACAACTACACTCAACAATATGGATGACTCTCACAAACAATGTTAACCAAAATAACCCAAACACACAAAACTGCATGCTATATGATTGCATTTATGTAAAATTCAACAACAGGCGAAACTAATCTATGCGGTTTCAGGGTGTGGGGAGTGACTGGAAAGGGACATACAGGGTAGGGGAAGGGGATTGTGGAGTGCTGTTAGCGCCCCAAGCAGGATATGGGTTAGACAGGTTCAGTCTGTGAAAAATTGATTCATTTAAGATTTGTGTACTTTTGTGTATTTGTTTTTCCTTAAGAAATCACAATTTTTTTTTTTTTTTTAAATACTGCTGTCTGGGTCCCACCTCTTGAGATTCTAGTTTAATTGGTCTAGAATGCAGCCAGAAATTGACATTTTTAAAAGCTCCCCAGGTGGGTCTCATGTGCACCCAAGAACCACTGTATCAGAACCTGGCAACTCTCCTATTTCTTGGAGCAGAAAGTGCTGCTGCTTCTCCAGAAAGGCTAAAAGCAGGATGTTTTTGGTAGAACACTAGTAGCACCAGAGGATGTTAATAGGAGTTACATGAAAAAAAGTCTTCTATAGTCATATACGTAATATATTTATTTTTGTTTTATTTTATCTTTTTTGAGATAGGGTCTCAGTATGCTGCCCAGGCTGATCTCAAACTCCTGGGTTCAATCAATCCTCCCGCCTCAGCCTCCTAAGCAGCTGGGATTATAGCTACTACCACGCCCAGCTAGTAATATATTTCCTTACAATTATCAACTGTTATTGAACACTCACTGCATTCCTGGAGCTAAGCTATATGTTTTAGCTACTCATACTATCTCATGTAATCTTCACAGCAAGCCTATGAGAAAGGTACTATTAATCCCTATTTTATAGAAGGGCAGACTAAGCTCAGTGGGGTTAAGTAATTGCCCAATGTCCACTAAGCAATAGGGCTGGGATTCAAATCCAGAGTGGCTTTGACACTGAAACCCATGCTCTTTTTTATTTTTTCCTTTTTCTTCCAAGAATTACAAGGGGTCAGGTACAGTGGTTCATGCCTGAATCCCAGCACTTTGGGAGGCCAAGATGGAAGGATGGTTTGAGCTCAGGAGTTTGAGAGTAGCCTGGACAATACAGTGAGACTTCATCTCTACAAAACATTAAAAAATTAGCTGGGTGTGTTGGCTCCCACCTGTAGTCCCAGCAACTCAGGAGGCTGAGGTGGGAGGATCGCCTGAGCCCAGGAGGTGGAGGCTGCAGTGAACTGTGATTGCACCACTGCACGATCGCAGATCACTGCACTCTAGCCTGGGCAACAGAGTAAGATCTTGTCTCAAGAAAAAAAAAAAAAAGAGGACAATCAGTGAAGCCTACACACTCAACTAATGCCCTAAATTCCCTGTCCAGACAGCACTTGACTGCAGGAGTTAACAGAGCCTTTGCTATGGTAATCTGAGCTGTGAGGTGAAGACAAGAATATTGAATGTAGCAGTTCCCAAAGTGGTTTCCTTGCCTCCACCGCTTACCTTCCAAACCACCATCCACATCACTGGTGGAGTTTTCACTCTTAAGCCAAGTTTGATCCTGTATTTCCTTTGGAGGGAAGCATCTTGATGGCTCCCACTGCCTATGCTGTCCAGTTTCAAGCTCTCAGCCTAAACCATCCAATATCTGGACCTTGACATTTTAGCTTTCTCTCTGGCCAACCTAACTTCCCTCCCCACCTCCAACTCACTAAATACCTAATTTTCCAGGTGCACCCAACAAGACTGATGGATTCACTCCTCCCCAATGGTACTCACCATTTGCTGAGACTCTACTGTGTGCCAGGTACTATGCATAAATTGACTTTAATCCCCGCACTGAGTCTTAGAAACAGGTGTCATTACCCGCACTGGATTTATTAGTAAAAGGAGGCTCCTCTTGACATGCCCGAAGTCACAACTAGGAAGTGGCAGGGCTAGGATTTGAACCAAGATGTATCTGCTACAAAGTCCATGCAATTTTCACTACACCACACTCACCTCCTCGCCTTCACACACGCTGTTTTTTGTTTCGTTTTGCTTTGTTTGAGATGGAGTCTCACTCTTTCGCCCAGGCTGGAGTGCAGTGGCACGATCTCAGCTCACTGCACGCTCCGCCTCCCAGCTTCACGCCTTTCTCCTGCCTCAGCCTCCCAAGTAGCTGGCACTACAGGCGCCCGCCACCACACCCGGCTAATTGTTTGTATTTTTAGTAGAGACGGGGTTTCACCGTGTTAGCCAGGATGGTCTCGATCTCCTGACCTTGTGATCCACCTACCTTGGCCTCCCAAAGTGCTGGGATTACAGGCATGAGTCACCACGCCCAGCCCACACACGCTGTTTTATGAGTGGCAGTACCCTTCTTTCTCTCCACCTGGCAAACTCCTCTTGTTCTTTGAGAGGTAGCTCAAGTGCTAAAACGACAATAGCTATCACCTCTTAAAGGCTTTCCAGGCACCGTGTTCAGCACTTGCCTTGTCTCATTTAGACAATATTGTCTCAATGTCTTTTTTTTTTCTTGAGATGGAGTTCGAGCTTGTCACCCAGGCTGGAGTGCAGTGGTGTGATCTCAGCTCACTACAGCTTCCGGCTTCCAGGTTCAAGTGATTTCCTTGCCTCAGCCTCCCGAGTAACTGGGATTACAAGCACACACAACCATGCCTGGCTAATTTTTTTGTGTTTTTAGTAGAGACAGAGTTTCGCCATGTTGGCCAGGCTAGTCTTGAACTCCTGACCTAAGGTGATCCGCCCACCTCAGCCTCCTAAAGTGCTGGGATTATAGCCATGAGCCACCGCACCCAGCCTCAATGTCTTAATATTGCCTCTGAATTGTTCTTTATCTCTCCTGTGCCAAATGGGCTTCGTTCCCCTCTCTAGTTCCAAGGCATTTGACCGCATCTCTTCTGTGGTGCTCAGCACTCTGGTAATTGCTGGTTTCAGATCTGCCTCTTGCATTGGACTGGATGCTCTCAGAAGACAAGGGATATGTATTATTCACCTTTACATCCTATCATAGCGCCACCCAGCACATGGTAGGTATTCAATAAATGGGAGAGTGTGGACAGCAGGCTGGCCAAGAGACTGAAAATTCACGAAGAATTTCTGTTCTGCCATGAGAGAGTGGTCCTTTCACTTAGAACAAGAGCTGTAAAATCAAACTGGGCAAAACAGACCTGGCTAATGGGCGAGGAGGGTGGGCCTTGGGACCAGAACCAGGACATACCTCGCCTGGCCCCTGTGCTTTGCCTCCTGTGAGAGGGTGGGCTAAGATTGTTCTGGTCTTCACAGTCTCTTTTCCACTCTGCATGCTTTGCAATTGGCTCTATCTATCCCTGCTGAGGGGATTTGTTATAAAACAATGGTTAGGTTCATTCCACAGCACTGATTCAGTTGATTTTCTCAACTGCTCCTTGTGTTGTGTTGCTTTTAAGATGTCTCAAGTGAATGAAGAGCTATCTAGGACAGGTGGGCCCAAAGAAAATGTATCTAGCTAAGGATTGGTTCCCCCCAGGTGGGTCGACTAGATGGTCATACCCCTTTCTATATGGGTCTGTTCTTTTTCAGAAGGAGGCCCCTTTACAAGATATAGACAGATGTTTGATGTTCACTCATTGATTGAAAACCATTCTGTGGATCCACTCTACCACAGGCCTGTTCAGAGCACACCTGCTTGTAACCCCTGTGGTAAACAACTTATTTATGCCACCCACATCCAACCTCTATGAGCTTCAAGGCTGCTGATTTTTAAAGCCAGCCTCCTGTTCCCTTGCTCACACTCTATCTGGACCAACATACAGATCTGCCCAGGTTTGAGTGATCGGTAATCAGTGCCAGCTGCGAACTCAGCTGGGTTTCCCCACAGGCTCCCTCAAACGAACCCTATTTGTAAACATGGAAACTACCAAAGAGACTATTTTAAAATTACTCACCCCTTCCTAACTTCCCACTTCTTCTGCTGCCCTATTAAGGATAAGCTCCATTATTTTTTTTTTCTTCTAATCAAGTTGTTTTCTTTTGAGAATTTCAAGCCTCCTCACACTGTGGGACATAGCGCATACGGTATTTTATGAATTTATTTGTAATATTCATGAATATAGAGTTTATCAAACAAAAGTTAGTTAAGCTTATGCATTTCTCTAGCACAATGTGAACCATACGGTTTTGCTCTCATTTTATTTGTTCCTGTGTCTGCCAACTCCAGGAGATGGGATCAACCTGAGGGCAAAGGCTGGTTTCATTTAATTTTGTATCCAATTCCAAGCACAAGGCCAGGTATAATGTAGTTTCTGAATATTTGATCGTCATTATGTAGGCATAATCCAAAAGGTCATAAAATCTAAAAATTACTGCAGCACCTGCTGCAGAAACGTTCTGTTTTATATCTATCAGACTGACAAAAATGAAAGTTACTTAATCCTCAGTGCTGGAGAATAGATGGGGGAAACAGTCACACACTGTTGAGGAAACAGAAATTGGTTCAGCCTCTTTGGAGAACAGTTTAGCAATGTCTATCATAGTTGAAACTGCCAGGATTTTTCCTTATGAATAAAATCATCAGTGTATAGAGTATACAAAGACATATACACTGGTCAGACAAGGATGTTGCAATATTGTACATTTGTAGGAGGAAAAAACTGGAAACTATCTTAGCCATCATCAAGAAACTAGAAAATAAATGATAGTACATTATCACTGGACTATCAGATAGCCTTCAAGATCCAGGTATATCTGTGTGTTGGCATGTGCTCAGATAAATTAGCTGAAAAAGAAGATCTCGGAAGAGTTTTGTATAGTTGTGTTAAAAAGAAAAATGGATAAACATGTAAAAGAATATGGGTTTGTATATGCATATGAAATTTATGGAAAGATACATAAAACATTCATAGATTTATTCTGGGGAAAAGGGATGAGTGGCTGGGAAGATGGGGAAAATATACTTATGATACACTTATACTTTGTGTAATTAAAAAGCATGATATACAGCAATAGGAAAACAAAAGCTTAAGTTATATATAAAAGAAAAAAAGTGAATGACATTTTGGTGAAAATCTTTACTATATTTTTATAAGGTAATAGGCAATATTTATAAGACAGCATTTCCTCTCTGTCCCGTCCATGGGATAGCCAATGACAGCAACAGTTCCAGAAAGAAAACCAGAGAGAGAAAATCACCAAAAAGGGCTAAGAGCCCTAAAGAGAATAAGTGTCAAAATGTGTACCTTTTACTTGTTCTTGGATGCGAGGAAATAAAGCCAGTTCTGATTAAGAGTCTGAACTAAGACATTCTGAGAACTCACCAGGCTGGCACAGACTCTGGGGCCAAGAAGCAGAGACTAGGAATGCCCAGATAAGTAATGGCCATAAGTAACCTAGTGAACAAAACGAATGACCGAGCTCCTGGGGACATAATGACACAGTGCTCTGCTCACCTATTTCCCCAGCCCCTGAATACTCCTAGGGACTAACTCAATGATAATAACACCATAAGAATAGTTGGCATGTATCAGGAACCTCCTACCTGTCAAGCAGAGGCTAAATGCCTAATCATATCAATTTATATTATGTTATTATTATTCCTGTTTTACACATGGGGAAATTGTGGCTCAGCAAATATATGCATGTAACTTACTCAAGGTTACAGTCAGTGCTGGAGGTAGGAATCAAACCTGTACCTGACTCTAAAGCCAGCCAAGGTCATTGCTAGCCTTCCCCGCTCTGAGGGAAGGATAAGAAAAAAGCACTCCCTCCGAGCAGGGAGTAGGGACAGCTCCATAAAGAGAAGACAGCATTTTTATGCAAAGAAAGGGCCAGAGAGTGTAGTGATTCAATGCAAGGACTTTGAAGCCTGAATTCGAATCTTGACTTTGCCATTTACTGGCTGTGTGACCTTGAGTAAGTCATTGAACCTGTGCTTCACTTTCCCAAGCAGCAAAATCAGAGTAGCAAGAAAGTCATCCCTGGCCAGACGCAGTGGCTCATGCCTGTAATCCCAACACCTTGGGAGGCCGAGGCGGGCGGGTCACCTGAGGTCAGGAGTTTGAGACCAGCCGGGTCAACATGGTGAAACCCCGTCTCTACTGAAAATACAAAATGCAGCTGGGAGTAGTGGCGGGTGCCTGTAATCTCAGCTTCTCGGGAGGTTGAGGCAGGAGAATCACTTGAACCTGGGAGGTGGAGGTTGCAGTTAGCTGAGATCGCTCTACTGCACTCCAGCCTGGACGACAGAGCAAGACTCTGTCTCAAAATAAATAAAATAATAATAATAACCATAATGTTACCCCTTACAGTTGTTAGGAGGACTGAAGGAGTTAAATAGACAGCACCTGGCTCATAACAAGTACCAAGTGATCATGATGAGTATTAAGAAAAAGGTGCCCTTCCCTCTAAGCAGATGCAACCCTGCAGGGTGCAGAGTTTGGCAAGTGGATCACAGGCTAGATTTCAGCCTCTCCTTTAGCCGAGTGCCACTGTGCCTATCAGCAATACACAACTCTACAACCTTGCATAGGTCCTGCTGAGCAATTAACCTGCATGTACTGGCAGTTCTTCCTCCCACCTTCCCTTCCATCAGCCTAGCTGTGAATCAGAATCACCTGGCACACTTTGAAAAAAATACAGACTTTCAGGGCCCTACCTTGGCCAATTCTAACACAGGTGGACTGGGCTAGGGCCCAGGCATCTGTACTTTTCACAAATTCCAGGTGACCAGATGACCCAGAAACAGCATGCTCCTGGATATGTGTTTTTGGAAGTACTCAAAGTTCATCATTCTGGCCGACATTCTGGCTGTCTGAGTTGCTTCTTGAGATGAAGCTTCCTCTTTGTCAAGTCTGGTCCCAGGCCTGGGCACACGGGGAAGGGGCACAGTGAACATCTGTGACTCTGCAAGTCAGCCAGCACAGCAGATGGCTGTGTGAACAGGCACAACAGGCTGCATTTGCTTTTGTGCTTAAGCGGTTTGCACCAGGGAACCCTCACCTGTAGACTTGGGGTCTCCCATACCCTTGCTTCTCAAAGTGCAGTTCACAGACTAGCAGCTTGACACCCCCTGGGAGCTTGGTAGAAATGCAGAAACTCCATACCCAGCCCTACTGAGTCAGTTTCTGCACTTTAGCAGGAATCCAAAGGGGATCCATATGCAAGTTTGTGGATACGCCCTAGACCCCTTCTCCCTATCCAAGTAAGTTCTAACCAATGGGCACATCTAACCTGTCCAAACACCCTTTGGGGCCAGTCTTCTCTTTCAAACTCCTACAGAGACCTAGAAAAACAGCACAGTCCCTTCAGCAGCCCAGATTCACACGTAGCAGCCAGCCGAAGGCTCCGGGTGAAACTTCGCTTTAATAAGTTATTTATTTCTAAGTCCACATTAAAATAAACCTTCCCAATAAATTGAAAAAGAGACACCTCTGGCCTCTGTAATTCCAGGACATAAAACACCCTCCTCTTTTGTACAGAATTGAGACCCCTGCTTTCCTGCCTAAAGCCATCCAGGGACGTCAAACAGTCCAAAGAAAACAAGCGATGTCTTCCTGTTGGCCAAGCTTCAAGTTATCAGGCAGATTTCACACTGCAGCTTGCCCTCATTAATCCAAGGCCTATCACATTGCTGTAAATGTCAGTGGAAAATAGCCATTCAGTGGGTTTCCTTCATTCCACTAGAAAGGGACAAAACAGGAAGCTGACAAGCAGCTGTGCCCCAGCTTGGCAAATCCCAAGGGCCCAGCTGACAGCACCTATGCTCCTCTGCCCCAGCCTACTTTCCAGATAAAGACGGCTCCTGTATCTACATAAGTAAAATGCAGTGGTGATGGCAGGAACAATTCAGATAATCTGGGCCCCCAAGCACCTGCTTGGGAAGGAAAACAGCTCGGTCTGAATGTCTTTGGCCTGAATTACCAATGGGCTGTTCATCATTCAAGTTCATCTAAATCTCTTCTGCCTATTCAAATGTTCCACAAGCTAAACCCCTGGGACTCCAGGGGACATAAGGCCTCCCAAGTCCTCATTCATTCCTTTAATGCATATTGATTGTCTCCCGTGTGCTGGGCATCATGCTGATCACGCTGGCCAACTGGAGACACACAGCTGAATGAATTGGACACAGTCGCCGACCTTATGGGGCTCATAGTCCAGTGTAGTCTTTCTTAACCTCAGCACTATTGATATTTGGGATCAGATAATTTTTTGTTGTGGGAGGCTGTGCTGTGCACCATAGGACATTTAGCAGCATCCCTGGTATCTACTCACTGGATGTCAGTAGCTCCTCTCTCCCACTATCCCCCACAAAGTTGTAACAACCAAAAATGTCTTTAGACATTGCCAAATATCCTCCCCAGGGAGGGTCAAACTGCCCCAAGTGACCGCAGGTCTAGTGGATGAAACAGAAGACTAAGAGAGTAAGGCTCACATATAACCATATAATCACAATTATGATAAGTACTGCAGAGAAAAATCTGCTGGATATTATATCAATATTATCTACAGCTTGGAAGCCAAGCATTTTACATATGATTACAAATCCTTATGACAATTCAGAATTGTGTTTATTAGTCACTATTTAGCAACTTATTGAAGATGGTAAAAATAGCAACTTATTTCTTCATCTTTATTTCCAGATGAAGAAATTAAGGTTCAAGGAAGTGAAAAAATTTCCCTAGGCCCCAAAGCCAGTGGAAGGCAGAGCCAGGATTTGAACCCTGGCCCCAAACTTTGCCCCCATATAAAAGGAAATGTAAGCCTGTGTTTGGATGTCCTCTGAAACAGGGAAGGTCTGTGGTCATGTGATGCTCTGACCAGCCATCCTAAAAGATTCATTCCTTCCTGGGGCCACCGTGGGGCTCAGCCACCATCTGCCACATCAGTCAAACTGCACATTGCTTGCATCAAGGCACATCTGTGGGCGAAGGAATGCCATTCTAGATTCTGAGACATCCAAGAACACCTCCCCTCAAAGCGCCTGCACCCAGGAATTTCCCCAAAGTCGGGGTGCATACCCAGAGCACACCCCACTGTGACCCATCTCCAGAATTCCTACTGCCCAGCACCCAAAGGTAGACAAAGCGAAAGAGGCCAGATATTCTGCAGTCAGCCTTAGATTTACAAAGTGTGTGAAGAAGGTGGTGCAGGATAGCACATGGCAACTTTGAGATGCCCCCGAGACGTGAGTTCCTGTCACTTACAAGCTGCATGTCTTTTAGCAAATAGCCTCACCCTCTGTGCCACAGTTTCTCCCTCTGTGCAGTGGGGGATATGTGCATTCTTTTCAACGGATTGGTATGAGAATACAACGGTGATGCAAGTAAACACCTTTGACAGTGACCAGCATCCAGAAATGCACTTGGTGCTATATCATGATCAATAAGTGAGTCAGGTCATGACGCTTCCTCCACCTCTACCCTCTTCTGTCAAGTGAGAAACTGAGTCCCAGGAAGGGAGAAACAAGCGTAGAGGTGGGAAAAGCATCTCAGGAAGAGGGAGTGGACCTCTTCTTCTTTGTACTTCCTGGGTGGAACAAAGAGGGAAGGATGGTGAATGTATGGACAGCTGAGCTGAGGCCAGCCGTTCCTCCCATGCAAAAGTTAATCCTGAAGTTTCTTGGACAACCCTCACTAGAGAGCCACCCTCCAAGGAAGGTGCAGAGGGACTGCTTCGGGTCAGTGAGTGTTTAATCCTTCAGGGCTCCTGGCAGGATGGCCGCTGCTACCTCCCTGGCCTTGCTTCTGCCTCCATCAAACTTTCTGATGACTCTGCTCCATCAGCAACTCCTCCCACTGCTCTCCAAACACATCCAGCACTTTTAAGCCTCGGTGCCTCTGCACACGCTATTCTCCCTGCTAGGGCTGCCCTGCCACCTGGAGAACTGTCACTGCAGGGCTCAACATGCTCCCACAGCAACTTTTGTCCACCTGTTATTGGCAATATAGACTAAGAATAGCAATGAACATCTGCGAGCATTTATTAATATCTAGAAAGCCCAAGCTAGGTTTTTAAGTTTTTTGGCTTTGTTTTGTGTGTGTGTGTGTTTGTTTTCGAGACAAGGTCTTACTCTGTTGCCCAGGCTAGAGTACAGAGACACACGCAATCATGGCTCACATGCAGCCTCCACTTCCCTGGTTCAGGTGATTCTCCCATCTCAGCCTCCCAAGTAGCTGGGACTACAGGTGCACACCACCATGCTTGGCTACATTTTTGTATTTTTTGTAGAGACGGGGTTTTGCCATGTTGCCCAGGCTGGTCTCGAACTTCTGGAGTCAATCAGTCTGTCCACCTCTGCCTCCCAAAGTGCTGGGATTACAGGCGTGAGCCACTGCACCTGGTCCAAGCTAGGTTTTTTACCCACAGTGTCTCACTTCTTTCTTCACATCATCACCTTAGGGAGGTGGCTTATCTGCTTGAGAGATAAGGCCACCCAGCTACAAGGTGGCAGCTTCAGGATTCAGACCTGGGTCAGCCTGAGCCATGTGGATCTGCTCTTCACTCTCTCTTCTTACTGCTGCAGACTTTATCCCACAGTGTCCTCATTATCTGTCTCCAGGCCTGCCTCTCCCCATAGAGGGAGAACTCTGAGAGCTGCCTCATTCATCTTGAAATCCCTTGCTAAGCACAAGGGCCAGGATGGAATAAACGTCTTTTGAATGAATCAATGAATCCTGGAAAATGGCAGTCAGCTGAGAAAGGCTAAGTGGCTGCTCACAGACTCCCCGGGGAAAAGCTGGTGCTAGAGTCAAGTTCCCAGGAGAGAGCCCCCACCCGCACCCCAGGAGACAGGCTGAGAGGTTTTCCCTATCCTGATGGCTACAGGCGGAAGAGACAGGATCTAACTCACTCCCCACCCTGGCACTGGAGGAGGTGGGACCTTTGAGAGCCCAACACAAAGGAGGAAATAGTAGTGATGGTGACAATGATCATTTTATGCATTCCTACCCACACCAGATGCTGTACTGAGCACTTTCTTTTTTTTTTTTTTTTTCTTTTTTTTTGAGATGAAGTCTCAGTCTGTCACCCAGGCTGGAGGGCAGTCGTGTGATCTCGGCTCATTGCAACCTCCTCCTCCCGGGTTCAAGCAATTCTTGTGCCTCAGCCTCCCAAGTAGCTAGGACTACAGGCATGCGCCACCATGCTGAGCTAATTTTTGTATTTTTAGTGGAGACAGGGTTTCACCATGTTGGCCGGCTGGTCTCGAACTCCTGACATCTAGTGATCCTCCTGCCTTGGCCTCCCAAAATGCTGGGATTACAGGTGTGAGCCACTACACCCAGCCCTAGTACTGAGCACTTTCTATATGTTAATGGTCTCATGGAATCCTTACAATCCCACAAAGTAGGCATTACTATGATACCTGTTTTACAAATGAGAAAACCATGCTCAGAGAGATTAAGTCATGTATACAGGGTCACGGAGCTTTTAGGTATAGATCCCTAATTAAAATTAGACATCTCTGGCTCCCTCACTCTTCATACTCATAGCTTTCTGTAAGAGGCAGGCTTGTCCAAGCCCTCCTTGAAGCCCAGTTGCTAAGATGCACTCAGGACAGTGAAGGTTTTCCTGGTCTCTGCTGGAAGAGTGCCAGTTGGGACCTACTGTTCAACAAATGTGACAAGTGTCCTGGGTGCAGGAAGGGTGGTGGTTAGGTTGCAAAAGGGGAGGGAAAGGTTGGGGGGATGGGGTCCTGAGAGTCCAAACACGGCACCTGAATTCAGGTATGTGCCTCCTGCCTTCTGCTAAACCAGGTTGGCTGCAGCCTCTGTTGCTCCTCTTGGGGCATGGAGCTGGTTTTGAGAGGAGCTGAGCCCCAGTTTTCCCATCTGCAAAATGGGAATCAGTAATGCCTACTTCATGGGGTTGTGAGGATTCTGTGAGGCCATTACACATAGGCCTAGTTTCCAATGGTCTCAAATGGGCTCTGCAGAAAGGAGAAAGGTTCTGGCTTTAAGGAAAAACCACCTCCCTACGTCAGCATCCTCTTAGTCCTGTGGCTCAAGCTCCTGAAATGACTTAACAGCCAGATTAGAATTTAACTTCCGCTCCACCGTCAATTACCAGAGAGAGCAAAGTCTGAGTGGGCACAGGGCCTTGCCTACCACGTCTTTCCAGGCCACGGATGATCTGGAGAGCACAGATGGCACGGGGCCCTTGACACATGAACCACAGAGCCACTAATGAATGCCACGGTGGTAGGAGACCAAAAGAGAGGAAAGAAGACATTCCAGAGGCTGGGAAGAGCTGGGGCCAGGAAGGTTCCAGGACAGGGGGACACTGTTAGGTAGACCCCAATAGACAAGTAGGTACAGAGTTGATGGTCCAGGGTGGCCTGGTTGACACCTTGCCCCCAGCATCCTGGGGACTCAGCCAGGAAGATTGGATTTGGGTGACAGGTGGGAGAGAAGGGCATGGGAGATTTGTGTGGGAAGGGCCGTGTGAGCAGGCAGCCGGCTGGAAAGATTTGCTGGCCCCCACCGGCCTCCTGCAAGCTGGCTTTTTATGACAGAGCTGGGGGAGGAAGATGTGGAAACTCCCCCAGCCCCTGCAGAACCACCCACCAGGGCTCCACTTCTGCACCTGTCTAAGAGAGACACGCCCCACTCATAGCCAATCCCGAGGGCGGCCAGTATTGGCCAAGGAGTGTTCATCCTCCGGCTCTGCTGCACCCAGCCTCTCCCTCATCTCCCCACAGCCTGGCGGCTGTTAGCCCCAGTTTCTTAGAGGCAGTTGAGACTCCAGAGGCCAAGTACTTTGCCCACGAGTAGACAGCTAGTCGCTGGCTGAGCTAAGAAGCTTTATTACCAGCCTTGGAGGAGGCCTCCTAGATGGAGGGTTTTTCTCCAGTGCTTCACCAGCCGCAGGAAATGGCAGAGTACACAGGGAAGTACCCCTGCGGACTGAGGCCGCCATCGGCAGGCCCTTTCCAGGGAGAGCCCTGCGGGAAAGGGCGCCTGGTACCTCCGGGCCCCGGGTCCTCCACAGAGGGTGATTCAGAGGCGACACCTGGTGCCCCGAGCCGCGGAGAGCTGGGGGGCGCTTCTGACAGTGAGAACAGGGGCCCTTTATGTGAAGTGCAATCACATGGGCGCGCAGGCAGCTCGGTTTTCCGTTCCTAGAAGCGCTGATGAAGCCACATCCCTCTCCCTCCGCTCCTGAGGTGCCCGGGAGCACCGGGACCCAGGCCTGTCGCGCGGCAGCGGCGCAGCCCTGGGGTCTCGAGAGGGCCAGATTCAAAGCTCTCCCAGGCTCAATTATCCACCAAGGGCTGGGAGCTGCATCATCAGCATCTCCAGTGAAGCTGGAGGCCAGGCCGGGGAGGGGGAGCGGAGGAAGGGAGTCTGCATGGGGGAAGGAGGCGGGCAGCGAGCGCCTGCCCCTCCCCGCTCTCCACCCGGGGCGGTCTGGGCAGCTCAGTCTGGGCACTCCGGGTGACCTTGGCGAGACCCCTCTGGGCGACCTCTCTGGGGCGCTGCACGTCTCTGCCCATCCTCGGCGCTCGGGGGCGCTCCTCCCGGCCTGAATCGATGAGCTGGAGTCGCCCAGAGGGGAGCGCTCCCGGCGCGGGGGACCCAGCAGCCCGCGCACGGGGCCCTGGGAGAGGCCGGGCGCGCCCCTCCCGGGGAACTACCAAGCGCCGGGTCTCCCCGGGCTGACTGGTGCTGTCAGCTCGATCCTGAGGCGGGGCGGGTCTGCAGGCGGAGGCGCCTGCTTTGGGGACCTTTCCTGCCCAGGCAGGAGCGCTCTCTGTGCCCTGCCGCTGCCCGCGGGGACCAAGCCCCGCCACGCGAGGGGGCGGCACCTCCATGCCCGGCCGGGAGAGTGGGCGCGAGGGGGTTGTTTGTTGCCCGCTGTGGCTCCCGCCGCCCGGCATTGCACCCCCAGCAGACGGCGGCCCACGAGCCTAGAACCGACGGAGGACCCCACCTCCCCGCCCTAAGATTGGGCCACGACGGCCGCAGCCAACAACCTGCCAATGCGCCCCCTCCCCTGGCCTCGTCAAGGAATTGCGAGGCCGGGGAGAACGCCCCCACTCCAGCCCGACTCCCGGATCCAGCGCCCTCGGTACCTGCCTTTCCAGAGTCCCCACACTCCCATTTATATCTTAAGCTACCGTCCCTTGGCCAAAGCGCCCTGGCCCCCAGCTTAGGTGATCGGAGGCTGGGACCACCTCCCCGCCCCATCCTCATCCCCCGCCCCGCGAAGCCGCAGAGGGCAAGGAGGGAGGCGGCGCCGCCGGGGAACTCACCAGCTCTCCCGAGCCCTGCCCCGGGCGGCTCCCGACCCCGGCTGTGTCTGTGGGTCCCCGAGCCGCAGCTGCTCCAGCGGCGACAGAGCCGGCTCTGCTCCGCCGCGAGCCTCCGCGCCGCCTCTCGGCTCCTCCCCCAAGGCGGGGCCTGAGCTCCCGGGACTGGGGTGGGCGCGCTCAACCCCATCCGGCTTGGGAGGCAGCGCGGGACAGGGTCCCGGCGCTCTCGAGGGTGGGGACCCCTCTTCTGAGCTGCAGGAAGTTGAAACTGGTTGGGACGCGGCCAGGCTTCGGAATAGTTTTCCTAATGCTGCCTCCTCCTCCAAAATAGTTTTCCTAACCCCCACCCCGACCATGGAAGGAGGGAAGCCAAGGATGGTATCCCTGCTCCCATTTGACAGACGGGAATCCTGAATCCCAGAGAGGAGTAGTAACCTGCTCAAGGTCACACAGAATGAATTCCAGGAACTCAGGGTTCCTAGCTTGAAGTACCGCGCGGCCTGAGTCTGAAGGCTTCCCAGGAGGTCCAGGGGCCGGCCCTGGCCTTGCGCTGGGGACAGAACTGTGGGGCCAGGTCGCCCAGCTGGCGGGGGCGAGACATGGGGGCTGTGGCCTGCGGCGTGGACTCGCATCATTTCCTCTTTCTGGAAAGAAGGGAGGTGAAGCGCTGGAGGAAGGAAGTGGTCGTACCTCTGCTGACGTCTGCCACCCTTTGAGGTGTGCAGGATGAAGATAGGGGCTGCTTCCCTGAGATTTCACGCTAAAAATAAAAAGCAAAACATACCCGGTGACTTCTGTCACCTTATTCAAGCCTCTTTCTGGGGCTGAAGGCCTCTGCGCTCTGTGCACCAGCCTTTCTTTACATCACAATAGGTTTAACTATTTAAGTTGCTGAGAGTCAACACCCCCTCACCCCCCACACCCCCCCACCGCCACCGTCACCACCCCAGGAAGAGAAGAGAAAGTTCATAAACAAAGCGGAGAAAACATCCCCAAACATTCTCTGGAATCCACATTTGCTGAACCCTGGCCTTAGAACAATAGGTTTCTCTTCTCCACAAAGGCTTTGTTTCCTGAGCTTTCCCGGCCTACAGATGAGAGCCCTAGGCACCCTAGGGCCAGCCAGCTGGGGAAATTCAGAGTTTAAGTTTGGGGAGTTTGGGGATGGTACCCAGTTAATTTAATTCTCAGCTGTCATGTTTGAGGAACTCTCCCGAATCCCTTTTTTTTCACTACCAATGTTCTTTTGAGACCACCAGCATCACCTGAGTTTAGTGATTTTGTGTGTGCTCAGTCAACTTTCTTGGGGGAGAGAAAATCTGTGGGTTGAACTTGTTCCAGGCCCCCAGGCCCTCCCCAGGAACTGTGCGAGCCCCCTTGGTTGGCTCCCTGGCTCCCTCTCAGTTCATTAATAATCCAGTTGTGAATGACACTGTTTCAGGAAAAGCAGTTAGACAGCAGAGCAGGTGGGGAAGACTTAAAGTGATGTTTAAAATAACCCAAGGGGATAATTGTTCTCCGCAGAATGTTTCCATTGATTGACAATGAAGAGCCATGGGCTGAGAGGGTGGGAACCCATCTCTCCAAGGCTTTTGTGGCGCTTGGGGCCTGTGTTCCTAAAATGAGGCCCTTGGAGGGGCTCCCAGCTCCAATGACATGCTGTTCATTCACCTCTCACACAGTGTTTGGTATCAGAAGTTAAAGTAAATTCAGAATAAGTTGGAGGACTTACATGTTCTGATTTCAAAACTTACTAGGAAACTTCAGTCATCAAGGCAGGGTGGTATGGGTATAAGGATGGGCATACAGACCAATGGAATAAAACTGAGAGTCCAGACAGAAGTCCTTACATTTACTGCCAATTGATTTTCAACAAGAGTGCCAAGACAATTTAATGGGGAAAGAATAGTGTTTTCAAAAAATGATGCTGGGACAACTGGATATCCACATGCAAAAGAATGAATTTGGATCCCAGCTTCGTACTATATGCAACATGTAGATCTAAATGTAAGAACTAAAACTGTAAAACTCTCTGAAGAAAACATAAGCCTAAATCTTCATGACTTTGGATTAAGCAGTGGTTGCTTAGATATGACACCTATAGCACAAGCAACAAAAGAAAAAATAGATAAATTAAAAACTTTTCTTTTGTGCTTTTAGGGGTATCATCAAGAAAGTGAAAAGATAGGACTGGGCCTGGTGGCTCACACCTACAATTCCAGCATTTTGGGAGGCTGAGATAGGTGGATCACTTGAGGCCAGGAGCTAAAGACCAGCCAGGGCAACAGAGTGAGACTCTGTCTCTACAAATTCTTTCAAAATTAGGCAGATGTAGTGGTTCATGACTGTAGTCCTAGCTATTTAAGAGGATTGCTTAAGCCTAGGAGTTCAAGGCTGCAGTGAGCTATGATGGTGCTACTCTACTCCAGCCTGGGTGACAGAGCAAGACCCTGTCTCTTAAAAAAAAAAAAAAAAAAAAAAAATTAAACATAAAAAGAACAAAAAGAAAGTGAAAAAATAACTGTTATAAGCTGAATTGTGTGCCCCCCAACTCATATGCTGAACTGTACTGGTTACAGTCCCAGAACCTCAGAATGTAACTGTGGATGGAGATAAGGTCTTTAAAGAGGTGATCAACTTAAACTGAGGTCCTTAGGATGGGGTCCTCATCTAGTGACTGGTGTCCTCATAGGAAGAGACACTAGAGATGCGCCACAGAGAGGAAAGACCAGTGGAAGGCACAGGGAGAAGAAGGTCAACTACAAGCCAAGAAGAGAGGACTGGGGACTGGGGGACCAGACCTGCCAATACCTTGATCTCAGAATCATAGCCTTCAGAATTGTGAGAAATAAATTTCTGGGGGTTTGTTTGTTTGTTTCTTTTTTGAGATGGAGTTTCACTCTGCTGCCCAAGCTGGAGTGCAGTGGCACGATCTCGGCTTACTGCAACCTCCACCTCCCAGGTTCAAGCTATTCTCCTGCCCCAGCCTCCCAAGTAGTTGGGACTACAGGCGCGTGCCCCCACGCTTGGCTAATTGTTGTATTTTTAGTAGAGTAGGGGTTTCACCATGTTGACCAGGCTGGTCTCAAACTCCTGACCTTAAGTGATCCACCCACCTTGGCCTTCCAAAGTGCTGGGATTACAGATGTGAGCCACCGTGCCCAGCCAATTTCTGTTGTTTAAGCCACCCAGTCTATAGTATTATGTTATAACAGCCTTGGCAAATTAATACAACATCCCACAGAATAGAAGGAAATATTTGCAAATAATATTCCTGTTAAGGGACTTATACCTAGAATATATAAGGAACTCTTACAACTCTATAATAAAAAGACAGATAACTCAATAAAAAATGGGCAAGGAGCCTGGGCAACATGGCAAAACCCTGTCTCCACTAAAAATACAAAAAGTTAGCTGGGTGTGATGACATGGGCCTGTAGTCCCAGCTACTGGGGAGGCTGAAGTGGGAGGATTGTTTGAGCCTGGGAGGTGGAGGTTGCAGTTAGCCAAGATCATGACACTGCACTCCAGCCTGGGCGACAGAGTCAGACCCAGTCTCAAAAAAATAAAAATAAAAATAAAAAAATAAATGGGCGAGGGATCTGGATAGACATTTCTTCAAAAAAGATAAATATACACGTGGTCAAGATGCTCAACATCATTAGCCATCAAGGAAATGCAAATCAAAGCCACAATTAGATACCACTTCATACCCACTAAGATGGTTATAATAAAAAAGACAGGCGATAACCAGCATTGGTAAGGATATGGAGAAATTGGATCCTTCATGCATTGCTGATGGAAATGTAAAATGGTGCCGCTGCTTTGAAAACCAGTATGACATTTTCTCAAAATTTAAAACACAGAGTTACCAGATGGCCCAGCAATTCTACTCCTAGGTATATACTCAGGAGAAATAAAAACATACATACACAAAAACTTACACACAAATGTTCATAGTAGCATTATTAATAACAGCTAAAAAGTAGAAACAACCCAAATATCCATCAAATGATAATGGATAAATAAAGCATGGTACAATCCACTGTTACTTGGCAATCAAAATGAATGAAGCATTGATATATGCCTCGTGAATGACGCTTGAAAACCTTGTGCTGAGTGAAAGAAGCCAGTTCCAAGGCCATACACATATTGTATGACTGTATTCGTATGAAATGTCCAGAATAGGCCGATCTATAGAGACAGAAATCAGATTGGTGATTGTCTAGAGCTGGGAGGGGGTTGTTGGAGGCAAATGGGGGTGTCTCAAAAACAGTACCAGTTTTTCTTATGGGGGTGATAAAAACATTTTAAAATTGATTGTGGTGATGATCACACAACCATGGATATATTGAATTATATACTTTAAGCCAGTGAATTGTATGGCATATGAATTATATCTCAATAAAGTTCTTCCAAAAAAAAAAGTTAAACTATGCTCTCATCCTCCACACCTCTGTCTCCTGTCCACAGGCAGGAAAGTCTCTTCCTTTATTTTGGAGGTCATCTGTGGTAAGACACTAAGGGACAATCCAAGGCCACTGAATATTCTATGAGGCTATAGGAAAATGTTTGAGGGCCTGCAAATAAATAAATGGGCTCCAACATACAAAATCTAAAACAGTGATGTTAAAAAATACAGAGTTAAATGTCAACATAACTTTAGGTCAACTGGTCAACTGCAACTCAGTCAATTCATAGTTACATATAAATTATACAGAACGTAGAATTTGGGTGAATTATATGGTTGCTGTGCGGCAAGGTCTAGAGACTCCTGAGTCTGTGAAAAATGAACTAATTCCAGCGTTTAAAGGGATTCATTCTAGAGATTATCTGAACCAAGATTTTTTGTTTGTTTGTTTGTTTGTTTTTTGAGACAGAGTCTCACTCTCTTACCCAGGCTGAAATGCAGTAGTGCGATCTTGGTTCACTGCAACCTCTGCCTCCTGGGTTCAAGTGATTCTCCTGCCTCAGCCTCCTGAGTAGCTTGTATTACAGGTACCCACCATCATGCCCGGCTAGTTTTTGTATTTTTAATACAGAAGGGGTTTCCCAGTGTTGGCCAGGCTGGTCTCCAACTCCTGGCCTCAAGCGGTCTGCCCGAAGTGCTGAGATTATAGTGGTGAGCCACTGCACCCGGCCTGAACGAAGGTTTTTGTTTTTGTTTTTTTCCAAGACAGAGTCTCACTCTGTCACCCAGGCTGGAGTGCAATGGCATGAGCATAGCTCACTGTAGCCTCCTGGGCTCAAGCAATCCTCCCACCTCAGCCTCCGGGTAGCTGGGACTACAGTCACATGCCACCACACCCAGCAAATTTTTTTTTTTTTACTTTTAGTACAGATATGCTCTTGCTATGTTGCCCAGGCTGGTATTAAACTCCTGAGCTCAAACAATCTTGCTGGAATTATAGGCATGAGCCACTGCACCCGGCCTGAGCCTGTGGTTCTTTTTTTTTTTTTTTTTTAAGATTTATTTATTTATTCATTTATTTTGTTATTTTTTTATATATACTTTAAGTTCTAGGGTACATGTACACAACGTGCAGGTTTGTTAATGACGAGATCCTGTGGTTCTTAATATCAGCCTGTGGGCAGGTGCTAGGCTGGCTACATTCATTCATTCATTCATTCAACAGATACTTAGTCTAATGCTAGACCCAGAGTAAGCTTTGATAGTGGCCCTTGTCCCCATGCTGTTACTGCTGATGATGAAGATGATGGCTCCGGGCCAGGCCCAACCAACAGAGAAGCAGAAAGTGCAGAGGGTTCAACTTGGGTTCAACTTGGGTTCAAGTAAAAATGAGCCAAGCAGGAGAAAGGCATCCCAGGTAAGAGTTCTGGCTCTGGCATGAACTTGCTGGGCGGTCATTTCCTCTTCTGAATGTCGGTTTCCTGGTCTGTACAATTCTGATTGTACAATACTTGCAAGTGCTTGTATGTGTGGTTTTTTCCCACGTCCTCATGCTTTTGTGGGAAGTGACTTTTGTTTTACCTCTTTTGTAAGCTCCCCAAGAGCTGTTTGCATGCAGTAGGAGCCCCGTAAGTAGGTGGAAGGAGCCCCAGGCATTTAGGGCTAGTGGTGAGCTCAGCCTGTGATGATGCTGTGAGAATAGGGGTAACTGAGAGTGGGACAAACTGGCTTTCATTTTTTTTTTTTTTTTTTTTTTGAGATGGAGTCTCACTCTGTCACCCAGACTAGAGTGCAGTGACGTGATCTCTGCTCACTGCAACCTCCACCTCCCGGTTCAAGCAATTCTCCTGCCTCAGTCTCCCGAGTAGCTGGGACTACAGGTGCCCGCCACCACGCCCAGCTGATTTTTTGTATTTTTAGTAGACACGGAGTTTCACAGTGTTAGCCAGGATGGTCTTGATCTCCTGACCTCGTGATCTGCCCGCCTCAGCCTTCCAAAGTGCTGGGATTTCAGGTGTGAGCCACCATGCCCCGCCGGCTTTCATTTTTATGTTCAATTTATGGAGAATCTTGTGCAGTGGCTCTCAGTCTTAGTGGTACTTTGGAATCACTAAGAGGTTTTAAATTTTTCTGATGGCTGGGTTCTACCCCAGACCCTTTGAATCAAAATCTCTGGCGGCTTATTTTTAGGCATACATACAGATCAAAACAACTCCCGAGGCATGCTGAAAATGCAACTTCCCTTAGCCAGGATTAAGAATCACCACCTAAGTCAGTGTTTCATAAGTTTTGGTGACCACAAAGTGGGTAGGGAATGGGAGAGGGGGTTTAGTCCGTTTTCTGTGGCTATAAGAGAGTACCTGAGACTGGGTAATTTATTTAAAAAGAGGTTTATTTAGCTGACGGTTCTGCAGGCTGAGAAGTTCAAGGGCATGGCCCAGGCTTCTGGCAAGGATTTTCCTCATCACAACATGGTAGAGAAGGGAGAAGATCAAAAGGGAAGCAGACATGTGCAAAGAGGGGAAACCCGAGGACTGTGCTGGCTCTATGACAACCCACTCTTGTGGGAAATAATCCATTCCTGCAACAACCAATCCAGTCACCCCAGAGCCAGAACTCACTCACTACCGCAAGAACAGCACCAAGTTATTCCTGAGAGATCTGCCTCCATTACCCGAACACCTCCCACTAGGTGCCACCTCCCCAAACCCTCATTCTGGAGGTCAAATTTTAACATGAATTTTGGTGGCAACAAACCATATCCACGGTTGGCAGGAGAGAGAGTGTTAAAATGCTCCTTCCTGGGCCTGTCCTTTGCATCCCTTTCTCATTCTTTGGTGTAGGATGGGGCCTTGGAATACGCATTTTAACAGATTCTAATGAACAATATGCCTTAGCTAATGCCTTTAGCTGCCTTGGTAGCAATGCCCCATTCTCCTCATTCTGCTTTATTCCTTATGTTGACTTAAACGGGGTTTCCAAAATTCCAGGCAAAGAAAAGTCACCTGAGGCACTTATTAAAAATGCAGATTCCAGCGGGGCACGGTGGCTTGAGCCTGTAATCCCAGCACTTTGGGAAGTCGAGACGGGTGGATCACCTTAGGTAACGAGTTTGAGACCAGCCTGGCCAACATGACAAAACCCCATCTCTACTAAAAATACAAAAAGTAGCCAGGCATAGTGGCACACACCTGTAATCCCAGCTACTTGGGAGGCTGAGGCAGGAGAATTGCTTGAACCTGGGAGGTGGAAGTTACAGAGAGCTGAGATCGCACCATTGCACTCCAGCCTGGGCAACAGAGCGAGACTCTATCTCAAAATAAATAAATAAATAATAAATAAGCAGATTGCATTTTGCAATCACGAATATAATAATTGATTGAGGGAGCAACAGCCATGAACAGCTGCTACAGCCATTGAGAGAAAAGATATTGGGTAACAGAATAGCCACACTCTTCAAAACATCATGCCACAGATCATCTACTAGTTAAAAGGGGAAAATGTACCTTTACAATAGAGAGCTCCAGTGGTCTCTGCCTTAAACGCGAGATCACACAGCATCACCCCTAGTGGGACAACCTGACATTGTTCACCCCCACTGTGATGCAATAAGATGTACTCAACGTCTTCTATGTCATATTCTTGCCAAAAATAATTAACCTGATTTTAATCATGAGGAGAATTTAGACAAATCTAGAATGTGGGGCATTCTACAAGCCTAGACTTTCTTTTTAAAAGTTAATATCATTTTTTTATAGTGGCGGGGACTTATTCCAGATTGAAAGAGATTAAAAGGACACAATAAAAAGTGCATAATGTGGGCACCTTGATTGGCTCTTGGACTGAACAAGTAAATAGCTATAAAAGAAATGTTGTAAACCACAGGGAATTTAAATATTATCTGTACATTAGAGGACATTAGTGGGTTGACATTACTCTTCTTAAATATGACAGTGGTGTTGTGGTCGTGGTTATGGAGGAAAAGGTCCTTTTTTGTTTGTTTTTTGAGACAGGGTCTCACTCTGTCACCCAGACTGGAGGACAGTGGTGCTATCACAACTCCCTGCAGCCTCAACCTCTAGGACTCAAGCAATCCTCCCACCTCAGCCTCCTGAGCACCTGGTAGCTAATTTTTTTTTTTTTTTGAGACACAATCTCACCCTGTCGCCCAGGCTGGAGTGCAGTGGTGCGATCTCAGCTCACTACAACCTCTGCCTCCCGGATTCAAGCGATTCTCCTGCCTCAGCCTCTCGAGTAGCTGGGACTACAGGCGCGTGTCACCATACCCAGCTCATTTTTTGTATTTTTAGTAGAGACGGGGTTTCACTGTGATAGCCAGAATGGTCTTGATCTCCTGACCTTGTGATCCATCCGCCTTGACCTCCCAGAGTGCTGGGATTACAAGCATGAGCCACCGTGCCCAGCCCACAACTGGCTAATTTTAAAAAATTTTTTGTACAGACAGGGTCTCCCTATGTTGCCCAGGCTGGCCTTGAACTCCTAGGCTCCAGCGATCCTCCTGCATCGGTCTCCCCAAGTGCTGCGATGATAGGTGTAAGCCACCACACCTGGCCTAGGTGCCTACTTTTAGGAGACGCATGGTAAGGAGAAGGTGAGGGAGGGAGAGAGAGAAGCCAAAATGAGCCAAAACGTTAACAACTGGAGAGTCTAGGTGAAGGGGGTTCAAGTGTTCCTTGTACTTTTCTTTCCAATTTTCTGGACTTGATATTTTTCAAAATAAGGAAAATTGGGAGGGAATGCAGGTTCTTGGGCCCTTCCCCTTGGAGATTGTGATTCAGCAGACCTGGATGACGCCTGAGATCTGTATTTTTTAAAGAGTGCTCAGATGATTTTTACCTGGGGCAAGGTGCCACTATCTCCAACACTGTGCCCAGAAGTACCCCCGCCCCCCCCCCCCCCAGCAACCTGTGCCGCTAACTGCCTTTGGTCTTCATGTGCCTACTGGGGTATTGCCAGCCCTGCAGCACATCCTGTCCCTCCACCTGGCCTGCTGTTCCCTCCCTCTGCTTAGCCCCCAACCTCTTTCAGGTCTCAGCTCAACCATCACTTTCTCAGGGAAGGTTTCCTAGAGCCCACTCAGCCAACCCCCCTGGTAGTAGCTCTCATAACCCCAGGGACCACGGTTGTCATTTTGCACATCGTTGTGGCATTGAATATTAATTCTACTTCTCCCATTAGACAGTGTTATGCACTGAATTGGGTCCCGCCACTCCCAAATTCCTATGTTGAAGTCCTAATCCCCGGTATCTCAGCATGAGACTGCATACAGAGCAGGGTCTTTCAACAGGTGACTAAGGAGCTGGGTGTGGTGGCTCACACCTGTATTCCCAGCACTTTGGGAGGCTGAGGCAGGCGGATCACTTGAGGTCAGGAGTCCAAGATCAACCTGGCCAACACGGCGAAACCCCATCTCTACTAAAAAATGCAAAAATTAGCCGGG